>NC_140014.1:37154171-37209171 GCF_964263955.1 Coregonus lavaretus
CCTATAAGATGTGTTGGCGATATAAAAGGTCTGCTCACTCCACTAAACCTCACTCTCCTCTCCCCCTTCTCCTACCTCCTCTCCCTCCCCTGCCCCGTCCCTCCCCTGTCCTTCCCCCTCCCCTCTTCTCCCCCTCATCCCTCTCTCCTCATCCCACTAAACCTCCCCCTCCTCCCCCGTCCTCTCCCGTTAGGACCCGGGGCCCTTTATGGCCCCATCAGGCACCCGCCTGGACGACTAACAGCTGACCTCATGACCTGCCAGTCAGAGACATATGAGGAGAGAATCTTTCTCTTCTTCTCTCTCCTTCTCCTGTCCCTTTCCCTCCCAGACTCCTCTCCACTATGTCTCCGTCACTGGCCCCTCTTCTGTCTCTTGTTGTCTCTTTCTTTCCTCTGTCTTCCAGATGTTTGTTTATGGGAATGTTCAGGGGTGCTTTTTTTAAGTTAATGTGCTGATTGGTGATTCTGTTTGCTGTGCCATCCTTTTCAAATCCCTTTAAAGCATCCCAACCTTCTCTTCCCCAAATGTATAACCCTTCCTAACCATCCTCTCACCAATAGCCCAGCCTTCATGGCCCTCAACCTACTCCTGTTCACAGCTCTCACTCCCAACCTCGCCAATGCTCTGCAGCGCTCAGCCATCCCTTTACCAAACCCCTCTATATCCTCTCACCTCCACCATTTGTATCATGTAAACGATTTACACAGAGCTCAGGCATCTTTATTAGGGGGTTAGCAGCATGTTTAGTACAACACAAAATCCCATCAACTGCTTCTATCATATTAAAACATTTACACGTAACCCAAGAGCTGTTACAATGCTTCCTACTTGCGTGTTAGCAGAGTTCAGCGCTAGTTACATAAATCCTGGTCCTGGGGAGTTTGGGGGCTAATTGGATATTGTCTGGGTTAAGTAAATGTTAGACTTCTCCTATGGCCTGGAGAGACCTGAGGTTAGGAAGGGAGGAAGAGGGAAAGCGAGGAGGAGGAGGAAATGGCTAATATGATTACATTTACACCATGATGATGTCCCTCTGAATAGAATCTACCACATGCCTGTAGTCAACATTACAAGATGAGAGTTTGTCAAGGAACCGCCATATCCTCATTGGGAAAACTTATCCTCATTGGGATAACTTATCCTCATTGGGATAACTTATCCTCATTGGGATAATATGTGTACAACATATTTTCCATGCATTTAACAAAAATCCATAGATTTGCCTTAGCTGTGTTTGAGGTTTGTAGTATATAATGTGTTTGTTCTAATAAGATGTATCTTCTGTCAGGTTTCAGATCCAGAGAGGCACCAGTGATCCACACAGCTACAAGAGTCTCGCTGACTGCTTCAGAACCATCTCCCGCAATGAAGGGTCAGTGTCTGCTAGGCAGTACATATCCCCCTTTTAACCTTGACACAATAGCACACAGTATAGACTTACTATACTCAGCACTGCTCAGGTGTTCAATGTACACCCCCATGTTTCCTGTCTGAAGCAGGTGTGTGTTCCTGTGTCATTTAGTGTGTAGGGCAGGGTTGATTAAATGATGGGTCGGGACCCAATGTGGGCCCTGGGCATGTGAGAGGTGGGTCACGAGTTATGAAAATACATCTATCATCACACACTATTTCTTCTTAATTTGGGTCGTTAGATGGCGATTTGGGTCGCGGGAGGACGGTCAATTTCTCATTTGGGTCTCGAGCTGAAAAAGCTTAACAACCCCTGATGTAGAGAAATAACAAGGCAAAGTGCACAGATTTTACTGAAAAGATGGTGACCGTAATATAAAATCATTGTTATCGTTTTTCAATCTGTTTTTTGTCTGTATTCTGAATTCCCTGTTCATTAGGGAAGTTATCCAACATCTTGCTCTATCTTTAACAGAGAGATAAGTGAAGGCTCTGTATTAAGCGCCTTGTGCAGTTTTGCACAGATTTTAGTAAGAAGAACTCATTCGGAGTCAATCTGAATAGAAATAATAAAAGTAATGGGATTCACCCCCTTTTTCTCCCAAATTTCGATCTTGTCTCATCGCTGCAACTCCCCAACGGCCTCGGGAGGCGAAGGTCGAGTTATGCGTCCTCCGAAACATGACCCGCCAAACCGCACTTCTTAACACCCGCCAGCTTAACCCGGAAGCCAGACGCACCTGAGGAAACACTGTTCAACTGTCGACCGAGGTCAGCCTGCAGGTGCCCAGCCCGCCACAAGGAGTCGCTAGAGCACGATAAGCCAAGTAAAGCCCCCGCGGCCAAACCCTCCCCTAACCCGGACGACGCTGGGCCAATTGTGCACCGCCCTATGGGACTCCCGATCACGGCCCGTTGTGATACAGCCCGGGATCGAATCCGGGTCTGTAGTGACGCCTCTAGCACTGCGATGGAATGGGACTTCTTCTAACTCTAACGCTCCCTCCCTCCCAGCACTGTGGCTCTGTGACAGGGACATTGTGCAGAGCCAGGTGAAAGTACGTGCCACACAGCCTGTTTATGGACAGACGAAAGCTTTATAGTGGATATAAAATGTATCTGTTGGGAGTGAACACGCTAAGAGAGGCCGACTGGCATGTGAGTGCATTTGTGTGTCTGTGTATATGTGCTGTGATAGGCTGGCTGGTGACAGTTGGGGAACTCCTTTGCTGGCTACCAGCCCACAATGCCTGTGTGTGTGTGTGTGTGTGTGTGTGTGTGTGTGTGTGTGTGTGTGTGTGTGTGTGTGTGTGTGTGTGTGTGTGTGTGTGTGTGTGTGTATTCGTGCGTGCGTGAGTGAGTGAGTGTGGGTGGGTGCATTTGAGTATGTGTCTACTGTCTATGTGTAGGTGTGTATGCATGTTAGGATCTGCCTGTAAGAGGGAGGATAATGTTGGTGAACTTCTGTGGACCTAGATCATTTTTAAAAAACGGACAAACATTTGCCAACCATGACAACTACTGAAATATTATTCTGGGTTGTTATTGTCAACAATGACAAGTATTTCATAGGAATTCTGTCTCACCCTTATCTTTATCAGCAGTCTTCTATGGAAGTCCCAGCACACAGCGGCTATTATGGGAATCCTCTGAGTAATGGGATGGGAGGGGTGTTGACTTGACTGACAACATGGTGGCCGCAGTAGTTTAATGAAAGAGAGAAGAGAGAAGAGAGAAGAAGAAGAAGAAGAAGAAGAAGAAGAAGAAGAAGAAGAAGAAGAAGAAGAAGAAGAAGAAGAAGAAGAGCTGTCTTTGGAGACTTCAGTAATACACCACTGCTGAAGATGAGAATATGAAATACTCTGTAATAATACTCTTCAATTGTTAGAGTATTTACATTTTATAGGGTATTTTACAGTATTTCATATTCTCATCTTCAGCAGCAGAGTATTATTGTATTACTGAAGTCCTAATTATCAGTGTTAGTAGGCTATATGTTATCTGAGTCTGTAATCATTCTCCAGTAGACAGTACCTAGATCAACTCCAGACCTACCCACTTAGTTATCATTTATACAAATACTGCCAGGCCTCCAGTGTTGTGGAATTATTCTTTAAAATAAACGTATTTTGTCAGTTCAGGCATGGACTGAGCTAACACTAAGCTAACACTGAGAAAACTCTCTGTCTGTCTGTCTGTTTCGGGCTGTGGACTAGTAACCTGAACCCCTCAGCCCAAGCCTGACAATTAGAATAAAAAGGAAAGTAAAGAAATTAGAATATTCCCATCTGCGACATGAGCCTTAAACACTTACTTGGTTTTTATATTGATAATGAAGGTGCATTCGGAAAGTATTCAGACCCCTTGACTTTTTCCACATTTTGTTACGTTACAGCCTTATTCTAAAATTGATTAAATTGTTGTTTTTCCTCATCAATCTACACACAATACCCCATAATGACAAAGAAACAACAGGTTTTTAGACATTTTTGCAAATGTAATAAAAATAAAAAACTTAAAAATTACATTTACATAAGTATTCAGACCCTTTACTTAATACTTTGTTGAAGCACCTTTGGCAGCGATTACAGCCTTGAGTCTTCTTGGGTATGACGCTACAAGCATGGCACACCTGTATTTGGGGAGTTTCTCCCATTCTTCTCTGCAGATCCTCTCAAGCTTACATTACATTTTACATTTTCGTCATTTAGCAGACGCTCTAATCCAGAGCGATTTACAAATTGGTGCATTCACCTTATGATAGCCAGTGGAACAACCACTTTACAATTATTATTTTTTTGGGGGGTGGGGTAAGGGGGGGTAGAAGGATTACTTTATCCTATCCCAGGTATTCCTTAAAGAGGTGGGGTTTCAAGTGTCTCCGGAAGGTGGTGAGTGACTCCGCTGTCCTGGCGTCGTGAGGGAGCTTGTTCCACCCTTGGGGTGCCAGAGCAGCGAACAGTTTTAACTGGGCTGAGCGGGAACTGTGCTTCCACAGAGGTAGGGGGGCCAGCAGGCCAGAGGTGGATGAACGCAATGCCCTCGTTTGGGTGTAGGGACTGATGAGAGCCTGAAGGTACGGAGGTGCCGTTCCCCTCACAGCTCCGTAGGCAAGCACCATGGTCTTGTAGCAGATGCGAGCTTCAACTGGAAGCCAGTGGAGTGTGCGGAGGAGCGGGGTGACGTGAGAGAACTTGGGAAGGTTGAACACCAGACGGGCTGCGGCATTCTGGATGAGTTGTAGGGGTTTAATGGCACAGGCAGGGAGCCCAGCCAACAGCGAGTTGCAGTAATCCAGACGGGAGATGACAAGTGCCTGGATTAGGACCTGTGCCGCTTCCTGTGTAAGGCAGGGTCGTACTCTGCGAATGTTGTAGAGCTTGGACCTACAGGATCGGGTCACCGCCTTGATGTTAGCAGAGAACGACAGGGTGTTGTCCAGGGTCACGCCAAGGCTCTTTGCACTCTGGGAGGAGGACACAACGGAGTTGTCAACCGTGATGGCGAGATCATGGAACGGGCAGTCCTTCCCCGGGAGGAAGAGCAGCTCCATCTTGCCGAGGTTCAGCTTGAGGTGGTGATCCGTCATCCACACTGATATGTCTGCCAGACATGCAGAGATGCGATTCGCCACCTGGTTATCAGAAGGGGGAAAGGAGAAGATTAATTGTGTGTCGTCTGCGTAGCAATGATAGGAGAGGCCATGTGAGAATATGACAGAGCCAAGTGACTTGGTGTATAGCGAGAATAGGAGAGGGCCTAGAACTGAGCCCTGGGGGACACCAGTGGTGAGAGCACGTGGTGCGGAGACAGATTCTCGCCATGCCACCTGGTAGGAGCGACCTGTCAGGTAGGACACAATCCAAGAGTGAGCCGCGCCGGAGATGCCCAACTCGGAGAGGGTGGAGAGGAGGATCTGATGGTTCACAGTATCAAAGGCAGTAGATAGGTCTAGAAGGACGAGAGCAGAGGAGAGAGAGTTAGCTTTAGCAGTGCGGAGAGCCTCCGTGACACAGAGAAGAGCAGTCTCAGTTGAATGACCAGTCTTGAAACCTGACTGGTTTGGATCAAGAAGATCATTCTGAGAGAGATAGCAAGAGAGTTGGCTAAAGACGGCACGCTCAAGAGTTTTGGAGAGAAAAGAAAGAAGGGATACTGGTCTGTAGTTGTTGACATCGGAGGGATCGAGTGTATGTTTTTTGAGAAGGGGTGCAACTCTCGCTCTCTTGAAGACAGAAGGGACATAGCCAGCGGTCAAGGATGAGTTGATGAGCGAGGTGAGGTAAGGGAGAAGGTCTCCGGAAATGGTCTGGAGAAGAGAGGAGGGGATAGGGTCAAGCGGGCAGGTTGTTGGGCGGCCGACCATCACAAGTCGCAAGATTTCATCTGGAGAGAGAGGGGAGAAAGAAGTCAAAGCATAGGGTAGGGCAGTGTGAGCAGGACCAGCGGTGTCATTTGACTTAACAAACGAGGATCGGATGTCATCAACCTTCTTTTCAAAATGGTTGACGAAGTCATCCACAGAGAGGGAGGAGGGGGGGAGGGGAGGAGGATTCAGCAGGGAGGAGAATGTGGCAAAGAGCTTCGTAGGGTTAGAGCTCTGTCATGTTGGATGGGGAGCGTCGCTGCACAGCTATTTTCTGGTTTCTCCAGAGATGTTAGATTGGGTTCAAGTCCTGGCTCTGGCTTGGCCACTCAAGGACATTCAGAGACTTGTCCCGAAGCCACTCCTGCGTTGTCTTGACTGTGTCCTTAGGGTCGTTGTCCTGTTGGAAGGTGAACCTTCGTCCCAGTCTGAGGTCCTGAGTGCTCTGGAGCAGGTTTTCCTCAAGGATCTCTCTGTACTTTGCTCTGTTCATCTTTCCCTCGATCCTGACTAGTCTCCCAGTCCCTGCCGCTGAAAGACATCCCCGCAGCATGATGCTGCCACCACCATTCTTCACCGTAGGTATGGTGCCAGGTTTCCTCCAGACGTGAGTGACGCTTGGCCAGAGAATCTTGTTTCTCATGGTCTTTTGGCAAACTCCAAGCGGGCTGTCATGTGCCTTTTACTTGAGTTGCTTCCGTCTGGCTAAGTGGTTGAGTCTGAAGCTAAAAAAACAACCAGACATATTATCAGTTTTCACATTATAACAGCCTCTCTCTCTCTCACTCTCGCTCTCTCTCTTTCTCTCTCTCTCTTGTTCTCTCCCGTTTAGTCTCAGACAATATATTCTCAGCCTTCAGATTCAAACAACCCTTCAACCAGCCAACCAGTATATTATCAGCCTTCAGATTCAAACAGCCCTTCAACCAGCCAACCAGTATATTCCCAGCCTTCAGATTCAAACAACCCTTCAACCAGCTAACCAGTATATTCTCAGCCTTCAGATTCAAACATCCCTTCAACCAGCCAACCAGTATATTCTCAGCCCGCCCCTCTCTCAGCTAGCCACTGTATTCTCAGCCCCCAGATTCATGGCTGTGTCACCCTGCATGAGGCGCTTTAGAAGTCATGTGGGTTAACCACCTCCAAAAGCCCTGATATCCTCCTCCTTCTCACTCCCCTCAGGTTGCATCGTAGGACCAAATCACCTTCCTGTTAGTTTATCTTCTTCTTCTTCAAGAACTTTAGCTGGGCTTGATTGAGCTTGCCGTGTCGCAATAAAACCAATAAAATATTCCCTAATAATGTAAACCCCACACATCAGGGCACTCCAGGCAGGCTCAAGCAAACACTCAAAAGTATTTGAAAGATTTCAAATACTTTTTGAACCCAGATATATGCTATTCAGTAGGTTCATTTGAACAGTTAGTGGGTTGTTGGATGTGTCAGATTAGCTTTTGATGACCTCTAGAAGAACACACTGTGTTTTTGTCTTGTGATGAAACCTGACCGGTGTTCCTTGTGTCCTATATGAGCTCCCTTGAGATTCTCTTTCTCTGGCTATGTCAAGGTTAAAACAGCCACTAGGGAAACAGTAATATTTGCAGATGAAGCATGCAGGTTGTCTCCTGGGTGTTGAAGAGGGAGAGAATGTCCTGCCTGTGACTCATATTTATCATGTTAAAGCAGGTGAGACAGAACCAAATCAAATCAAATCAAATTGTATTTGTCACATGCGCCGAAATGCTTACTTACAAGCCCTTAACCAACAATGCAGTTTTAAGAAAATAAGAGTTAAGAAAATATTTACTAAATAAACTAAGGTAAAAAAAAGTAACACAATAAAATAACAATAACGAAGCTATATACAGGGGGTACCAGTACTGAGTCAATGTGCGGGGGTACAGGTTAGTCGAGGTAATTGAGGTAATAACTAATGTAGGTAGCGGTAGTGACTATGCATAGATAATAAACAGCGACTAGCAGCATTGTAAATATATATATTATTTAAGGGGGAGGGGTCAATGCAAATAGTCCGGGTAGCTATTCGATTAATTGTTCAGCAGTCTTATGGCTTGGGGGTAGAAGCTGTTGAGGAGCCTTTTGGACCTAGACTTGGCGCTCCGGTACCTCTTGCTGTGAGGTAGCAGAGAGAACAGTCTATGACTTGAGTGGCTGGATTCTTTGACAATTTTTTGGGCCTTCCTCTGACACCCCCTAGTATAGAGGTCCTGGATAGTACTCACTACCCTCTGTAGCGCCTGAAGGTCGGATGCCGAGCAGTTGCCATACCAGGCAGTGATGCAACTGGTCAGGATGCTCTCAATGGTGCAGCTGTATAACATTTTGAGGATCTGAAGACCCATGCCAAATCTTTTCAGTCTCCTGAGGTGGAATTCGTTGTCGTGCCCTCTTCATGGCTGTCTTGGTGTGTTTGGACCATAATAGTTTGTTGGTGATGTGGTCACCAAGGAACTTGAAGCTCTCATCCTGCTCCACTACAGCCCCGTCGATGAGAATGGGGGCGTGCTCGGTCCTCCTTTTCCTGTAGTCTACAATCATCTATTTTTCTTGATCACGTTGAGGGAGAGGTTGTTATCCTGGCAGCACATGGCCAGGTCTCTGACCTCCTCCCTATAGGCTCTCATCGTTGTCGGTGATCAGGCCTACCACTGTTGTGTTGTCGGCAAACTTAATGATGGTGTTGGAGTAGTGCTTGGCCATGCAGTCATGGGTGAACAGGGAGTACAGGAGGGGACTGAGCACGCACCCCTGAGGGGCCCCCGTGTTGAGGATCAGTGTGGCAGATGTGTTGTTACCTACCCTTACCACCTGGGGGCGGCCCGTCTGGAAGTCCAGGATCCAGTTGCAGAGGGAGGTGTTTAGTCCCAGGGTCCTTAGCTTAGTGATGTGCTTTGAGGGTACTATGGTGTTGAACGCTGAGCTGTAGTCGATGAATAGCATTCTCACGTAGGTGTTCCTTTTGTCCAGGTAGGAAAGGGCAGTGTGGAGTACAATAGAGATTGCATCCTCTGTGGATCTGTTGGGGTGGTATGCAAATTGGAGTGGGTCTAAGGTTTCTGGGATAATGGGGTTGATATGAGCCATGACCAGCCTTTCAAAGCACTTCATGGCTACAGACGTGAGTGCTACGGGTCGGTAGTCATTTAGGCAGTTTACCTTAGTGTTCTTGGGCACAGGTCTGCTTGAAACATGTTGGTATTACAGACTCAGTCAGGGACAGGTTGAAAATGTCAGTTTAGACATTTGCTAGTTGGTCAACGCATGCTCGGAGTACACGTCCTGGTAATCCGTCTGGCCCTGCGGCCTTGTTAATGTTGACCTGTTTAAAGGTCTTACTCACATCGGCTACGGAGAGCGTGATCACACAGTCGTCCGGAATAGCTGATGCTCTTATGCATGCTTCAGTGTTGTTTGCCTCGAAGCGAGCATAGAAATAATTTAGTTTGTCTGGTATGCTTGTGTCACTGGGCAGCTCGCGGCTGTGCTTCCCTTTGTAGTCCGTAATAATTTGCAAGCCCTGCCTTATCCGACGAGCGTCGGAGCCGGTGTAGTACGATTCAATCTTAGTCCTGTATTGACGAGTCAATTGTCATACTTAAGTACATTTTATACATCAAATTCCTTATATTAAGCAAACCAGACGGCACAATTTTCTTATTTTTTAAATTTACAGACAGCCAGGGGCTCACCAACACTCAGACATAATTTACAAACACCGTATTTTTGTTAAGTAAGTCCACCAGATCAGAGGCAGTAGGGATGACAACGCGCTATATTGATAGTTGCGTGAATCAGACCATATTGCTGACCTGTCTAAGCATTTGAAATGTAACAAGTACTTTTGGGTGTCAGGTAAAATGTATGGAAGAAAAAAGTTCAAATTTATTTTAGGAATGTAGTGGAGTAAAAGTAAAAGTAGTCAAAAATATAAATAGTAAAGTACAAATACCCCTAAAAAACGACTTAATTGTACTTCAAAGTATTTGTTATTATTTACTTTACACCACTGCTTGGATGGCAAGGATGTTCAGGTTGTCAAAATGGACAACATGCATTATAATCTGTGATGACACCCGTATGGTAGACCCCAGTCAGTGAGGTTGGCCTATTTCTGATCTGTTTTTGTAAACTCAACCAAGTTAACCCAGATGATACAGTTTTGGGGGGAAACTGCTAGCAACAACATTGAGTGGAGATTTTGAAGAGTGCACATTCACAGGTAGGTAATTAGATTTTATTGAGCCTCCAACTTTTCTAATCTTGGATACCAAACTCATCTGCCCACAAGCGATTACAACCATGTGACAGTTGAGTTATTACAATTAACTGCAATACTTGTTAGTGTAATTACACATGTAATTACACTAATAAGGACTCCTAAATCACTGACTATGTACGCTCTCTCACATGCATGCACACACACACACACTTACACACACACACACACACATACACACACACACACTGGCCAGCTGGGCCATTAGTTGCCACCAGAGGGAATTTGTTTAGGAAAGCCAAAAAGGGACTTAGTGTGTACTTTCCATTTAAAATCAAATCAGGATTCAAATGAACCTCAGTCAAATGGGCTCTGAGTTTGTCTGTAACAAATGTGAGTCCTCCTTTCTCACCTGTTGGCTATGTAGACTGACCACACCTGGGAAATCTATGGTGGAGATTTGCATGGACAAACAGGACACAGACCAGAGACTTCCGTCCTTCTGTCTATGTGAAACAATTGGCAACATTTTACTACCGACGACAAGTGTAACGCATTTTTGTGGGTTAATAATTTGTGAGACTTGTCATAAGCATGTTCATCCCTCTTATAATGTCTTATAGTTATCTAATCCTGACTAAATAACATCCATTTTTGATCAATTTACGAAGTTATAAAGCATTATACCTGTCGGCTTTAAGTGTTCACAAACAACCCTACCAAACAGACATCTATTTTTGCCCCAGTTATAAGGAGTGAGAGGGAGAGGGAGAGGGAGGGAGAGAGAGAGAGAGAGAGACATACAGAGTGAGAGACAGAGAAAGAGAGACTGAGAGATAGAGAGACAGGATATACAGTAGCCTACAGAATGTGTGTGTCTGAGAGTGTATGGTGTATTGATATAGAACACATATATACAGTACGTGTGGACAGGGAGGACAGCGTAGCTAGTGTGACTGCTGGTATATGAACCAGTCACTCTAGCCTATTGCTGCTGCTCTATTGTGGAAACTAACACACCCCTGAAGACAACACAGAGATGTTATCGGCCGATTGGCTACGGGTGTCAATATTATGTTTTTTAGAAGCTAGAGATCTAGCTGGTGATCGCACCTGAGAGCAGGAAAGACAGGGCAGTTTACTGTGTCCCAGAAACCACCTCACTGACCCACAGATCACTATGACAACAAACATCATCAAATGACAAAATCACTCTGTTCCATCAACACCTAAGGTATCATATAAAAATGTACAGGTTAGTAATCAGGCAGTATCACAGATAATAACATGGTTGTTGCAGGTGGTAGTTACTGCATGTCCTCTAGCTGTTTATGCAGGTTTTCACACCTACCTACTATCTCCTTCATAAAAATCATACATGACATAGAGCTGTTCAAAGACGGTGAGCGTTATTTAGCCATGCAAATGTGCACATGGTTTATCAATATCAAGACATTTGACTGACTGTTTCACAATAGGATTCCTCACCTTATATCTTCTGTGGAGCATGAATTTCCATTTCCAAGTATTGGATTCATTTCACTGCAAACCTGAACTATCAGATATGATTAATGTAACCATAGTGAATCTGAGAAGACAGCCTGTTTGAATTAAAAGTGTTATCATCACAGCATTTAAATAGATAGGATTGGCTTTCACTGTAGCAGTGTGACAAAGACTGGTGTCAGGTTCACGTTAGATAGATAGACTGCAGTGTTTATTTGCTTATCAGACAACTGACTGTCTGAGGTCACTTCTAGCTAACCTAAACCAGCACTTCAGTTTAAGGAAAGCAACTCTGTCTATGCATTGTCTTCCCTCAACAGTACAATAATACTGCAGCATTTCACTTAAGGTTCATTTTAGAAAATAATGTCCCCAACAGATATCAAATACTCCAGACAATCATAGATTATAAAGGGAAAGCTATCCAGACACCGACACCTTCTTCGCCCCACTTCGAGGAAAAAAACACTGAGCCGCCAACGTGGGCGCGCGCCACTCACGGGAACTGTGTGCTCCGGATCTCCTTGGCAGACATTCAAGCGTGTTAACCCTCGCAAGGCTGCCGGCCAAGACGGCATCCTAAGCCGCGACCTCAGAGCATGTACAGACCAGCTGGCTGGAGTGTTTACGGACATATTAAATCTCTCCCTATCCCAGTCTGCTGTCCCCAGTTGCTTCAAGATGTCCACCATTGTTCCTGTACCCAAGAAAGCGAAGGTAACTGAACTAAAGTACTATCGCCCGTAGCGTTCACTTCTGTCATCATGAAGTGCTTTGAGAGGCTAGTTTAGGATCATATCACCTTACCTGACACCTTAGACCAGGGTTCCCCAACTGGTTTTATTTGGCCTCCCAAGTTCTCTGAGCAAAAAACGTTTATTTTAAATGTTTTATGTTTTATTGTTGGACATAAAAGATGGTAAAAACACCAGGAAATCAGTTCGAAGTTATTTCAATTTTGGAAATATGTTCCCAAGTATTCCAACGCATAATAGAGAGATACGTAATCGTATACAAATGTAAGCAAGGTTTGAAATGATTATTTTAGTCAAATATTATATCTGTTTGGGGTTCTTGCGGTCAATTTGCAATCTACAAATTATTTATAATTATGTTCCGGCCCCCCGACCATCCGACCATCCGTCCTTCCAGCCAGCAGCTGAATCTAGTTGATGATCCCTGCCTTAGTTAGACCCACTACAATTTGCATAACGCCCCAACAGATCCACGGACGATGCAATCGCCATTGCACTGCACACTGCCCTATCCCACCTGGACAAGAGGAATACCTATGTAAGAATACTGTTAATCGACTACAGCTCAGCTTTCAACAGTGCCCTCCAATCTCATCAGTAAGCTCATGGCCCTGGGTCTGAACGCCTCCCTGTGCAACTGGGTCCTGGACTTGCTGACGGGCCGACCGCAGGTGGTGAAGGTAGGCAACAACACCTCCGCTGATCCTCAACACGGGGGCCCCACAGGGGTGTGTTCTCAGCCCCCTCCTGTACTCCCTGTTCACCCATGGCTGCGTGACCACACACGTCTCCAACTCAATCATCAAATTTGCTGACGACACTACAGTGGTAGGCCTGATTACCAACAATGACGAGCCAGCCAATAGGGAGGAGGGGAGAGCCCTGGCAGACTGGTGCCAGGAAAGTGACCTCTCCCTCAATGTCAACAAAATGAAGGAGCTGATCGTGGACTTCAAGAGACAGCAGAGGGAGCACGCCCCCATCCACATCGACGGGCCGCAGTGGAGAGGTTCAAAATCTTCAAGTTCCCCTGCGTGTACATTACTGAGGACCTGAAATGGTCCCTTCACACCGACAGTCTGGTGAAGAAGGAGCAACAGTGCCTCTTCAACCTCAGGCGGCTGAAGAACTGTGGCTTGGCCCCTAAGACCCCCACAAACTTCTAGAGATGCACAAACGAGGGCATTCTGTCAGAATGTATCACCACCTGGTACGGAAATTGCACCGCCTGCAACCGCAGGGCTCTCCAGAGGATGGTGCGGTAAGCCCAACGCATTATCGGGGGCACACTGCCTGCCCTCCAGGACATCTACAGCACCGGTGTCACAGGAAGATCATCAAAGACCTCATCCACCCGAGCCACGGCCTGTTCACCCTGCTACCATCTAGAAGGAGGAGACAGTACTGGTGCATCAAAGCTGGGACCGAGAGACTGATAAACAGCTTCTATCTCCAGGCCATCAGAATGTTAAACAGTCAACACTAGCCGACCTCCGCTCAGTACCCTGCCCTGAACCTTAGACACTGTCATTAGCCGTCTACCACCCAGTACTCTACCCTGCAACTTAGAGACTGCTGCCATATGTTCATATTCATTGAACACTGGTCACTTTAATAATGTTTACATACTGTTTTACTCACTTCATATGTATATACTGTATTCTAGTCATGGCTCATCCTATATAACTACTGCTGTACACGTCTTTTCTATTCATATACTGTCCATACTGTCTGTCAGTGGAGGCTGCTGAGGGGAGGATGGCTCATAATAATGGCTGGAACAGAGCGAATGGAATGGTATCAACCACATGGAAACCATATGTTTGATGTGTTTGATACCATTCCACCGATTCCGCTCCAGCCATTACCACGAGCCCGTCCTCCCTAATGAAGGTGCCACCAACCTCCTGTGCTGTCTATACACATCATTCACATACATACAGTGCATTCAGAAAGTATCCTCTCTAGGTTTCTTCCTAGGTTTTCGCCTTTCTAGGGAGTTTTTCCTAGCCACCGTGCTTCTACACCTGCATTACTAGCTGTTTGGGGTTTTAGGCTGGGTTTCTGTACAGCACTTTGAGATATTAGCTGATGTAAGAAGGGCTATATAAAATAAAATTGATTGATTGATTGATTCATACCCCTTTACTTATTCCACATTTTGTTGTTACATCCTGAATGCAAAATATAATAAATATATGTGTTTTTTTCACCCATCTAGACACAATACCTCATAATGACAAAGTGAAAACATATTTTTAGAAATGTTCGCTAATTTATTGAAAATGAAATGCAGAAATGTACATTTACATAAGAATTCACACCTCTGAGTCAATACATGTTACGATCATCTTTTGCAGCGATTACAGCTGTGAGTCTTTCTGGGTAAGTCTCTAAGAGCTTTGCACACCTGGATTGTACAATATTTGCACATTATTCTTAAAACAATTGTTCAAGCTCTGTCAAGTTGGTTTTTGAACATTGCTAGACAGCCATTTTCAAGTCTTGCCATAGATTTTCAAGCTGATTTAAGTCAAAACTGTAACTAGGCCAATCAGGAACATTCAATGTAATCTTGGTAAGCAACTCCCGTGTATATTTGGCCTTGTGTTTTAGGTTATTGTCCTGCTGAAAAGTGAATTTGTTTCCCTGTATCTGTTGGAAAGCAGACTGAACCAGGTTTTCCTGTTCTTAGCTCCATTCCGTTTCTTTTAATCCTAAAAAACTCCCTAGTCCTTGCCGATGGCAAGCATACCCATAACATGATGCAGCCACCATCATGCTTAAAAAGATGAAGAGTGGTACTCAGTAATGTGTTGGATTTGCCCCAAACATAACGATTTGTATTCAGGACATAACGTTAATTTCTTTGCCACATTTTTTGCAGTTTTACTTTAGTGCCTTATTTAATGCCAAACAGGATGCATCTTTTGGAATATTCTAATTCTGTACAGGCTTTCTTCTTTTCACTCTGTCATTTAGATTAGTATTGTGGAATAACTACAATGTTGTTGATCCATCCTCAGTTTTCTCCAATCACCGCCATTAAACTCTGTAACTGTTTTAAAGTCACCATTGGCCTCATGGTGAAATCCCTGAGCGGTTTCCTTCCTCTCCGGCAACTGAGTTAGGAAGGATGCCTGTATCTTTGTCGTGACTGGGTGTATTGGAACACCATCCAAAGTGTAATTAATAACTTCACCATGCTCAAAGGGTTCTTCAACGTCTGCTCTTTTTTTTTTACATCTACCAATAGGTGCCCTTCTTTGCAGGGCATTGGAAAACCTCCCTGGTCTTAAGTGTAAAACTAACAGTGACTCAGTAATCCATGTCTTCTGGGAATGCTATAAAGTCCAAAAATTATGGGTGGAGTTAGAAAGTTGGCTGTCAGAAGTATTACAATGTAAATGTACTTTTAATCCATCTGTCTGTATATTTCAAGACATGGCATATGAGGGTGCAGTGAGATACCCGATGGATTGGACGATACTTTTCTCGTCAATCATCTTGAAAAAACATATACTTACAAACAACCAATCCTCCATTAACACAATGGAAAGGTAAGATGCTTTATTATCTAAATGTTAAAAGTGTGATGGAGAGGAACAAAATGGTACAGTTTGAGGCCTTGTGGCGGAGAGTGATGCGGGCACTGGAGATGGGGGTGTGAGCATGTGGGTCTGGGCAGGTGTGATGTCGTTGATCTTTGTGTGCGTCTGTATGCTGTCGTTTGTGTGTGAATATTTTGTATTGTTTTGTATTTTTTTTAAATAAAATATATATTCTTTAAAGGAAAACCTACCCGGTCTTTGTGGTTGAATATGTGTTTGAAATTCACTGCTCGACTGAGGGACCTTACAGATAATTATATGTGTGGGGTACAGAGTTACTAAGCACTATTATTGCACACAGAGTGGGTACATGCAACTTATTATGTGACTTGTTAAGCAAATGTTTACTCCTGAACTTATTTAGGCTTGCCATAACAAAGGGGCTGAATACTTGTTGACTCAATACATTTCAGCTTTTCATCTTTTATTAATTTGTTAAAATTTTGAAAAACATTATTCCACTTTGACATAATGGGGTACTGTGTGTAGGCCAGTAACAAACAAATCTCAATTTAATCAATTTTAAATTCAGGCTGTAACACAAATGTGGAAAAAGTCAAGGGGTGTGAATACTTTCTGAAGGCACTGTATATATTTATTTATATTCAGACATTACTCGTTCTGTTATGTCTTAATGTCTTGTTCTTTTTTTAAACTTTTTGATTATGTGTGTATTGTTATTGTATTGCTAGATGTTGCTGCATTGTTGGAGCTAGAAACATAAGTATTTCGCTGCACCAGTGATAACATCTGCAAAACTGTGAATGCGACCAATAAACTTTGATTTGATATCCAACTAGATACCAGAGGTCTCTTGGAATAATCTATACTTGTCCCCTAAATGCAAGTGGGTAGGGACCATGTTTACTGTTGTGCTTAGGCCTAAAGTTTTAGACCTGTTCTACCTGTTTTGGTTTGTTTGAGGCAGTTAGTCCCCTTAAAACAGCAGTTTAAAGTGGAAGGGGAGGCCATTGGTTTGCCTGTGCTGTGTTAAACTACAGAGTAACCAGTGCAGACCTGGGTTCAAATACTATTTGAAATCTTTCAAAAACGTTGAGTGTTTGCTTTGGAATGCCAGGTGGGTGGGGGTTGCACTTTTGGGACTTTTCTATTGGTTCTATTGCAAGTTTGTGAAATGATTTCAAATAGTATTTGAACCCAGGTCTGAACCACAGGCCACGTCCTGAGGCCTGACATAAGAGAAAGTGATATAAGTTTTGTGTATGTTGTCACAAAAGGACAGGTGGTGGAGGAACTGCAAATGCATTCACTTCTGAAATGTGTATACAACCACTTTTGTGCCCTCCCTGCAACAATAGAGGATACTGTTTCCAATATACAGTGCAAAGGCATGATTGACAGCAGGGTATCATAAGTACAGTTTTAACCTCTATATAGCCACGTAATGAGTAATAATAGCCATAGAGCAAGGTAAGGTAAAGGTGGAGGCTAGTTGTGTTGTGTCATGTTGTGTTGTAACATGTTGTGTTGTATCTAATTCTGAGTATTGTTTCTCTCTGCAGTGTATAAGGATTTCTATAATGGGATCCTCCCTCCAATCCTGTCCGAGACCCCAAAGAGCGCAGTTAAGGCACAGGAAGCTGGCTACGCTATCCCACAGGAAGTGATACACTATTGGCCACACCTGCCATTTGAGTTGTGAGTGAGTCGCCTGTGTGACGGAACAACCCAGCAGACTCTGGGTTTTGTTCATTAGGGCCCACAGTAGCATAAGGTTTTGCAACGGACAACCAAAATGAGTGTTTCTTATTGGACAAGTTCAGATAGTACCTCCCTGTTTCACTCTGTTTCGGAGAGTTTCCTTCCGTTTCATGCTGAACACACCAAGCTGGAGTTCTCCACTACTACTGTATGAAGAACATTCCAACAAGACTCACTACCGCTGACATCCAGGGAACACACCACACATGGTGATCCTGGGTGAAGTTCCCTTAGGTACAGATCAGATTTAGGATCAGCTTCTCCCTCGCCCAATCCCAACCTTAACCATTAGTGGGGTTAAAACTTACCCAAGATCAGCATCTAGGGGCAACTTCACCCTACTACTACGTGATCAAACGTGACGTCGTACGCTGTGTTTGTCTTCCTGGATGGTGGTGTTGATTCTGGAGCGCCACCAATATTGACCAAGTAGAATTTACACTACCTCCTCCGAGTCACTACCTCTGATATCGGCTGCTGTGTCTGCCTCTGGGACTTGTTTAGTGTGGTGGAACATACACAAACACACACACACACACACACACACACACACACACACACACACACACACACACACACACACACACACACAAACACAAACACACACAAACACACACACACACAGCAGTGCCTCTCTCTCGTTCCGTGGCAGGGTACAAAACCGGGTTGTATTCATTAGGCGCCAAACGGAAGAAAACAGACTGAAAGGGGGATGGACAACCTGGACCTGTCCTGTAAGAAGCGCTCATTTCCGTTTTCTGTTGCAAACTGTTTTTAAAAACTGTAGCGTGCCCTAATGAACATGACCCAGCTAGTCCGTTCTATGGCTGGCATCAGCGGTGCTCTGTAATGAGACACTGGAGGTGCTGTGTGTGTGTGTGTGTGTGTGTGTGTGTGTGTGTGTGTGTGTGTGTGTGTGTGTGTGTGTGTGTGTGTGTGTGTGTGTGTGTGTGTGTGTGTGTGTGTGAACGTAAACACTCTGACCGAGGAGATGTGGTAATCGTTCACTGTGCTGGAGCTGGCAGACCAATGGTAGACATGTCTGAAGGGGGAAATTAGAGTGAATTAAACAGCAGATGAAATGGCCTCCGCAGGGCTTTTGCCCTGAGCTAAAGATAAAAAGGGCAACAGCAAACCAATTAGTGACAAAAATGCAAGCTCAAATGGGACAGGAGATATGCTTGTTCAAAGTTTGGAATTTCAGTTGATTTCGTCAGGATCGGGCACTTGGTGTCTGTGATATTGCGTGTGACTAACGTACGAAGACAGATCCATAGTCCCGATTTCATCGTGTAACGATGTTCTAGTGAAAATAGAAAGAAGAAAGAAATAAGCTTTAGAAAAAGGACAGAGGCCTCCCAAGTGGTGCATTGTAGTGCTTGAGGCGTCACTACAGGCTGTGTCACAACCAGCCGTGACAGGGAGTCCCATAGGACGGTGCACAATTGGCCCAGCGTCGTCCGGGTTAGGGGAGGGTTTGGCCGGGGGGGGGCTTTACTTGGCTCATCGTTGTTTATAATACATTTAAAAAAGGACAGAGCCCTCCACACGAGAGAGGGAACTTGGTGACAACTTGGTAAGTAAACATGTAGTCCCCCACGAATGATGCAGCCCTCCCGCACTAAGCCAGTGGTGCGTGTTCCCAGTACGGCCCGGCCTGTTCCTGCCCCTCGCACCAAGCCAGTGGTGCGCGTCGCCAGCCCAGCCCGGCCTGTTCCTGCCCCTCGCACCAAGCCAGTGGTGCGCGTCGCCAGCCCGG
This sequence comes from Coregonus lavaretus, assembly GCF_964263955.1. NCBI lineage: Eukaryota > Metazoa > Chordata > Actinopteri > Salmoniformes > Salmonidae > Coregonus > Coregonus lavaretus. The sequence goes on from NC_140014.1 coordinate 37,173,544, forward strand.
TCCGGCCTGTTCCTGCCCCTCGCACCAAGACAGTGGTGCGCGTCGCCAGCCCGGCCCGGCCTGTTCCTGCCCCTCGCACAAAGCCAGTGGTGCGCGTCGCCAGCCCGGCCCGGCCTGTTCCTGGCCCTCGCACCAAGCCAGTGGTGCGTGTATCCAGTCCGGCACGGCCCGTGCCTGTTCCACCGGTGTCTGGTCCGGCACCGGTCAGCTGCTCCACTCCGGAGCCAGAGCAGTTCGCTCCACCGGTGTCCAGTTCAGCTCCGGTCAGCTGCTCCACTCCGGAGCCAGAGCAATCCGCTTCACCGGGGTCCAGTCCAGCTCCGGTCAGCGGCTCCACTCCAGAGCCAGAGCAGTCCGCTAAACCGGTGCCCGGTCCAGCTCCGGTCAGAGGCTCCAGTCCAGACACAGACGTCAGCCCCTCTCCAGGTTCGGGCTCTCCCACACCAGGGTCCAGACAGGGCTTGGTACTTCGTGGGAGGAAGGAGAGGGGAAGCAGCGCGCCGAGGTCCAGACCAGACCAGGGGCGCAACAGGGAGGCGGAGAGTAAGTTGTCGTCACGCTCTGAGCCGGATCCGCCTCCGAGGCGGAATGCCCACCTGGCCCCTACCCTGTAATGTTTATGTTGTGCGGTCGGAGTCCGCACCTTTGGGGGGGGGGGGGGGTACTGTCACGCCCTGACTCTGGGGACTCGTATTTGTTGAGTCAGGGTGTGTATTTTCTGTGTGGTATGTTCTATGTTATAGGTTCTAGTATGGGCATTGGCTACCAATAGGCTACCTAGTATGGGCCGGTGTGGTTCCCAATCAGAGGCAGCTGTCGCTCGTTGTCTCTGATTGGGGACCATACTTAGGTAGCCTATTGGCACTAGTGGGTTGTGGGATCTTGTTCCGTGTTAAGGTATGTTGTGTTTGTGTACCTTGGACTTCACGTTTCGTTTTGTTTGTTATTTTGTCGTTGTGTTTGATATTTAATAAACATGTACGCATATCACGCTGCGCCTTGGTCCGTCCCGTCTGTAAGCGAACGTGACAATTTGCTGCCTTTTGTGGGTGTAATAGAGAATAGGCCTAAGGCTGGTGTAACGGCAGCCTAGTCCTTGAGCATTATAACCCACAAATCACTGTCCTTTGGAGTGGTCCAAATATAGAGCAACCACATGGACTGTCTTATGTGTTATATCTGTTAAAATCTTGTTCCAAAGTATATGTCTGGAGTTTGTGTGCTACATACATGTAATTGCATGTTTTCCCATCATTGTGTGACCATGTGTGTGTTTTTGTGTGTGTGTGTGATGTCTGTCTGGACCTCTCTCTTTCTGGCAGTGACAGCTAATTTCTCTTCATCTCTACTCTCCATAGTTCTTCACCTTTGAACAGTACATGAAGCTACTGAGTTTCACCGGTTTGTCTGCTGGCTTGGTGTGTCACGCCCTGGCTCTAGGGACTCTTATATGTTGAGCCAGGGTGTTAGTTTCGATGTGTAGTTCTATGTTTCGTTTTCTATGTTCTTGTTCTAGTTTATGTGTTTCTATGTTGGCCGGGGTGGTTCCCAATTAGAGACAGCTGTGGCTCATTGTCTCTGATTGGGAACCATACTTAGGCAGCCTTTTGTGCACTTGTCATTTGTGGGATCTTGTTCCGTGTAGGTTTGTGTTTGTTAACCGAGGACTTCACGTTTCGTTTTGTTGTTTTGTTGTATCGTGTATTAAGTACTATTAAAAGTATGTACGCATATCACGCTGCGCCTTGGTCCACTTATTACGACGATCGTGACAGAAGATCCCACCATAACAGGACCAAGCAGCGTTTCCAGGAGCAAACGCCGGAGGTAACGTTGGTAGATGTCCTCCTCGGTTGGGGGAGGATAACGGAGGAGGAGGCCGTCCGTTACCGGAGGGCGATGAAGGGGGGGACCCAGGCAGGAGAGGAGAAGCGGCGCCAACTGGGCCGTCATCGGACAGGCGAGAGGCAACCCCAATAAAAAAAAATTGGGGGGGCACACGGCATGGACGACGGGGCTGCTGGAGGCAGCTACAGGGCGAGATTGTGGACTAGGAGAGAAGGCCACCAGGTTACGGGGGCCATTGGTCATTAGAGGGAAGGAGAGTGTAGAGGCACAGCGAGAGGTACTGGGGTGTGTTACCAGTCCGGTCCGGCCCGTTCCTGATCCCTGCACAAGGCCAGTGGTGTGTGTTCCCAGTACGGTCCGGCCTGTTCCTGTCCCTCGCACCAAGCCTGTGATGCGCGTCGCCAGCCCGGCCCGGCCTGTTCCTGCCCCTCGCACCAAGCCTGTGATGCGCGTCGCCAGCCCGGCCCGGCCTGTTCCTGTCCCTCGCACCAAGCCTGTGGTGCGCGTCGCCAGCCCGGTCCGGCCTGTTCCTGCCCCTCGTACCAAGCCTGTGGTGCGCGTTGCCAGCCCGGCCCGGCCTGTTCCTGCCCCTCGCACCAAGCCTGTGGTGCGCGTCGCCAGCCCGGCCCGGCCTGTTCCTGTCCCTCGCACCAAGCCTGTGGTGCGCGTCGCCAGCCCGGTCCGGCCTGTTCCTGCCCCTCGCACCAAGCCTGTGGTGCGCGTTGCCAGTCCGGCCCGGCCTGTTCCTGCCCCTCGCACCAAGCCTATGGTGCGCGTCGCCAGCCCGGTCCGGCCTGTTCCTGCCCCTCGCACCAAGCCAGTGGTGCGCGTCGCCAGCCCGGTCCGGCCTGTTCCTGTTCCTCGCACCAAGCCTGTGGTGCGCGTCGCCAGCCGGCCTGTTCCTGTCCTCGCACCAAGCCTGTGGTGCGCGTCGCCAGCCCGGTCCGGCCTGTTCCTGCCCCTCGCACTAAGCCAGTGGTGCGCGTCGCCAGCCCGGTCCGGCCTGTTCCTGCCCCTCGCACCAAGCCAGTGGTGCGCGTCGCCAGCCCGGTCCGGCCTGTTCCTGCCCCTCGCACCAAGCCTGTGGTGCGCGTCGCCAGCCCGGCCCGGCCTGTTCCTGCCCCTCGCACCAAGACTGTGGTGCGCTTCGCCAGCCCGGCCCGGCCTGTTCCTGCCCCTCGCACCAAGCCTGAGGTGCGCGTCGCCAGCCCGGCCCGGCCTGTTCCTGCTCCTCGCACCAAGCCTGTGGTGCGCGTCGCCAGCCCGGCCCGGCCTGTTCCTGCCCCTCGCACCAAGTCTGTGGTGCGCGTCGCCAGCCCGGCCCGGCCTGTTCCTGCCCCTCGCACCAAGCCTGTGGTGCGTGTCGTCAGCCCGGTCCGGCCCGTTCCTGCTCCCCGCACCAAGCCAGTGGTGCGCGTCGTCAGCCCAGTCTGGCCCATTCCTGCTCCCCGCACCAAGCCTGTGGTGCGCGTCGTCAGTCCGGCACAGCCCGTGCCTGTTTCAGCTGCTCCACACCGGAGCCTAAGCAATCCGCTCCACCGATGTCCAGTCCAGCTCCAGTCAGCGGGACCAGACCAGGGGCGCTACGGGGGGGTAGTTAGAGGGTGCTGGTCACGCCCGGAGCCGGATCCGCCTCCGAGGCGGAATGCCCACCCGGCCCCTCCCCTGTTGGGTTTAGTTGGTGCGGTCGCAGTCCGCGCCTTTGGGGGGGGGGGGGCTACTGTCACGCCCTGGCTCTAGGGACTCTTATATGTTGAGCCAGGGTGTTAGTTTCGATGTGTAGTTCTATGTTTCGTTTTCTATGTTCTTGTTCTAGTTTATGTGTTTCTATGTTGGCCGGGGTGGTTCCCAATTAGAGACAGCTGTGGCTCATTGTCTCTGATTGGGAACCATACTTAGGCAGCCTTTTGTGCACTTGTCATTTGTGGGATCTTGTTCCGTGTAGGTTTGTGTTTGTTAACCGAGGACTTCACGTTTCGTTTTGTTGTTTTGTTGTATCGTGTATTAAGTACTATTAAAAGTATGTACGCATATCACGCTGCGCCTTGGTCCACTTATTACGACGATCGTGACAGAAGATCCCACCATAACAGGACCAAGCAGCGTTTCCAGGAGCAAACGCCGGAGGTAACGTTGGTAGATGTCCTCCTCGGTTGGGGGAGGATAACGGAGGAGGAGGCCGTCCGTTACCGGAGGGCGATGAAGGGGGGGACCCAGGCAGGAGAGGAGAAGCGGCGCCAACCGGGCCGTCATCGGACAGGCGAGAGGCAACCCCAATAAAAAAAATTGGGGGGGGCACACGGCATGGACGACGGGGCTGCTGGAGGCAGCTACAGGGCGAGATTGTGGACTAGGAGAGAAGGCCACCAGGTTACGGGGGCCATTGGTCATTAGAGGGAGGGAGAGTGTAGAGGCACAGCGAGAGGTACTGGGGTGTGTTACCAGTCCGGTCCGGCCCGTTCCTGATCCCTGCACAAGGCCAGTGGTGTGTGTTCCCAGTACGGTCCGGCCTGTTCCTGTCCCTCGCACCAAGCCTGTGATGCGCGTCGCCAGCCCGGCCCGGCCTGTTCCTGCCCCTCGCACCAAGCCTGTGGTGCGCGTCGCCAGCCCGGCCCGGCCTGTTCCTGTCCCTCGCACCAAGCCTGTGGTGCGCGTCGCCAGCCCGGTCCGGCCTGTTCCTGCCCCTCGCACCAAGCCTGTGGTGCGCGTCGCCAGCCCGGCCCGGCCTGTTCCTGCCCCTCGCACCAAGCCTATGGTGCGCGTCGCCAGCCCGGTCCGGCCTGTTCCTGCCCCTCGCACCAAGCCAGTGGTGCGCGTCGCCAGCCCGGTCCGGCCTGTTCCTGTCCCTCGCACCAAGCCTGTGGTGCGCGTCGCCAGCCGGCCTGTTCCTGTCCTCGCACCAAGCCTGTGGTGCGCGTCGCCAGCCCGGTCCGGCCTGTTCCTGCCCCTCGCACTAAGCCAGTGGTGCGCGTCGCCAGCCCGGTCCGGCCTGTTCCTGCCCCTCGCACCCAAGCCAGTGGTGCGCGTCGCCAGCCCGGTCCGGCCTGTTCCTGTCCCTCGCACCAAGCCTGTGGTGCGCGTCGCCAGCCCGGCCCGGCCTGTTCCTGCCCCTCGCACCAAGACTGTGGTGCGCGTCGCCAGCCCGGCCCGGCCTGTTCCTGCCCCTCGCACCAAGCCTGTGGTGCGCGTCGCCAGCCCGGCCCGGCCTGTTCCTGCTCCTCGCACCAAGCCTGTGGTGCGCGTCGCCAGCCCGACCCGGCCTGTTCCTGCCCCTCGCACCAAGTCTGTGGTGTGCGTCGCCAGCCCGGCCCGGCCTGTTCCTGCCCCTCGCACCAAGCCTGTGGTGCGTGTCGTCAGCCCGGTCCGGCCCGTTCCTGCTCCCCGCACCAAGCCAGTGGTGCGCGTCGTCAGCCCAGTCTGGCCCATTCCTGCTCCCCGCACCAAGCCTGTGGTGCGCGTCGTCAGTCCGGCACAGCCCGTGCCTGTTTCAGCTGCTCCACACCGGAGCCTAAGCAATCCGCTCCACCGATGTCCAGTCCAGCTCCAGTCAGCGGGACCAGACCAGGGGCGCTACGGGGGGGTAGTTAGAGGGTGCTGGTCACGCCCGGAGCCGGATCCGCCTCCGAGGCGGAATGCCCACCCGGCCCCTCCCCTGTTGGGTTTAGTTGGTGCGGTCGCAGTCCGCGCCTTTGGGGGGGGGGGCTACTGTCACGCCCTGGCTCTAGGGACTCTTATATGTTGAGCCAGGGTGTTAGTTTCGATGTGTAGTTCTATGTTTCGTTTTCTATGTTCTTGTTCTAGTTTATGTGTTTCTATGTTGGCCGGGGTGGTTCCCAATTAGAGACAGCTGTGGCTCATTGTCTCTGATTGGGAACCATACTTAGGCAGCCTTTTGTGCACTTGTCATTTGTGGGATCTTGTTCCGTGTAGGTTTGTGTTTGTTAACCGAGGACTTCACGTTTCGTTTTGTTGTTTTGTTGTATCGTGTATTAAGTACTATTAAAAGTATGTACGCATATCACGCTGCGCCTTGGTCCACTTATTACGACGATCGTGACATGGTGAGTGAAGGCGCCCGCATACTAGGTTCGGTTTGCTCCTTGCAGAACTCGGCTAGGAGAAGTGAACGTCGCACACTCCCTTAAAAGACCTTAGCTTGAAAAACTAGAACAAATATTACTGTTTGTCCCTCTTGAGACCCATAGCAACAACATAGTTCAAAATAGTCCGATTTAATCTAAGCTAAATCAAGAAATCTGTCATTTATCTGCATGTCCAGCCCTTATATTTAGTCTCACAATGAAGTTTTTTGATCGTGGACAACAGCAAAAGGAGGGCCGAGCACGCCCCCATTCTCATCGACGGAGCTGTAGTGGAGCAGGTTGAGAGCTTCAAGTTCCTTGGTGTCTACATCACCAACAAACTATCATGGTCCAAACACACCAAGACAGTCGTGAAGAGGGCACGACAACGCCTATTCCCCCTCAGGTCCTCAGATCCTCAAAAAGTTATACAGCTGCACCATCGAGAGCATCCTGACTGGTTGCATCACCGCCTGGTATGGCAACTGCTCGGCCTCTGACCGCAAGGCACTACAGAGGGTAGTGCCAGATACTCCAGCCACCCTAGTCATAGACTGTTCTCTTTGCTACCGCACGTCAAGCGGTACCGGAGCACCAAGTCTAGGTCCAAAAGGCTTCTTAACAGCTTCTGCCCCCAAGCCGTAAGACTCCTGAACAGCTAATCAAATGGCTACCCGGACTATTTGCCTATTTGCATTGACCACCCCCCCCCCCCCCTTTTTTTACACTGCAGTACAAACCATACACTTATACACACACACACACACAGTACAAACCACACACTTATACACACACAGTACAAACCACACATTTATACACACACACAGTACAAACCACACATTTATACACACACACAGTACAAACCACACATTTATACACACACATAATGCACTGGTTTCTTCGTCTCACACAGCCACACTGACCACCCTCAACTGTACGTCAAACACACACTCAAGTACTTGATGCTGTATGTTCATTTTCACCCCTAAACTATCCCACCAGCCTTCTTGGGGGTTCTCACCTTGTCATTGAAAGTGACAACCTCCTCCACCTGTTCAACAGTTCTCATACAACAGATCCAACCTCCACCTGTTCAACAGTTATCATACAACTGATCTAACCTCCTCCACCTGTTCAACAGTTCTCATACAACTGATCCGCCTTTGCTTCATCCTCATCCGTCTTCAACCGTCCTCATCCGCCTCTCATTCTCTCACTTTCTCTCCATTCATTCACCACCTCCTCCTCTCCCTCTGCACCCTATATCCACAGCTTTTTTAGCTCTTTACATTTGTAGACATGTAACAATCGCTGTCACAGCATGACCGAAACCTGTGTCCGTGTGGGAGAGAGAAAGAGAATGGGGAAACAAGTTTCTGTAAACCTACACTACCAGTCAAAAGTTTGGACACACCAACTAATTCAAGGGTTTTTCTTTATTTTTACAATTATTTACATTGTAGAATAATAGTGAAGACATCAAAACTATGAAATAACAGTAACCAAAAAAGTGTTCAACAAATCAAAATATATTTTATATTTGAGATTCTTCAAATAGCCACCCTTTGCCTTGATGACAGCTTTGCACACTCTTGGCATTCTCTCAACCAGCTTCATGAGGTAGTCACCTGGAATGCATTTCAATTAACAGGTGTGCCTTCTTAAAAGTTAATTTGTGGAACCATCAAGCGTTATGATGAAACTGGCTCTTATGAGGACCGCCTCAGGAAAGGAAGACCCAGAGTCACCTCTACTGCAGAGGATAAGTTCATTAGAGTTACCTGCACCTCAGATTGCAGCCCAATAAATGCTTCACAGAGTTCAAGTAACAGACACATCTCAACATCAACAGTTCAGAGGAGGCTGCGTGAATCAGGACTTATACTAAAGGACACCAATAAGAAGAAGAGACTTGCTTGGGCCAAGAAACACGAGCAATGGACATTAGACCGGTGGAAATCTGTCCTTTGATCTGATGAGTCCAAAGTTTTGATTTTTGGTTCCAACCACCGTGTCTTTGTGAGATGTAGAGTAGGTGAACGGATGATCTCCACATGTGTGGTTCCCACGTGAAGCATGGAGGAGGTGGTGTGATGGTGTGGGGGTGCTTTGCTGGTGACACTGTCTGTGATTTATTTAGAATTCAAGGCACACAATCCACAATCACCCGACCTCAACCCAATTGAGATGGTTTGGGATGAGTCGGACCGCAGAGTGAAGGAAAAGCAGCCAACAAGTGCTCAGCATATGAGGGAACTCCTTCAAGACTGTTGGAAAAGCATTGCTCATGAAGCTGGTTGAGAGAATGCCAAGAGTGTGCAAAGCTGTCATCAAGGCAAAGGGTGGCTACTTTTGATTTGTTTAACACTTTTTTGGTTACTACATGATTCCATATGTGTTATTTCATAGTTTTGATGTCTTCACTAATATTCTACAATGTAGAAAATAGTAAAAATAAAGACAAATGATTAGGTCTGTCATAACTTTTGACTGGTACTGTAAGTATTCACACCCTTTACTCAGTACTTTGTTGAAGCACCTTTGGCAGCGAATTACAGCCTCGTGTCTTCTTGGGTAGGATACTACAAGCTTGGCACACCTGTATTTGGGGAGTTTCTCCCATTTTTCTCTGTAGATCCTCTCAAGCTCTGTCAGGTTGGATGGGGAGCATCGCTGCACTACATCTAAGTGTGCACATCTTAAGTTAGGATTCCATTCTTAGAGTATATCTATTCTATTCTCTGTTATTGACACATGCTCCTCTTCTCTTTGGCCTTGCGCCTATACAGCAGCCCTCCATGTTTGCCCAAGCACGGAACATCATCAACGCAGACGGCTCCGGCCTCCGAGGCCTGAATAAACGGTTAATGTCGACACTGGGGCGCCACGGTGTCTTTAACATGATCTACTTTGGATTCTACTTCAACGTCAGGGATGACATTCCTGCCAGACAGGTAGCAGGAGAATGAACATCCCTATATGTCTATTTTATTTGTTTATTTGTCAGGGACTATGCACAACATATATTGCACCAGATTGAACCAATTCAGATTCCAGATTTCCATCTGCAGTCTCTGTACCCTACAACCTGGTTGGTTTTATTCCCACAGATCTTTGAATTTCTGTTTTCACACCAAGCCGAGGAGACACAGTCTCTTACAGTAGATCTAACTGTATATGTCCATAGACAAAGTCAGGCCTGTTAATTACTGTAACTATCAAGAGCCTCTCAAACAGTCTCTCAGCCTAACATACAGTATACACGTGTCCCTCAGTCACTTAGCAACAGGCCTGTGAAAATATGACGCTTATGACGGTTAGACTGGTTAACCAGACTCTAAGTACTACAGTTGGATTGGTTAGCCTAAGTACTCTAGTCAGTGAGGCAACTGAGGGGAAGGAAAATCAGAGAGGAATTGGGTAGCAGTGGAGGCTGCTGAGGGGAGGACGGCTCATAATAATGGCTGGAACAGAGCTAATAGAATGGCATCAACCACCTGGAAACCATGTGTTTGATGTATTTGATACCATTCCACCAATTCCGCTCCAGCCATTGCCACGAGCCCGTCCTCCCTAATTAAGGTGCCACCAACCCCCTGTGCTGGGTAGAGTAGATCAGTGCCGCTAATACCTCGTCTGTTTGCTCTCTATAACATCCTCAAAGGTTCACGTTACACATCCGGCAGAGAGGGCCTTATTCCCAAACAAAAGTTAATTTTGTTGAAAGGAAACGTTACCACACGCCAGCCTGTTTCCCGTGTATAAACTGGAGGATATTTTTTGGACCAGAGCCCATAGGGTTCTGAACGGGCTTGTGGCAATGGCTGGAGCCCATAGGGTTCTGGTCAAAAGTAGTGCACTATATAGGGAATATGGTACCATTTGGGACTCATTGTAGATGAACTCCCATGGACTAATTGAAAGCAGACAATGTGTATTATTATTTCAGGAGGAAGTTAGTTATACAGTGAAGCAGAAGTGGAAGCTGTATAACTGAAGCATGGTTTATTCTGTCAATTCCCCCCGGTCTGTATGAGTCTGGCATTAATGGATGGAGCTTATGGATAGTTATTGATAGTTATTATCATTTGTGAACTGTAATAAAGTAGACATAGAGGGGAAATGACACAACAAAACATTTGTGGTCTTACGCGTGGTTCTCTTTGCCTCTGAGTGTGTTCCTTTGGGTAAAACCAGTCATTTTTCAACTGAATAGTATTTAGTCTGAATCATTCTGAGACTACAAAAACACACCAATAAGACATAAGGGGGGTCATATGTGCTTATGGCTAGTCATTATAATGCATTATAACTGCATCATAATGCATTCTACCTACAAGCTGGCTTGGGTGGAGTTGAGCCTGTTTCAGTTGAAGCTCAGCCTATTGTGTACAGGCCAGGATAGACATAACCAGTTCCATCAGAGCTGGAGCCCTGCTGTGGTAATGATTGTATCCCTTCTTAGCCTGTTGTTAGCAGGGTGAGCAATGAGCATCGCAACTCAGTCGTGTCGGCAGTCAAATTCACTGTGCCACGCTCATGTGCATTTGAATGGGCAATTGCTAACACTATGCTATCAGAAGCGAATGTGTGAGTTGGTGTTTATTCAAGGCTTATTGGAAGTTGATTGTTTGGCGTACGGAGGCCAGACTAAATGTTACCTCCTCAGTAACTAATATGTAACCTCCTCCTGCTTGACTGTCCGCACCTCTTATAGAATATTGACTCTGAAATATGAACACCAGTACTGTAAAACTAAAATGATTACTGGACATTTTCATTCCACTTCAAGAACTTCTATACTCCACAACTCTGAGATTAGTTGTTGTTTTAACTCAGCAGTGATTTGACAAGAGAAAGGCCTGGACCTACTTTTCTATAGGCTTCTGTCATGCTGACCAATTAACCGTCAGAGTTCTCTGGGCCGAGAGGGACTTCTCTCCCTTTCTCTGGTACAGTAATACACACACACACACACACACACACACACACACACACACACACACATACACAGTAATACCCCTGTGCAGCAGAGAGAGTCACTGCCCAATTAGACAAAATTGTCCCCATATGCCTCCGCAGCTCTACAGTCTGCATGCAGGAACCCTGTTTATAAATACTATTTCTGTCCGAGCGAGCCCCCCGAACGCACATGTGCTTTAGCACAGCCAACCAGAGAGGAGAAAACCACAGTCAGGAAGCACTAATCTGCCCCCCGCTACCATGAAATGATCAGGGCTTTCATGCCAGCTTTGCTTTGCAATCATGTGCATGAGTCAGAGCTCTCATTCCTATTCGTGATTATGTTCTCTCTCTCTCTCTCTCTCTCTCTCTCTCTCTCTCTCTCTCTCTCTCTCTCACACACACACACACATTGTCCTAACATCTGTCTTAAGGTGGATTTCATCATTGCGCCATAGAGATATAGAGATATCACGATCTCCCTCTGTTGCATTTAACTTTTATGTTTCAATATCATACACAGCAAAATATTTGCAGCCCTCACCCTATCTCTCTCCCATCGCTCCCCCTATCTCTCTCCCATCCCTCCCCTATCTCTCTCCTATCCCTCCCCTATCTCTCTCCCATCCCTCCCCCATCTCTCCCCCAATCTCTCTCCCCTGTCTCCCTACCATCTCTCCCCTGTCTCCCTACCATCTCTCCCCTGTCTCCTTACCATCTCTCCCCTGTCTCCCTACCATCTCTCACCTGTTTCCCTACCATCTCTCCCATCCCTCCCCTATCTCTCCCCGTATCCCGGTTGCTGAGGAAGTTTGTTATTGGTCTGGCCTCAGGAACCATCTCTGGCCTAGGGTTGTTAGTGACTTTGGGGCCTAGGGTTGTTAGTGACTTTGGGGCCTAGGGTTGTTAGTGACTTTGGGGCCTAGGGTTATTATTGACTTTAGGGCCTAGGGTTGTTAGTGACTTTGGGGCCGAGGGTTGTTAGTGACTGGGGCCTAGGGTTGTTAGTGACTTTGGGGCCTAGGGCTGTTAGTGACTTTGGGGCCAAGGGTTGTTAGTGACTTTGGGGCCGAGGGTTGTTAGTGACTTTGGGGCTGAGGTTTGTGAGTGACTTTGGGGCCGAGGGTTGTTAGTAGGGTTTAATATTTTCCTGGTATTTTACAAAAGTTCCTTCACAAGAATAAATCACTTTTCTGCTGGGTAAGCCGGTATTTCCCACCAAAACCGGAAGTATCATTCAAAAGCATATAATGCATATAAATAGGCCTATGTCTGGATTTGATTAGAGATTTGATTGAAAATTCAAGCCTGATGATGCCTGAGCCTGATGAGCTATACAGTGAGGGAAAAAAGTATTTGATCCCCTGCTGATTTTGTACATTTGCCCACTGACAAAGAAATGATCAGTCTATAATTTTAATGGAAGGTTTATTTGAACAGTGAGAGACAGAATAACAACAAAATAATCCAGAAAAACACGTCAAAAATGTTATAAATTGATTAGCATTTTAATGAGGGAAATAAGTATTTGACCCCCTCTCAATCAGAAAGATTTCTGGCTCCCAGGTCTCTTTTATACAGGTAACAAGCTGAGATTAGGAGCACACTCTTAAAGGGAGTGCTCCTAATCTCAGTTTGTTACCTGTATAAAAGACACCTGTCCACAGAAGCAATCAATCAGATTCCAAGCTCTCCACCATGGCCAAGACCAAAGAGCTCTCCAAGGATGTCAGGGACAAGATTGTAGACCTACACAAGGCTGGAATGGGCTACAAGACCATCGCCAAGCAGCTTGGTGAGAAGGTGACAACAGTTGGTGCGATTATTCGCAAATGGAAGAAACACAAAAGAACTGTCAATCTCCCTCGGCCTGGGGCTCCATGCAAGATCTCACCTCGTGGAGTTGCAATGATCGTGAGAACGGTGAGGAATCAGCCACGAACTACACGGGAGGATCTTGTCAATGATCTCAATGCAGCTGGGACCATAGTCACCAAGAAAACAATTGGTAACACACTACGCCGTAAAGGACTGAAATCCTGCAGCGCCCGCAAGGTCCCCTGCTCAAGAAAGCACATATACAGGCCCGTCTGAAGTTTGCCAATGAACATCTGAATGATTCAGAGGAGAACTGGGTGAAAGTGTTGTGGTCAGATGAGACCAAAATCGAGCTCTTTGGCATCAACTCAACTCGCCGTGTTTGGAGGAGGAGGAATGCTGCCTATGACCCCAAGAACACCATCCCCACCGTCAAACATGGAGGTGGAAACATTATGCTTTGGGGGTGTTTTTCTGCTAAGGGGACAGGACAACTTCACCGCATCAAAGGGACGATGGACGGGGCCATGTACCGTCAAATCTTGGGTGAGAACCTCCTTCCCTCAGCCAGGGCATTGAAAATGGGTCGTGGATGGGTATTCCAGCATGACAATGACCCAAAACACGCGGCCAAGGCAACAAAGGAGTGGCTCAAGAAGAAGCACATTAAGGTCCTGGAGTGGCCTAGCCAGTCTCCAGACCTTAATCCCATAGAAAGTCTGTGGAGGGAGCTGAAGGTTCGAGTTGCCAAACGTCAGTCTCGAAACCTTAATGACTTGGAGAAATCTGCAAAGAGGAGTGGGACAAAATCCCTCCTGAGATACGTACAAATCTGGTGGCCAACTACAAGAAACGTCTGACCTCTGTGATTGCCAACAAGGGTTTTGCCACCAAGTACTAAGTCATGTTTTGCAGAGGGGTCAAATACTTATTTCCCTCATTAAATTGCAAATCAATTTATTACATTTTTGACATGCGTTTTTCTGGATTTTTGTTGTTGTTATTCTGTCTCTCACTGTTCAAATAAACCTACCATTAAAATTATAGACTGATCATGTCTTTGTCAGTGGGCAAACGTATAAAATCAGCAGGGGATCAAATACTTTTTTCCCTCACTGTACATTAAATACAATTTATGAGCCCTACATTAACAACATTTTAGCCCAAGCCCAAAAAAGGCCAAATGATTGTGCCGTTATCCAATACAAATAGTATATGATATAGGCTACTGCACATTACGCACCACAGAAAAACATAAAAGCCCATAGATGTAGCTCGCTACAGTGCATTCGGAAAGTATTCAGACCCCTTGACTTTTCCACATTTTGCTTCTTTACAGCCTTATTCTAAAATTGATTAAAAACATTTTTGTCCTCATCAATCTACACACAATACCCCATAATGACAAAGCAAAAACAGGTATTTCGAAATTTTTGCAAGTGTATAAAAAAATAAATAAACGGAAATAGCACATTTACATAAGTATTCACACCCTTTACTCAGTACTTTGTTGAAGCACCTTTGGCAGCGTTTACAGCCTTGAGTCTTCTTGGATATGACTCTAGAAGCTTGGCACAGCTGTATTTGGGGAGTTTCTCCCATTCTTCTCTGCAGATCCTCTCAAGTTCTGTCAGGTTGGATGGGGAGTGTCGCTGCACAGCTATTTTCAGGTCTTTCCAGAGAAGTCACTAACAACAGGCCTAGGGTTGTTAGTGACTTTGGGGCCTAGGGTTATTATTGACTTTAGGGCCTAGGGTTGTTAGTGACTTTGGGGCCGAGGGTTGTTAGTGACTGGGGCCTAGGGTTGTTAGTGACTTTGGGGCCTAGGGCTGTTAGTGACTTTGGGGCCAAGGGTTGTTAGTGACTTTGGGGCCGAGGGTTGTTAGTGACTTTGGGGCTGAGGTTTGTGAGTGACTTTGGGGCCGAGGGTTGTTAGTAGGGTTTAATATTTTCCTGGTATTTTACAAAAGTTCCTTCACAAGAATAAATCACTTTTCTGCTGGGTAAGCCGGTATTTCCCACCAAAACCGGAAGTATCATTCAAAAGCATATAATGCATATAAATAGGCCTATGTCTGGATTTGATTAGAGATTTGATTGAAAATTCAAGCCTGATGATGCCTGAGCCTGATGAGCTATACAGTGAGGGAAAAAAGTATTTGATCCCCTGCTGATTTTGTACATTTGCCCACTGACAAAGAAATGATCAGTCTATAATTTTAATGGAAGGTTTATTTGAACAGTGAGAGACAGAATAACAACAAAATAATCCAGAAAAACACGTCAAAAATGTTATAAATTGATTAGCATTTTAATGAGGGAAATAAGTATTTGACCCCCTCTCAATCAGAAAGATTTCTGGCTCCCAGGTCTCTTTTATACAGGTAACAAGCTGAGATTAGGAGCACACTCTTAAAGGGAGTGCTCCTAATCTCAGTTTGTTACCTGTATAAAAGACACCTGTCCACAGAAGCAATCAATCAGATTCCAAGCTCTCCACCATGGCCAAGACCAAAGAGCTCTCCAAGGATGTCAGGGACAAGATTGTAGACCTACACAAGGCTGGAATGGGCTACAAGACCATCGCCAAGCAGCTTGGTGAGAAGGTGACAACAGTTGGTGCGATTATTCGCAAATGGAAGAAACACAAAAGAACTGTCAATCTCCCTCGGCCTGGGGCTCCATGCAAGATCTCACCTCGTGGAGTTGCAATGATCGTGAGAACGGTGAGGAATCAGCCACGAACTACACGGGAGGATCTTGTAAATGATCTCAATGCAGCTGGGACCATAGTCACCAAGAAAACAATTGGTAACACACTACGCCGTAAAGGACTGAAATCCTGCAGCGCCCGCAAGGTCCCCTGCTCAAGAAAGCACATATACAGGCCCGTCTGAAGTTTGCCAATGAACATCTGAATGATTCAGAGGAGAACTGGGTGAAAGTGTTGTGGTCAGATGAGACCAAAATCGAGCTCTTTGGCATCAACTCAACTCGCCGTGTTTGGAGGAGGAGGAATGCTGCCTATGACCCCAAGAACACCATCCCCACCGTCAAACATGGAGGTGGAAACATTATGCTTTGGGGGTGTTTTTCTGCTAAGGGGACAGGACAACTTCACCGCATCAAAGGGACGATGGACGGGGCCATGTACCGTCAAATCTTGGGTGAGAACCTCCTTCCCTCAGCCAGGGCATTGAAAATGGGTCGTGGATGGGTATTCCAGCATGACAATGACCCAAAACACGCGGCCAAGGCAACAAAGGAGTGGCTCAAGAAGAAGCACATTAAGGTCCTGGAGTGGCCTAGCCAGTCTCCAGACCTTAATCCCATAGAAAGTCTGTGGAGGGAGCTGAAGGTTCGAGTTGCCAAACGTCAGCCTCGAAACCTTAATGACTTGGAGAAATCTGCAAAGAGGAGTGGGACAAAATCCCTCCTGAGATACGTACAAATCTGGTGGCCAACTACAAGAAACGTCTGACCTCTGTGATTGCCAACAAGGGTTTTGCCACCAAGTACTAAGTCATGTTTTGCAGAGGGGTCAAATACTTATTTCCCTCATTAAATTGCAAATCAATTTATTACATTTTTGACATGCGTTTTTCTGGATTTTTGTTGTTGTTATTCTGTCTCTCACTGTTCAAATAAACCTACCATTAAAATTATAGACTGATCATGTCTTTGTCAGTGGGCAAACGTATAAAATCAGCAGGGGATCAAATACTTTTTTCCCTCACTGTACATTAAATACAATTTATGAGCCCTACATTAACAACATTTTAGCCCAAGCCCAAAAAAGGCCAAATGATTGTGCCGTTATCCAATACAAATAGTATATGATATAGGCTACTGCACATTACGCACCACAGAAAAACATAAAAGCCCATAGATGTAGCTCGCTACAGTGCATTCGGAAAGTATTCAGACCCCTTGACTTTTCCACATTTTGCTTCTTTACAGCCTTATTCTAAAATTGATTAAAAACATTTTTGTCCTCATCAATCTACACACAATACCCCATAATGACAAAGCAAAAACAGGTATTTCGAAATTTTTGCAAGTGTATAAAAAAATAAATAAACGGAAATAGCACATTTACATAAGTATTCACACCCTTTACTCAGTACTTTGTTGAAGCACCTTTGGCAGCGTTTACAGCCTTGAGTCTTCTTGGATATGACTCTAGAAGCTTGGCACAGCTGTATTTGGGGAGTTTCTCCCATTCTTCTCTGCAGATCCTCTCAAGTTCTGTCAGGTTGGATGGGGAGTGTCGCTGCACAGCTATTTTCAGGTCTTTCCAGAGAAGTTCAATCGGGTTCAAGTCCGGGCTCTGGCTGGGCCTCTCAAGGACATTCAGAGACTTGTCCCGAAGCCACTTCTGCATTGTCTTGGCTGTGTGCTTAGGGTCGTTTTCCTATTGGAAGGTGAACCTTCGCCCCAGTCTGAGGTCCTGAGCTCTCTGGAGCAGGTTTTCATCAAGGATCTCTCTATACTTTGCTTTGTTCATCTTTTCCTCGATCCTGACTAGTCTCCCAGTCCCTGCCGCTGAAAAACATCCCCACAGCATGATGCTGCCACCACCACGCTTCACTATAGGGATGGTGCCAGGTTTCCTCCAGTCATGCCGCTTGGCATTTAGGCCAAAGAGTTCAATCTTGGTTTCATCAGACCAGAGAATCTTGTTTCTCATGGTCTGAGAGTCCTTTAGGTGCCTTTTGGCAAACTCCAACTGGGCTGTCATGTGCCTGTTACTGAGGAGTGGCTTCCGTCTGGCCACTCTACCATAATGGCCTGATTGGTGGAGTGCTACAGAGATGGTTGTCCTTCTGGAAGGTTCTCCTTTCTCCACAGTGGAACTCTGGAGCTCTGTCAGAGTGACCATCGGGTTCTTGGTCACCTCCCTGACCAAGGCCCTTCTCCCCCGATTGCTCAGTTTGGCCGGGCGGCCAGCTCTAGGAAGAGTCTTGGTGCTTCCAAAAATTCTTCAATTTAAGAATGATGGAGACCACTATGTTCTTGGGGACCTTCAATGCTGCAGAAATGTTTTGGTACCCTTCCCCAGATCTGTGCCTCAACACAAACCTGTCTCGGAGCTCTACGGACAATTCCTTCGACATCATGGCTTGGTTTTTGCTCTGATATGCTCTGTCAACGGTGGGACCTTATATAGACAGGTGTGTGCCTATCCAAATCATGATCAATCGAAACAGGATGCACCTGAGCTCAATTTTCGAGTCTCATAGGTCTGAATACTTATGTAAGGTTTTTCAGTTTTGTATTTTTTATAAATTAGCAAAAATTCTAAAATCCTGTTTTCGCGTTGTCATTATGGGGTATTATGTGTAGATTGATGAGGAAACATTTTTTAAAATTAATTTTAGAATAACGCTGTAACGTAACAACATTGGGAAAAAGGGAAGGGGTCTGAACACTTTCCGAATGCGCTGTATATGGTCTCTGGGGTAAATAAATGAAACCAGCTCCAGTAGGCTAATCTTTCTGAATGTGAATTGTGTTACTGTACTGTATTGTATTGTACTGTCCCCTGTAGCTCAGTTGGTAGAGCATGGCGCTTGCAACACCAGGGTTGTGGGTTAGTTTCCCACGGGGGGCCAGTATGAAAAATGTATGCACTCACTAACTGTAAGTCGCTCTGGATAAGAGAGTCTGCTAAATGACTAAAATTTCAAATGTACTGTATTATATGGACTGGAAATACACACCTAGTTCAAACCATGATAAAGCTGGGTGAGAACATGCACTTCTGGTGCAGCACATTCGGCCTACAAAGTTACAAGTATAAGCAAGCGAATTTGTAGGCTGATGCATCTAAACCTTTCATAATATTTCACCCTAATGTTATTAGCCTACCTCCTCTTTCTCTCTCTATTGTTGCTTCATTCCTTCCGCGCTTTCAACAGTTAAATGAAATACGTTTTGTTGTCCTGATCTTCATCATTCTAATGACATGCTTGAATAACATAGGACTAGAATTAGATGCAGACGTCGTTCACTTCTCTTCACGAAGATTGAGTGGTTATATGGGTCTGAATAAATAACTGCTATAGCCTACCGCCATTCACTCTTCTTTCAAACTATTATATTGGCTGCTGTATTTAACATTCAGCAAACAAGAGCTTGCATCCCTCTTCTAATAGTCTATTGGTATAAGAAATGCAAAAACAGAAAACATGTCCAGCAAGCTATTCCAGTCTAGATTTCCTGCATGGGACTCCAAAAGCTAAGGAGTGTTTTTTAAGGAGAAAGGCCAGCAGAGCACAGGTGCTTGCATATGGAAGTTTATTATGCATAACCCATCATTAATTAGCTAATTTCTTTCCTCATCAGCCTACACACAATGCCCCATAATGACAAAGCGAAAACAGGGTTTTAGAAATGTTTGCTAATTTATTTAAAATACAAAACAGAAATACCTTATTTACATAAGTGTCACGATTCTCTAAAGCAGAACCCAGAAGCAGACCAGGACAAGGTGAATAGACAGAAGGGGAGTATTTATTTAACGTCTCAAATGTGGAAGCAGGATAATTCAGGAGACGGAGCGGGCAGCGGAGGTGACTTGGTGGAAGTGAATAGGCAGATCCAATGATGTTACAGAACCCACCGACGACCAGGCAGGGGTGGAGTGAATGTTCCGGGGGAATAACTGTACACGGCAAGCAAAAAGTACAAAACAACAAAACTAACTCTAGAAAACTTGAGGCTGATACGCTGACACAACATACTGTTCATGGCTAACGATCCGGCAGGGAATGGATGTCAGGTCAGAACTTATGAAGAGAAGAGGTGATGATCAGGACCAGGTGTGCAGATAGCTGATGAGATGCAGGTGCGAGTAATCGAGAGATCTCCCGCCTAGCTTCGTCGCCCGGCAACCAGACAGGGTGCGTTCAGGAACCTTCAGGAAACAGACTCCAAGACAGAAAACATGCAACTCAGGCAGAAACAGACTCAGGAAGAGGGATTCATGACAATAAGCATTCAGACCCTTTGCTATGACACTTGAAATTGATTTCAGGTGCATACTGTTTCCATTGATCATCCTTGAGATGTTTCTACAACTTTATTGGAGTCCACCTGTGGTAAATTCAATTGATTGGACATGATTTGGAAAGGCACACACCTGTCTATGTAACGTCCCGCAGTTTACAGTGCATGTCAGAGCAAAAACCAAGCCATAAGGTCGAAGGAATTGTCAGAAGAGCTCCGAGACAGGATCGTGTCGAGGCACAGATCTGGGGAAGGGTACCAAAACATTTCTGCAGCATTGAAGGTCCCCAAGAGCACAGTGGCCTCCATCATTCTTAAATGGAAAAAGTTTGGAACCACCAAGACTCTTCATAGAGCTGGCCGCCTGGCCAAACTGAGCAATCGGGGGAGAAGGGCCTTGGTCAGGGAGGTGACCAAGAACCCGATGGTCACTCTGACAGAGCTCCAGAGTTCCTCTGTGGAGATGAGAGAACCTTCCAGAAGGACAACCATCTCTGCAGCACTCCACCAATCACGTTTATTGTAGGTGCGGGAGAAAAATCTTGTATTTACCTGATTTGTTTAATATTAATAGTTAACAATGCAGTGCTTTTCGTAAGGATGGTTCCCACTAGCTCCCTGCAGCTGGTCTGGGCGTGTAGTCAAGGACATGGGATAGAGATAAACTTGAGGAACATATAGACCTGTATTGTTTCAAATTCTCGTTGCTTCTGAGTAACCTGGTCACACGGTGAAGACAAAGAGTCTCAGAGTGACCACAGTTTTTCAGTTCATCCTGTCTTTTACTATCTTCCAGGGGTACAGCTGTGTGGAGATATGGGCAGTAACGGAGCTAATGTTATCATTTGTTTGTGCGCTATGACCCATAGCCATAAGAAGAAAACAAGGTAGCTCCTGATCTGCCAGGGAGGGGTGGAACCAGCCATGACTAAGCATTTTAGGTCCACTATATAAGACGTCAGCATTTCCTGTTCGTTGGGCTCTCACTCTACTCACTCTGTGGGTGGTGTGACCAGCTGCCTTATCGATACATTTTTTATAAAGTTAATATTCTGATTGGTGATTGACCTTGTCTCTCCTCATTATTTATTAAAATTTGCACCACATAGGGTGGCCAGACATGACAGCCCGCTTGGAGTTTGCCAAAAGGCACCTAAAGGACTCTCAGACCATGAGAAACAAGATTTTCTGGTCTAATGAAACCAAGATTGAACTCTTTGGCCTGAATGCCAAGCGTCACGTCTAGAGGAAACCTGGCACCATCCCTACGGTGAAGCATGGTGGTGGCAGCATCATGCTTTGGGGATGTTTTTCAGTGGCAGGGACTGAGAGACTAGTCAGGATCGAGGGAAAGATGAATGGAGCAAAGTACAGAAAGATCCTTGATGAAAACCTGCTCCGGAGTGCTCAGGACCTCAGACTGGGGCGAAGGTTCACCTTCCAACAGGACAATGACCCTAAGCACACAGCCAAAACAATGCAGGAGTGGCTTCGGGACAAGTCTCTGAATGTCCTTGAGAAGCCCAGCCAGAGCCCGGACTTGAACCCGATCGAACATCTCTGGAGAGACATAAAAATAGCTGTGCAGCGACGCTCCCCATTCAACCTGACAGAGCTTGAGAGGATCTGCAGAGAAGAATGGGAGAAACTCCCCAAATACAGGTGTGCCAAGCTTCTAGCGTCATACCCAAGACGACTCTAGGCTGTAATCGCTGCCAAAGGTGCTTCAACAAAGTACTGAGTAAAGGGTGTGAATACTTATGTAAATGTGATATTTTTATTTTTTTCACAATATTCTAAAAAGCTGTTTTTGCTTTGTCATTATGGGGTATTGTGTGTAGATTGATTAGGGAAAAAACTATTTAATCATTTTAGAATAAGGCTGTAACGTAACAAAATGTGGAAAAAGTCAAGGGGTCTGAATACAATGCACTGTATAGGGCTATATATCAATCTAGAACATGATTATCTATTTTGGATGCAATTTGAATGGAATTGATGGAGAGAGAAAGACTGCGAGAGAGTGCTTGCGTGTGCACTGATTTAAAGCAACAATATTTGAGTGATAGGCTGTTTTAAAACTCTGCAGCTGCAATAAATAAATACAATCTTCACAATGAAAGAATAAGGTGACCTGAAAGCCAGATAGAGATCAGATGGAGATGTGTAAATTAGACGTGCATTCGGTCCTTATATTACTCTAGCATAGGCTATGCTGCAGCAAATGTAGGCCTACCTGTCACAAGGAAAAAAGTTACCATGATGAGATGATACAGTAGGTCTGCATGCATTGTGAACTGCGCTCCATACTTGTCACGCCCTGACATAGAGATCTCTAGTTGGTTTGGTCAGGGTGTGAATATCTATGTGTGGATCTATGTTATCTATTTCTATGTTGGCCGGGTGTGGTTCCCAATCAGAGGCAGCTGTCGATCGTTGTCTCTGATTGGGGATCATACTTAGGTAGCCATTTTGGGATCTTGTTTCAGTGTTTCTGTTTGGCTTGTTGGATGTTTAGCCTCTTGAACTTCACGTTCTGTTGGATTTTGTTATTTTGTCGGTGTTTATAATAATAAATGACTATGTACGCACACCACGCTGCACCTTGGTCCGATCCTTTATACAAGGAACGTGACAGAAGATCCCACCACCAACGGACCAAGCAGCGTGAACAGGAAGAGCAGACAACATGGACATGGGAGGATATTTTGGACGGTAAGGGATCCTGGACTTGGGAAGAGATCCAGGCAGGTATGGATCTCCTTCATTGGAAGCAGACGGAGACAGCGAGGGAGAAGAAACGGCGACTCAAAAGGTCCCGATCACTAAGGAAGCCCGATAGGCACCCCCAAGAAAATGTTGGGGGGGGGGGGGAGGCACACGGGGTGGTGGGCGAAGCAGCAGGAGGCCCTGAAAGACCTGCAGCTCAGCACTCTGAGAGAGCAGACCACCATCTTACGGGGGCTGATAGATAAGAGGGAGCAGGAGCTCTCCATTCAGAAGGAGGCGCTGCAGGAGGCCCACAGGGAGAAGGAGTCAGTGGAGGCATGGAGAGAGGAGCTGGCTAGGCAACAGGAGGAGCTGAGAGAGGAATTAACCCTAGAGAAAAGGAGAACGCAGTCCTTAGAGCAGAGGCTGGCGGAGCCAGGTTTCAGAGTAGAGCCAACTCCCCGCACTCGTGTTAAGGAGCGTGGGACCATACAGGCACCCTGTTATGCTGTGATACGCACTGTATCTCCTGTGTGAATTCACAGCTCGGTGCGCTTGCTGCCCGCGCCCCGCTCTTGCCGGGCTAAAATGAGCGTTCAGCCAGGACGGGTTGTTCCTGCTCCTCGCACCGAAACGGTGGGGCGTGTCCCCAGCCTGGTACGGTCCGTGCCTGCTCCTCGCACCAAACCAGTGGTGCGTGTCTCCAGTCCGGTACGGCCCGTACCTGTTCCTCGCACCAAACCAGTGGTGCGTGTCTCCAGCCCGGTGCGCCCCATTCCTGCTCCTTGCACCAAACCAGTGGTGCGTGTCGCCAGCCCGGAACGCCCCGTACCTACTCCCCGCACCAAAACAGTGGTGCGTGTCTCCAGTCCTGTACAGCCCGTTCCTGCTCCTCGCACCAAACCAGTGGTGCGTGTCACCAGCCAGGTGCGCCCCGTACCTGCCCCTCGCACCAGACTAGTGGTGCGTGTCCCCAGCCCGGTACGGTCCAGTCCAGGGTCAGAGCAGTCCGCTCCACCGGTACCTAGTCCAGCTCCGGTCAGCTGCTCCACTCCAGTGCCAGAGCAGTCCGCTCCACCGGTCCCTAGTCCAGCTCCGGTCAGCTGCTCCACTCCAGTGCCAGAGCAGTCCGCTCCACCGGTGCCTAGTCCAGCTCCGGTCAGCTGCTCCACTCCAGTGCCAGAGCAGTCCGCTCCACCGGTGCCTAGTCCAGCTCCGGTCAGCTGCTCCACTCCAGTGCCAGAGCAGTCCGCTCCACCGGTGCCTAGTCCAGCTCCGGTCAGCTGCTCCACTCCAGTGCCAGAGCAGTCCGCTCCACCGGTGCCTAGTCTAGCTCCGGTCAGCTGCTCCACTCCAGTGCCAGAGCAGTCCGCTCCACCGGGGTCCAGTTCAGCTCCGGGCAGCGGCTCCACTCCAGTGCCAGAGCAGTCCGCTCCACCGGTGCCTTGTCCGAGTCCGGTCGTCTACTCTCCCACACCAGGGTCCAGACAGGACTTGGTGCATCACGGGAGGATTGCCGGTCCAGGCCCAGACGTCAGCCCCTCTCCAGGGTCGGTGCCTCCCACACCAGGGTCCAGACAGGGCTTGGTGCATCACAGGAGGATTGCCGGTCCAGGCCCAGACGTCAGCCCCTCTCCAGGGTCGGTGCCTCCCACACCAGGGTCCAGACAGGGCTTGGTGCATCACGGGAGGATTGCCGGTCCAGGCCCAGACGTCAGCCCCTCTCCAGGGTCGGTGCCTACCACACCAGGGTCCAGACAGGGCTTGGTGCATCACGGGAGGATTGCCGGTCCAGGCCCAGACGTCAGCCCCTCTCCAGGGTCGGTGCCTCCCACACCAGGGTCCAGACAGGGCTTGGTGCATCACAGGAGGATTGCCGGTCCAGGCCCAGACGTCAGCCCCTCTCCAGGGTCGGTGCCTCCCACACCAGGGTCCAGACAGGGCTTGGTGCATCACGGGAGGATTGCCGGTCCAGGCCCAGACGTCAGCCCCTCTCCAGGGTCGGTGCCTACCACACCAGGGTCCAGACAGGGCTTGGTGCATCGTGGGAGGACTGAGAGGGGAAGCATCGCGCCGGGATCCAGACCGGACCAGGTGTGCAACGGGGAGCCAGAAAATGAAAGGACAGTAAGGTTGACGACGCGCCCGGAGCCGGAGCCGCCACCGAGGCTAAATGCCCACCCGGACCCTCCCTTAATGAGTCAGTTTTGCGGCCAGAGTCCGCACCTTTGGGGGGGGGGGGGTACTGTCACGCCCTGACATAGAGATCTCTAGTTGGTTTGGTCAGGGTGTGAATATCTATGTGTAGATCTATGTTATATATTTCTATGTTGGCCGGGTGTGGTTCCCAATCAGAGGCAGCTGTCGATCGTTGTCTCTGATTGGGGATCATACTTAGGTAGCCATTTTGCCTACCTATGTTGTGGGATCTTGTTTCAGTGTTTCTGTTTGGCTTGTTGGATATTTAGCCTCTTGAACTTCACGTTCTGTTGGATTTTGTTATTCTGTCGGTGTTTATAATAATAAACGACTATGTACGCATACCACGCGGCACCTTGGTCCGATCCTTTATACAATGAACGTGACAAAACTGAGATGGGCTGTCTGTCCCCACTCTGAGCGTTGATTCATCATGCAGAGGCCGTAGAGAAGCCAGATTTAGACATTGCATATAATTTAACAGTTCCATTGCACTCCATACTGAGATGGGCTGTCTGTCCCCACTTTGAGCATTGGTGATTGATCATGCAGATAGCAGCGAGAAAGCCCTAGAGAAGCCAGATTTAGACGTTGCATATAAATTAACAGTTCCATTTCATGTCATGCTGTTCATATAAATCATTCATTTACCAGTTTCTCGCAGTTATTTATCCCGGGAAAAGGGAGTCGTTTTTGGCAGTAAATCTCGGTAACTGGGTTCCCGCCATTCAACCCTAGTTAGTGACTTTGGGGCTGAGTGTTGTTAGTGACTTTGGGGCCAAGGGTTGTTAGTGCCTTTGGGTCTGAGGGTTGTTAGTGACTTTGGGGCCGAGGGTTGTTAGTGACTTTGGGGCTGAGGGTTGTTAGTGCCTTTGGGGCATAGGTTTGTTAGTGACTTTGGGGCTGAGGGTTGTTAGTGCCTTTGGGGCCTAGGGGCACTGCAGTAGCTGCTGCCACTGACTCACTGCAGCCTTTTCTTTATAGGGGTGCAGAGAGAGAGAGAAAGGGGTGCCCCGTCTACCCTCTACCCCTCTACCCCCTCTGCCCATCTACCCACCTAACCCCTTCGCCCCTCTACCCCCTCCGGCCCTCTACCCCCTCCGCCCCTCTACCCCCTCCACCCCTCTACCCCCTCCGCCCCTCCACCCGTCTACCCCCTCCACCCCTCTACCCCATCCACCCGTCTACCCCTTCTACCCCCTCCACCCCTCTACCCCCTCCACCCGTCTACCCCTTCTACCCCCTCCACCCCTCTACCCCCTCCGCCCCTCCACCCGTCTACCCCCTCCACCCGTCTACCCCTTCTAACCCCTTCGCCCCTCTACCCCCTCCGGCCCTCTACCCCCTCTGCCCCTCTACCCCCTCTGCCCCTCTACCCCCTCCGCCCCTCCACCCGTCTACCCCCTCCACCCGTCTACCCCCTCTGCCCCTCTACCCCCTCCGGCCCTCTACCCCCTCCGCCCCTCTACCCCCTCCACCCCTCTACCCCCTCCGCCCCTCCACCCGTCTACCCCCTCCACCCGTCTACCCCTTCTAACCCCTCTGCCCCTCTACCCCCTCCGGCCCTCTACCCCCTCCGCCCCTCTACCCCCTCCACCCCTCTACCCCCTCCGCCCCTCTACCCCCTCCACCCCTCTACCCCCTCCACCCCTCTACCCCCTCCGCCCCTCCACCCGTCTACCCCCTCCACCCGTCTACCCCTTCTACCCCCTCTGCCCCTCTACCCCCTCCGCACCTCCACCCCTCTACCCCCTCCGCCGTCTACTCCCTCTAACCCCTCTGCCCCTCTAACCCCTCTGCCCCTCTACCCCCTCCGCCCCTCTAGCACCTCCGCCCCGTCCAGTCCCCATGCTCTAACCTTAACACAACACAGTCGCAGCTAATTAGTGGTCCCTATGGGAGACGTCGTTAAGCCTGTCCTAACGAGCTGCGCGGCGCTCCGCGGGTCAATCTAATCAGACAGAGGGCCAGGGAGGAAGTGGGTCGAGCCTTATTAACGGCATCAATGGCGGGGGTAGTGGGGGCGGGAGGGTGAGACGGGGACCATCAATGGCGGGGGTAGCGGGGGCAGGAGGGTGAGACGGGGACCATCAATGGCGGGGGTAGCGGGGGCAGGAGGTTGGGTGCTGTCGGGTAGAGGAGCACAAGGCAGTCAGCGCCAGCCAGGGCCACGGATCACCTTGAATGCATTAGGGTTAGGGCAGGTAGTAGCTACACCCTTAACTTACACTATACTAAACACCAATGGCTATTAGTGCACTCTCTTTCTCTCTGACTGACCTGCGAGGGGCATAGAAACAAGGCAGGCAGTCTCTGATAAGCTCTCGTAATTACATACACACATGCCAGCGCATGCCTGCACATCATTATATTATTATTATATTATTTCTCCAGATACAAGCAATGTTTTTGGTAAAGAGAAATATGCTATTTATTACAGTACATCTTGCTATGCTATGGCTAGTTTAAGATGTAGACTACGTCTTTTTCATATTGCTAAATGAGAAATTATTTATTTTTTTATTTTTTTGGGGGGGGGGCCATCTCAAAGGGAGGACAAAAATAAACTTTCTTTTGTTGTCACATATTTTAAATACATAGCACTTTTTTATTGTACACTAGTTACATAGCAAGAATAAAGTAATTTGATATTTTGATATACATTACATCTAGATAGATGGTACTTATAAATCATGTTTTCAGTCATAACTATTATAGAACATGAGCTGTATTCTAGATGTTTTCATCTAGATGTGGTCATTGCTAATGACAGGCTCTCTATTATCTTGTTATAATAGCTATTACACAGCATGTCCCTCTGAAAATCAGTCTGGCAGTTCTGGAAATTGAATTAGATAGAGTTACATGAGTATCATAGTATTGTATTCATCTCTATGCCCCATCTCCTCCTCCTCCTAGGTGGAGCTGTGATGCTGCTGAGGTATCAATACGTATCTGGATGGTTAAATAAGAACTGGTGATGAGGAGAAGCACACCAGCCTGCCTTAAGGTGCACACCAGGCAGCCTACTGAAGCCCACCAGGCAGCCTGATGATGCCCACCAGGCAGCCTAATGAAGCCCACCAGGCAGCCTGATGATGCCCACCAGGCAGCCTGATGAAGCCCACCAGGCAGCCTGATGAAGCCCACCAGGCAGCCTGATGATGCCCACCAGGCAGCCTGATGAAGTCCACCAGGCAGTTGCCTTAGGGGACCTGCTGTCTCAGGATCCAACACCCACAAGCCCCCCTGACACCTTGACATCCAACAGACTGTTCCAGCCAGTGCCCGTCCCATATATACAACCATAGTACAACCAGAATACAAACATAACACACAACTGCTAATAAACAATCTCATCTTCCATTACAATCAATAATACTCCACCTAGACAAATCAAGGCCCTGCCTCATCTAATACACAAACATTATTGGGAACAATTTACACTCATAATACAATAACCATACATGCCATTACATACTGTGTTCATAGATTCAGGGCCGGCCATGGGCATAAGCACATTGGCAGTCGCCTAGATTGGTAAATTAGTCTACCCAGCTATCTAAACTTGTAGTAATCATGGCCGAATTACCGACCGGGCACAAAGGGCAAGTGCCCAGGGGTCCTGACCTCCACGGGGCCCCATTGATTTTGTTAGTCACTCTCACTCATCTCATGTTAACATGGCATAATTTATGGCAAAATGTGTAGAATTGCAGGAAATTAGCTGTTAAACTGCTACTTTCTCTTTCTGCCCCAGGGTAAAACGAGTAGAATTGCAATAAATTCTTTATAAAATTGCTAAAAAATGTCCCTTGGCAAAAGTTGTGGAATTGCAGGATATTAACTGTACAATTCCAACCCAATCTCGCCTAGGGCCCCCAAGATGCTATGGCTGGCCCTGCATTGATTATCTGCCATACTAATGTAAATGAATGGGGTTTGGAGTCCACTACAAACTATTGCAGACACACAAGGCTTCACATGAATGGAATCAACCACTAGATGAAGCCTCCAGTAAAATTCTGCCTTTTTTATACGCACTGAATAGAAATTACAGATCATCATAAAAGACAATCGAGACTCACTTTGGTGTCTAGAAAAATACTTGCTTGAAATAGTTTGTGATTTTTCAGAGTGCCTATGAAGCTGCCTACTTGTATGTAACAGATTAAAACACATCAAACTTAAAGTGTGTGTGTGCCTGTGTGTGTGCGCGCGTGTGTGTGTATGTGTGTGTGTGTGCCTGTGTGTGTGTGTGTGTCTGTGTGTGTGTGTGCGTGTGTTTGTGTGTGTGTGTGTGTGTGTGTGTAAGAGAGCGAGAGAGAGAGAGACGTGTGTCTGAGCGTGTGTGCATGAGTGTGTGTGTTCCTGTCAGCCAAAGAGGCGTGTTAGTCAAGAGTGTGCCGTCACGTCAGTCTCCTCTCTTCTGTCTGGACCTGTGGGGCTGGTTGATTCACTAGAGCAGGGTAGCTAAGTACAAGCTAAAATAACAACCTCGAGATATTCAAATATTTGAGCAGAGAATGGAGTCTACAACACACTCTCTCGTTCTGCTCTTTATTTCCTGTAGGCACACACACTCGCTCACACACACACACACACACACACACACACGCTCACACACACACACACACTCGCTCACACACACACACACACACACACACACACACTCGCTCACACACACACACACACACACACACGCTCACACACACACACACACTCGCTCACACACACACACACACACACACACACACTCGCTCACACACACACACACACACACACACTCGCTCACACACACACACACACACACACACACGCTCACACACAAACACTCACACACACACTCGCTCACACACACACACACACACACACTCGCTCACACACACACACACTCGCTCACACACACACACACACTCGCTCACACACACACACACACACACACACTCGCTCACACACACACACCTGCAGCTCACACACTCACACACACACTCGCTCACACACACACACACCTGCAGCTCACACACACACACACACACACACACTCGCTCACACACAAACACTCACACACACACTCGCTCACACACACACACACACACACTCGCTCACACACACACACACTCGCTCACACACACACACACACTCGCTCACACACACACACACACACACACACTCGCTCACACACACACACCTGCAGCTCACACACTCACACACACACTCGCTCACACACACACACCTGCAGCTCACACACTCACACACACACTCGCTCACACACACACACACCTGCAGCTCACACACACACACACACACACACACTCGCTCACACACACACAAACACACACACACTCACACACTCACTCACACACACACACACACACCTGCAGCCCAGCCACACACACACACACACACACTCGCTCACACACACACAAACACACACTCGCTCACACACACACACACACACCTGCAGCTCAGCCAAAGGGTGACGGTCCCCGTTCAGGAAATCACATATACACTCAGTGGCCAGTTTATTAGGTACCTGCAAAGGACCTAATAAATCACATCGTTCACGAAAATGGTTAGCTCTTACAGACAGTGAGTCACGTGGCCGTGGCTTGCTATATAAAGCAGGCAGACAGGCATCGAGGCATTCAGTTACTGTTCGATTGAATGTTAGAATGGGCAAAAAGAGTGAGGGGGGGGGGGGGGGGGGGGGACTTTGAGTGTGATATGCTCGTCAGTGCCTGGCGTGCCGGTTACAGTGTCTCAGAAACGGCCGACCTCCTGGGCTTTTCACGCATGACAGTGTCTAGGGTTTACCGGGAATGGTGCGACAAAGAATGGTGTGGCAGTCCTGTGGGTCAAAACAGCTCATTGATGAGAGCAGTCGAATGAGAATGGCAAGAATCATGCAAACAAACAGGCGGGTCACAAACAGACAAATAATGGTACAACAGCAGTGTGCAGAACGGCATCTCGGAACGCACAACTCCTCGGGCCTCGTCACGGATAGGCTACTGCAGCAGACGCCCTCACCAGGTTCCACTCCTATCAGCTAAAAACAAGAAGAAGCGGCTCCAGTGGGCACGCAATCACCAACACTGGACGTTTGAAGAGTGGAAAAATCGCCTGGTCCGACGGATCCCCCGGTTCCTATTGCGTCATGCTGATGGCAGAGTCAGGATTTGGCGTAAGCAACATGAGTCCATGGCCCCATCCAGCCTGTTGTCAACGGTACGGGAATGTTTTCCTGGCACACATTAGGTCCCTTGATACCAATTGAGCAACGTTTGAACGCCATACCTTGTAGAATCCATGCCCCGAATAATTCAGGCTGTTCTGGAGACAAGGGGGGGTCTGACCGGGTACTAGATGGGTGTACCTAATAAACCACTGAGTGTATGTGAATCCCTTGCAATCTCGTCTGTCACCCTCAAAATGACCTTTCTATCCCTGTCTCCTCTTTGGCCGACATTGCAATCATGACAAAACAAAACCTACTCTAGCAGCATGTGTTTTTTTCCCTACCAGGCCAGTGGATATAGAGGGAACTGAAAGATTAAGATATTTATACACAGTATATGTAGGAGCCATAGTTTAGAGTTTGGTGGTAGCGTTCTGTGCTGACATAGTTACAAATGGAAAGTAGGTACACCCACCCTAGTCTCTGTTATAGAGTCATGCCACAGACCCAAACACCAGACGTGCAGTGGTTTGGCTCCCCAGATCGGATCTGCTCATTTATAGTTTTGACTCACCTGTGTGCTTAAATGTGCTGTTTTAACCCTCCCGTTGTCCTAGGGTCAAAATGACCCGCCACTGTGTTGAACCAACTTTATTTAATTTTTATATTTTTTGGATCATTTGTGAGAAGGAGGCAGTGATACTTTCTTTAAAGTCTCACTGCCTCCTTCTCACAAATGATCCCCCAAAATATAAAAATTAAATAAACTTGGTTCAACACAGTGGCGGGTCATTTTGACCCTAGGACAACGGGAGGGTTAAGACATATAGGAAACAATCTGTCTCTTGTCACCTTCCTTGTAAAGACTCTATAGAAAACAATCTGTCTCTTGTCACCTTCCTTGTAAAGACTTCAGTGAACAAGAACACGCCTGACCCATGTATTCCAGTAGTATTGTGTGTAGCACCCTGTTCAGTGTTACTCTAGTAGAGTGTGTGTGTGTGTGTGTGTGTGAGAGAGTGTGTGTGTGTGTGTGTGTGTGTGTGTGTGTGTGTGTGTGTGTGTGTGTGTGTGTGTGTGTGTGTGTGTGTGTGTGTGTGTGTGTGTGTGTGTGTGTGTGTGTGTGTGTGTGTGTGTGTGTGTGTGTGTGCGCGTGCATGTGTGTGCATTAAACACGCTCTTAACCCATGTATTCCAGTAGTAGTGTGTGTAGCACTCGGCTCAGTGTTACTCTAGTTGGAGCTTGTCTTGTTTCTGATTGCGTTGGGTGGAGTAAAGATAACCATATGACATTTGGAGGGAGACTCAACATCAAGAATTAACAACACATGTTATTTTTCGCCCCTTCATCCTGTGTGGCTCAGTTGGTAGAGCATGGCGTTTGCAACGGCAGGGTTGTGGGTTTGTTTCCCACGGGGGACCAGTATGAGAAAAAAAAAATGAAACAATTAATGCACTCACTAACTGTAAGTCGCTCTGGATAAGAGCGTCTGCTAAATGACTAAGATGTAAATGTACATGTAAAATGACAGCGTTTTCCTATTGGGCCTCACTTCCATAACGTTTGACCTACATTAGATTGAAGAGTGCCCAGATTATCACACCAAACTATTTATCTTTGTTTACAAACTTACTGATCACAGATTTTAAAAGCAATCGCTTAATTCAACGTGGTTATATTTTAGTTTCCTTCCTATGAGCCAGAAGAAATTGACTTTGTCCAAGAGTGATGTGTGTTTTAGTTGTTTAGAAAATCATCTTTTGTCTTGTTTTAGTTGATTGTTATAAACCCATACTGTGTAGCACAGTCAATCTTTTCACACCTCTCAGGTCTTAAAGGTAGACTCGGCGATATAACGTACAGTTGAAGTCGGAAGTTTACGTACACCTTAGCCAAATACATTTAAACTCAGTTTTTCACAATTCCTGACATTTAATCCTAGTAAAAATCTCTAAATAGTCTTAGGTCAGTTAGGATCACCACTTTATTTTAAGAATGTGAAATGTCAGAATAATAGTAGAGAGAATGATTTATTTCAGCTTTAATTTATTTCATCACATTCCCAGTGGGTCAGAAGTTTACATACACTCAATTAGTATTTGGTAGCATTGCCTTTAAATTGTTTAACTTGGGTCAAACGTTTCGGGTAGCCTTCCACAAGCTTCCCACAATAAATTGGGTGAATTTTGGCCCATTCCTCCTGACAGAGCTGGATTAACTGAATCAGGTTTGTAGGCATCCTTGCTCGCACACGCTTTTTCAGTTCTGCCCACAAATGTTCTATAGGATTGAGGTCAGGGCTTTGTGATGGCCACTCCAATACCATGACTTTGTTGTCCTTAAGCCATTTTGCCACAACTTTGGAAGTATGCTTGGGGTCCTTGTCCATTTGGAAGACCCATTTGCAACCAAGCTTTAACTTCCTGACTGATGTCTTGAGATGTTGCTTCAAAATAGCCACACAATTTTCCTTCCTCATGATGCCATCTATTTTGTGAAGTGCACCAGTCCTACCAGCAGCAAAGCACCCCCACAGCATGATGCTGCCATCCCCGTGCTTCACGGTTGGGATGGTGTTCTTCGGCTTGCAAGTAACCCCCTTTTTCCTCTGAACATAACGATGGTCATTATGGCCAAACAGTTCTATTTTTGTTTCATCAGACCAGAGGACATTTCTCCAAAACGTACGATCTTTGTCCCCATGTGCAGTTGCAAACCGTAGTCTGGCTTTTTTATGGCGGTTTTGGAGCAGTGGCTTCTTCCTTTCTGAGCGGCCTTTCAGGTTATGTCGATATAGGACTAGTTTAACGGTGAATATAGATACTTTTGTACCTGTTTCCTCCAGCATCTTCACAGGGTCCTTTGCTGTTGTTCTGGGATTGATTTGCACTTTTCACACCAAAGTACATTCATCTCTAGGAGACAGAACGTGTCTCCTTCCTGAGCGGTATGACAGCTGCGTGGTCCCATGGTGTTTATACTTGCATACTATTGTTTGTACAGATGAACGTGGTACCTTCAGGCGTTTGGAAGTTGCTCCCAAAGATGAACCAGACTTGTGAAGGTCTACAATTTGTTATCTGAGGTCTTGGCTGATTTCTTTTGATTTTCCCATGATGTCAAGCAAAGAGGCACTGAGTTTGAAGGTAGGCCTTGAAATACATCCACAGGTACATCTCCAGTTGACTCAAATTATGTCAATTAGCCTATCAGAAGCTTCTAAAGCCATGACATCATATTCTGGAATTTTCCAAGCTGTTTAAAGGCACAGTCAACTTAGTGTATGTAAACTTCTGACCCACTGGAAGTGTGATACAGTGAATTATAAGTGAAATAATCTGTCTTTAAACAATTGTTGGAAAAATTACTTGTGTCATGCACAAAGTAGATGTCCTAACCGACTTGCCAAAACTATAGTTTGTTAACAAGAAATGTGTGGAGTGGTTGAAAAAATGAGTTTTAATGACTCCAACCTAAGTGTATCTAAACTTCTGACTTCAACTGTAGATGCATAGTGGGTCAATTTCCGCTACAACTAAGAGCGTGGAAGCGTGAGGATGAACTTTTCCGCTATTTTGATTCCCTGGCTACCACGCTGTGAACAGCGTGAAGCGAACCCGTACCTTTAAGGTTGACCACCATGACTTGGTGGTTCTTCCTATTGTTTGGTTATTGTTTGGTTATTGTTTGGTTAATGTTTGGTTATTGTTTGGTTATTGTTTGGTGATGGATTGAAGGGATTCTGAGTAGGGCTTGGTGATGGATTGAAGGGTTTCTGAGCAGGGCTCGGTGATGGATTGAAAGGATTCTGAGCAGTGCTTGGTGATGGATTGAAGGGATTCTGATTAGGGTTTGGTGATGGATTGAAGGAATTCGGAGCAGGGCTTGGTGATGGATTGAAGGGATTCGGAGCAGTGCTTGGTGATGGATTGAAGGGATTCGGAGCAGGGCTTGGTGATGGATTGAAGGGATTCGGAGCAGGGCTTGGTGATGGATTGAAGGGATTCGGAGCAGGGCTTGGTGATGGATTGAAGGGATTCGGAGCAGGGCTTGGTGATGGATTGAAGGGTTTCGGAGCAGGGCTTGGTGATGGATTGAAGGGATTCGGAGCAGGGCTGGTACAGTGTGATCATCTCACTGTGGTTGACCTACGTTCAGAAACAACACTACCATCCCAGAGTTATAGTGCTGATCTAGGATCAGGTCATGCAATCTTTTATTGTGATCTAAAAGGCAAAACTGATCCTAAATCAGCACTCCTACTCTTTATAGAGACCCTTTATACATATGACCACTGGTCATCTTGCTGCAGCTTTGTGATGTGGTTCACAAAAGGTCAAAAACAACACTAGGATCCCTGATGCAACGGTCCGTGACCACTGGATGCGGGGGAGAATGATTTCCAAGTCAAATCAGCCCCGGCATGCAAAGACAATGGGATGAATGTTTACACTGTCACACACACAAAGGGACTATTGATGGAACTCAGTGTCTGGTTTCCAGACATAATGGGACCCATCTCGTCCAAAGAGTTGACTCAAGTTTGCCAAAAAGCACCTGGAAGCAACTGGATGATCATCAAGACTCTTGGAAGAATGTTCTATGGACAGATGCGAAAATTAAACACTGCATTCCACAGTAAGAACCTTATTCCAATGGTCGAGCATGGTGGTGGTAGTGTGATGTTTTGGGGATGCTTTGCTGCCTCAGGACCTGGACGACTTGCCTTAATAGAAGGAACCATGAATTCTGCTCTGTATCAGAGAATTTTACAGGAGAATGTCAGGCCATCTGTCGTGAGCTGAAGCTGAAGCGCA
>NC_140014.1:37211671-37216042 GCF_964263955.1 Coregonus lavaretus
CCTTGCAACGTTTTTCCCAGCCATAGCCTGCGTATAACACCTAGCCATGACATCCCTACGCATGATGCACTATTGAAATTACGCACGCAACATTCTTGCTTCATTTCAAGCGAACATTAGGTTGGCAACAAGTACTCTACTTGTTGTAACACGCACAGAATGTTTTGTATTGAGAAGTTATTGTAGATACACTATTGTAGATTTTCAGCCATTCTGACGCTCAAGTCGTAGCTTACAAATAGCCTAATATCACTGACATAGTTCAACAATTTTTTGACCAACTAAAAGCTTTTATGTAAGCTCTTAAATTGTATCAAATTGTTGTATATAGCCTATATTCATAAAACTCTGGCTTAATTTGACACGTGTGACTTTTAAAAGTGTGTTGAATATTATTTCACACACAAGGGATATTTGGTAAAATTCAGAAAAATCAGGTAACATCCAAACAATTTCTTTAATTAAGATACATTCAATTTCATTGTCCATCGTTTGGAACTGCAGCTTTTTTACTGTTTTATCATAATGTAGTCTTAAACATTAGGGAATGTTCCCCATATGGTCTCCACCGTGGCCTTTTGATGTAATAATTGCACTTTGTTTAACCGCAGTACCTTAGTCAGTCTAATCAATAAACATTAGGATAACTTCTCTGAAGCGTTGGCATACATTTAAGTCGAGAAGTGAAAAAACTATGTTCAATATTAAGACTGTTGCCTTTATCAAAAACACAACACAAACAGAAAAGTAAAATACAAACATCCAAAACTATAGCAATTGATATCACCCTGAAACACTTAAATGCAAACTTTGTTTTCCTCCTGGTTTTGATTTCATAGCCTACTTTAGCCCCTTGTTTCTAAAAACATTTGCAGAGAAGTGTGCAGAAATGGGTTTAAGAGACAAGCTCTTGATGAGGATGGCACAATGTCCCTCAATGAGAAACAGTCAGTCAGTCCTTCAATACATCTGACCTGTCTTGTGAGCTGTCTGCTGGACAACAAACAGAACAGTGTCCTGTCTGTAGATAGTGTGGCAAACCTTTCCTTCCATGTGTTAACTTGAGTTCTCCACACCATGTTATATGGAAGAGAATGTTGGGATGGATATGGGTCCTAGGTGTGGTCCTTCATATAAATACAAAAGAGGTGATTGTTTGTGATGAGCAAACACAGGACCCTCTCGCCTCCTTCCTCCCTCCTCCTTTCTCTGTCTGCCCGTCCGTCCGTCTGTCCTGCTCCCTCTCGCTTCCTTCCTCCCTCCTCTTTTCTCTCAGCCTGCCCGTCCGTCCGTCTGTCCTGCTCCCTCTCGCTTCCTTCCTCCCTCCTCTTTTCTCTCAGTCTGCCCGTCCGTCCGTCTGTCCTGCTCCCCCTCTTCTTCCCTCTCTCTCCGTCCGTCCGCCCGTCTGTCTGTGTTCTACAGTGCTGAGGCGCTGACGGCGTGGGCATGGATGTTGTCACGGTGGTGGGCTGTCATACCTTTGAAGGTCAGCGAGGAGGCAATGTTGTCACAGCTGTGGTGAGAGAGCGCACTGCCACTGGGCGGCTGCCATGTGGGACCGGTCACATAGGCCGACGTGGTGGCGCTGTACCCCATGTAGGGCGACACTGGGGTGGGAGGGGGGTAGGCCGGGATACTGGGTGCTGTGACATAACTGTTCACTGTGGGCAAGCCACTCTGCATCTGTCAGGGAGAAGGGAGAGAGAGAGGGGAGAGAGAGAGGGGAGAGAGATGGTGAGACAATAGATAGGGAGGAGAGAAACAAGGTGAGGTAGGTAGAGAGCGACATAACAGTTCACTGTGCTTGGGCAAGACACTCTGTGTCAGAGAGAGAGAGAGAGAGAGAGAGAGAGAGAGAGAGAGAGAGAGAGAGAGAGAGAGAGAGAGAGAGAGAGAGAGAGAGAGAGAGAGAGAGAGAGACCAGGTTAGACAGAAGTAGAGTCAGGTAGAGAGAGAGAGGAGAGACCAGGTTAGATAGAGGTAGAGTCAGGTAGAATGAGGTAGAGAGTGAGACACCAGGTTAGACAGAGGTAGAGTGAGGTAGAGAGAGACCAGGTTAGACTGAGGTAGAGTGAGGTAGAGAGAGACCATGTTTGACAGAGGTATAGTGAGGTAGAGAGAGGAGAGACCTGGTTAGACAGTGGTAGAGTGTGGTAGAGAGAGAGGAGAGACCAGGGTAGACAGAGGTAGAGTGAGGTAGAGAGAGAGAGGAGACACCTGTTTGGACAGAGGTAGAGTGAGGTAGAATGAGGTAGAGAGTGAGACACCAGGTTAGACAGAGGTAGAGTGAGGTAGAGAGAGACCAGGTTAGACTGAGGTAGAGTCAGGTAGAGAGAGAGAGGAGAGACCAGGTTAGATAGAGGTAGAGTCAGGTAGAATGAGGTAGAGAGTGAGACACCAGGTTAGACAGAGGTAGAGTGAGGTAGAGAGAGACCAGGTTAGACTGAGGTAGAGTGAGGTAGAGAGAGACCATGTTTGACAGAGGTATAGTGAGGTAGAGAGAGGAGAGACCTGGTTAGACAGTGGTAGAGTGCGGTAGAGAGAGAGAGGAGAGACCAGGTTAGATAGAGGTAGAGTCAGGTAGAATGAGGTAGAGAGTGAGACACCAGGTTAGACAGAGGTAGAGTGAGGTAGAGAGAGACCAGGTTAGACTGAGGTAGAGTGAG
The DNA here is from genome assembly GCF_964263955.1 of Coregonus lavaretus. Lineage (NCBI taxonomy): Eukaryota > Metazoa > Chordata > Actinopteri > Salmoniformes > Salmonidae > Coregonus > Coregonus lavaretus. Next base: position 37,214,338 of record NC_140014.1, read on the forward strand.
GTAGAGAGAGACCATGTTTGACAGAGGTATAGTGAGGTAGAGAGAGGAGAGACCTGGTTAGACAGTGGTAGAGTGCGGTAGAGAGAGAGGAGAGACCAGGGTAGACAGAGGTAGAGTGAGGTAGAGAGAGAGAGGAGACACCTGTTTGGAACAGAGGTAGAGTGAGGTAGAGAGAGGAGAGACCAGGTTAGATATAGGTAGAGTGAAGTAGAGGGAGGTAGAGAGAGAGAGAGAGAGAGAGAGAGAGAGAGAGAGAGAGAGAGAGAGAGAGAGAGAGAGAGAGAGAGAGAGAGAGAGAGAGAGAGAGAGAGAGAGAGAGAGACCTGGTTAGACAGAGGAAGAGTGGGGAGAGACCAGGTTAGACAGGGGTAGAGAGAGATAGGAGAGAGACCTGGTTAGACCAGAGGTAGAGTGAGGTAGAGACCAGGTTAGACAGGGGTAGAGCGAGGCAGAGAGAGAGGGACCAGGTTAGACAGAGGTAGAGTGAGGTAGAGAGAGAGAGGAGACACCTGTTTGGACAGAGGTAGAGTGAGGTAGAGAGAGGAGAGACCAGGTTAGATATAGGTAGAGTGAGGTAGAGAGAGAGGAGAGACCTAGTTAGACAGAGGAAGAGTGGGAGAGACCAGGTTAGAAAGAGGTAGAGAGAGAGACCAGTTTAGACAGAGGTAGAGTGAGGTAAAGAGAGGAGAAACTTGGTTAGACAACAGAGGTAGGGTGAGGTAGAGAGAAATAGGGAGAGACCTGGTTAGACAGATGTATAGTGGGGTAGAGAGAGAGAGGAGAGACCAGGTTAGATAGAGGTAGAGTCAGGTAGAGTGAGGTAGAGAGAGACCAGGTTAGACAGAGGTAGAGATAGGAGAGACCTGGTTAGACAGAGGAAGAGTGGGGGAGAGACCAGGTTAGAAAGAGGTAGAGAGAGGTAGAGAGAGGAAAGACAAGATTAGAGAGAGAGAGAGAGAGACCAGGTTAGACAGACAGAGGTAGAGTGAGGTAGAGCGAGGAGAGACCAGGTTAGACAGAGGTAGAGAGAGGTAGAGAGAGGAAAGACAAGATTAGAGAGAGAGAGAGAGAGAGAGAGAGAGAGAGAGAGAGAGAGAGAGAGAGAGAGAGAGAGAGAGAGAGAGAGAGAGAGAGAGAGAGAGAGAGAGAGAGAGACCAGGTTAGACAGATGTAGAGAGAGAAGAGAGAGATGGTTAGACAGATGTAGAGAGAGAGAGAACCAGGTTAGATATAGGTAGAGTTGAGGTAGAGAGAGAGAGGAGAGACCAGGGTAGACAGAGGTAGAGCGAGGCAGAGAGAGAGAGAGAGAGAGAGAGAGAGAGAGAGAGAGAGAGAGAGAGAGAGAGAGAGAGAGAGAGAGAGAGAGAGAGAGAGAGAGAGAGAGAGAGAGAGAGGAGAGAGAGAGACCTGGTTAGACAGAGGAAGAGTGGGGAGAGACCAGGTTAGACAGGGGTAGAGAGAGATAGGAGAGAGACCAGGTTAGACAGAGGTAGAGTGAGGTAGAGACCAGGTTAGACAGGGGTAGAGCGAGGCAGAGAGAGAGGGACCAGGTTAGACAGAGGTAGAGTGAGGTAGAGAGAGAGAGGAGACACCTGTTTGGACAGAGGTAGAGTGAGGTAGAAGAGGAGACCAGGTTAGATATAGTAGAGTGAAGTAGAGGGAGGTAGAGAGAGAGAGACCAGGTTAGACAGACAGAGGTAGAGTG
>NC_140014.1:37216242-37418742 GCF_964263955.1 Coregonus lavaretus
TTATTCGAATTCTGATATTCTACACAAATTGCTTTTCGTATAGACTTACTTTTGTTTGTTTCCCTCCTTTATTCCTCAATATTCAATGTGAAGTCATGCTTAGAAAAAATACATAGCCCTTGGCTTGCTTGTGGCGCGCAATAGTTATTTTAATGGCTAGCACTCTTCAGTAAATTCTGTCAAATGGAAAAAGGCAAGCTTACCAATTTAATTCTAGTTTTTTTATTTCGTTACATAATTCGCTTTCTTGTTGGTTATCGTTTTCATGCTTTTATGTTATACAAGACGGCTGATCTGAGAATAATCACAAAATAGCCTATATCGACGGATAAAAGCAATTTGAATTGGAACAGGCGGCTACTGAATAGGCCTACACATAAGGATCATATAAAATAAGAAAACATATGCTGTACAAGGCAGCCTGTAATAATACATATTTTATCATATTTATTAGAATCCACTCTCGAGGTATTTAGACGACAGTAGACTATATTGAAATGCATCAAATGGTGTAGCCTAATAGGCTAACAAATCATAATTATAGGAACAATTCCGTCGTATCCAAATGTCAGTCAAAACCAGTGATTTGTCATTAGCGTGAAACCTACTGGTCTTCGTTATGTTGCTATTATGTCTGATAAAAGTGATCCTATCGACTCTAGAGTACCTGCACGTAAGAAAGGCATTTAAAGATTACATCCGAGCCGCCGGCGCTGTTTATGGATATGCGTGTCATTACCTTAAATGGAAATGTAATGATCCAATTATTCTTCCAAAGAGTGACATGATACACCCTGCGGCGCATGACTGGGACAACTCATGTAGGCCTACGGTTAAGAGAACTTCAAGCACTGCGTGTACTGTAGCTATAAGCCAGATATAAGCTACATCTTGAATTCATTACATTTTATTTTTTATTTTCAAATGCTTGCGTGTGGGTTAATCTATACATGCTTTATTGACCTGCCATTGGGAAGGAGTTATTTATTTTTCATGTTTCACATCAGTAAATAGCTGTGCCATTGCAGCTGCATAGCTTATACTGCGCTGTTCGCTGTTGACACTTGAACGAAAAAAACATTATTTTTTGCTAAAATTGAATTTGGACATAATGAATTATATGGCAATTGACCTTCAGCTTTTTGAAAATGCCCACTCCTTCTTACTTCAGTCGCCACAAGTCTACTTTTATTATAAGGAAGGACTGTGGATGTGAATGGGGAGAGGGCGGCCGTGTTGTTATGTGTTTTGAAAGTGCGTGCAGACTGCAGTGTGTGTATAGTGTTTTGAAATATGGGTCTATATGCCCCATTTGGAAAGGATTCAGTACATCAGTAGGCCTAGTTTATCATCAACAAATGAAGTCCCGTTGGCCACTATAGGCCTATAGCAGCCTGTGGCACGCAGAGAAAGCCATACTTTGAAAATGGGGCGTTTGAACCCATTAAAACCGTACAAATTACAATCCAAATAGTTGAAAATTGATCGGATTATAAGTATGTTTTATATTGTGATGATGACATTAGATTAGGTCCCGTGTAGCTCAGTTGGTAGAGCATGGCGCTTGCAACGCCAGGGTTGTGGGTTCGATTCCCACGGGGAATTTAGCAGTATGAAAAAGAATGTATGCACTCACTAACTGTAAATCGCTCTGGATAAGAGCGTCTGCTAAATGACTAAAATGTAAATTAGACTTTGACATACAAAATCTCAAAACTAAATAATTTGCTTATTGAAACCTTGGAATAAAATAAAGAAAAAATATAAAAAATAACTTGACCTATGACTGATTATGCCATGTATAGGCTATCTGCAAAATGCATTAGGCCTGCATTTTGATTTAGTTTTTTTTATCCGAACGAGTTATATCACCACCGCATGTGTTTTTCTGCATTATTTGTCCCCATTGATGCATCAAACAGTAGTCTATTGAATAAATCGATTTCCCATGTATCATCATGCAACTGGTCATAATACGCCAGTCTTTTTGTCTCAAGGGTGGTTTCAATGCTGCGTGTATAAACAGCAAACAATCACAGAAATTTGATAACACCATACTTGAATATCGATCAATTCACTTCACATTATACAATTTGAAAAGGTCCCGTGCGCCTTTTTCCACCAGGCGTTATGGGCGTCAAGACCCCAGAATTCGTTTTGGCATTATCTCGCGTGCCTCCGACGATATATCATACCAACTATGCATGCCTCCCCCTCTCACTTCCTCTCTCACACACACTATATCATTCATGCACGCTCGCGCTCACACTGTGTCAACTACCTCGTGCCTCCACCTCACACGTTGTTTGCACCCTTGCAGTCGATATATTATGCAACATAAAATGCACCATATTTTCTAACACAACACCGAGTTTAGTGACATGTTCTTCGTGAAACTTTTGGAATTAAAAAAACGTCTATATACACTAAAATATAATCTGTTATTCGACTAGGCCTATTAGTGGGATAAGCTTCGATGGAATTTACCACAATTTCAGCAATACCTTTCAGCTTCTATTAGATCAGCGTGTAAATCATTATTGGGGGTTAATTGTTAACATAAATGTAGCCTAGTCTACTGGCCAAAATATATACATGTGTAATTACGTTTTAATTATTTAAACTTCAGTCTTGTTATTCATTTACATTAGGCCTAATATTAGTTATTTTAACACGTTGGTTAAGACAATATGGAAATGCAATGAAATTAGGCAATCCTGATGATCAGCATAAAATATACAACCATAACACACAAAAATAAAAACATTTAAATAATATTTATCCAATAACTGTTATGATTATCTTAGTCGGTCAATCGGTCTGTTTTGTGCCAATGGATTTTCTCTTGCAACAAAAAAAAAAACTGTAGAAACGTGTCCAATTATGTAAATCGACGTCAGCAGGACGACCTGATGCCTCTGGTCAAGTTTCCTGGTATAATAGAAGATGACTTGAGAAGTTTAGTTTCTTTCTTATTCTTTCATATCCCTAAACCTTATAAGATAAAGGAAAGTGGCTGCAAAGTACAAAATACCAAGAGCTTTTGCTGAAAAAATTACAAATTAAATATGTTACCCCCGATACAACGTTTGGCTATAGAATATCGCTATATTTAGAGTATTATTCAAACGGAACTTGTACAACCCTTACAAAAAAAGATTGCAGTTGAAACAGCTAAAAGTGCAGTAACTGCAGTCGACTGTGGTATTTTGGACGCAGTAATTGCAGAATAACTGCAGTTATACTGCACTCTAACTACAGTTACACTGAAAAATACTGCAGCAAAAAAAACGGTGTTAGTTTGGACGCAGTATTTGCGGCATACTGCAGTTATACTGCACTCTGACTGCAATCTGTTTTCGAAAGGGAAAAGCCGGTCTATTCAAATGTACATTTGGCGTGCTATGCTAATGACCGCCGTTGAGCTTCTCAGTACATCATATATGTCAAGTTGTCAACATGCTATCACCTGCAAGGAAATTGATGGGTTCTGAGGTTCCAGGTTCATGGCTAATTTGTCACAGAACTGAATCAATCATATGCCAGTGATGGACACAAAACTACAATACGTAATAACAATGTAAGAGCACAGTATGCCATGGAGCCGAATAGAACAACCCACAGTAGCCTATAGGCCCATACACTGCGGTGTGGTCGGTGCCTTGTCTAGAGGCATACACCCAGAGGAGGTAGCGTGTCAATATGATTGAAAGCACCAAGAAAGCATACTCAGCTCGTATATTGATTACACAATAAGTGTGAGACACTACACTTGAAGGTCATCATATTGTACTTGACCTTGTGATTAACACAAATTAGGCTAAAGATGGATGAGGACGGAATTCTATAGAAAAGGAGATGTATCCTTTTACCTGTGTGTATTTTACTTCAGGTTCTATAGAATGCGGTGGTTTATGCTGCAGGCCATTGACTAGTGGAGAACTTGCTGACTGCGGAAAATTAGTCCTGTTTATAACGCTCCATTCTTCTAGTTTAGCACTGGGAAAGGACGAACTGTCACTAACTGCATGGGGCAAAACAAAGAGACACAGAGACAGAGGAGAGGGAAATCAGAGGAGGTTAACCGAAGAGACTTCACGCTACCACTCCCATCTATTGTAGGCATTCATCTCACCTTAATAACTATACAGCTTTTTAGCAAAAATACGGAAAATACTTGAAATGGTAACGATCATCATTTGCGAGGAATTACTTCAGATCCGACCACGTAAATAGAGAAATGGCTAGGGCTATGGTTGTCTTAAAATCCGTTTTTGCATCTGTATAGACAAATCTGAATTAGGCCTACTGCAGAGGGCGCCTAGCCCTAGTCATTTCTCTATTTACATGGTCTGAAGTAATTCCTCAGAACCCTGGAAAACCCGTATATGTGTGTGGCTTTGCATTAGCCTACTGATCATACCGAAGCAGCTCATTGCTAAAAGGAATGCAGTAAGACGATTCTTTCGTGTAATTGTCAGGAACATTTAACCAAGCCCGTCTTCCTGTGGGGACAAATTAGATTTACTTGAACCGTTTCCGCTTTGAACGTGATGGATATTGTATTATACACGGTTCCCAACGTTTAGAATAAGAAAAGCAAGCCCACAAGTGTTGTAACTTGAGAAGACCACTGAGTCGATTATTTTCTTTCTCAACCCACTTTACTTTCTTTCATCAAATCAAGTTGTACTTGTAGTTGTCTATTTTGTGCATATAGACATTTATGAAATATTTGTTGTACGTCTAAAAGGTTTGAGTCTTTTGGGGGGTCTTTTTCTTGAATAATCCTTCGCTGACAAAGCTGTCTTAAGTTTTTTCGAGGGAGGATGAATGTTATCTCACTTTCTTGATGGCACGGTAGGCGTGGCCTGGCGTGGCGTGGCGTAGTGTGTGTGTGTGTGACAGTGCCATTTGATGACCAATGCCTTTCCAAATATCGACATATTTCAAATGCAACTCATATTATGTTTTACGCATCTTTACGTTAAGCGTATAGTTTTTACGCATAGCCTATAGTTTTACGCTAAGCCTATAGTTTTACGCATGAGGCCTGTGCTCGCCATTTGCGTCTTAGTGATATTTTTTTACGCTCTTCGTCTTAGAATAGGCTTACTGTATTGAGTATTCCCTCCATGTTGTAATGTAAACCCAACAGCATATCTATAATAGGCCATATCATAGTCAGGTAAAAAAAAAAAAATGAAAACCTGTCGAGGTGATTGTGGCGCTAAAAGACCTCACGTCATTCAGTGTACATTATACTTATTTCGACTTTCAAAACCTGCCGCAAACATCTGCTAATAATTTGGAAATGCATAAATTGTTTATAAAGGCATCCTTTGAGAACACATTCCTCCCCGGGATTTCTTGTTCGGCTTGAAGATCTGCGCTGCGTTTGAGTGGCGAAGCCTTGTTGTTTGATTGTTGGAGTTAAGTTAAGACATGGAATGGCCGCGGCCTCCCGGATCTAAAGAGGTCTACTATACAAGCTCTAAGGAGAGTGGCATGTTTCTATCTACAAGGCGGTGAGACCCGAGAGCGTTCTAACTTCTGACAGAAGAACGGTTATGACAAGCGCATAGGCGGTCGACTGACATCTAACACTCTCTTTGCTAAAACAAAAAAACGTTGTCCTTAAAAATCTTATTCACAAGAAAAGTCATTTATTATTATTTATGGAGGTCATATTTATTTAGGCTACATTGTTTCCAAAACAGAATAGTATTTGTGGTAACATAGTGAAAACGAACTTTCCAATCATGACTGTAACTAACAAAAACAAGTTCTCTAAACTTAGATAGGGTCTTTACGCAACAACACAGGCCTTCAGTAGCCTAGTTCAATGTAGCCCCGTATAGCCTATTGAAGCAGTATGATAGGCTAAAAGCGTGTGAAACTGCATTGCAGGGGTGTGTATTTTGAAGTAAGGCAAGGACAAATGTATGGCTGCAAGACATGGCAGGGCAAAGCTTTGAACACCTCATTTTGATTTGAGTTCATCTCCTCGTGCACCGCTGCGCCTTCCCTTCGTTATCCCACTAATATTCCACATCCGCCCCAAGCCTTCCTTCAACCATCTGTTTTAATGCAACCGTTTGAACTAGGAACTAAACGTTACTAATACATGCACTCACCGATTCTGGCAAATAACACATCACTAACTTAGAAAGCCAATTTATGTTCGCAGTTCGTTCCAGAAGAGTCACTCTTTTATTGAGAAAAGTTGTTTATCTTTTATCTGTTATTAGTAGGCCTTAATGCACACATACTGTTATACCTATGTGCATTGCTCATAATATTGAATAATGATCCTGATAAAAACTGCCTAACTCAAAATTTTAAAAGTTACACATCTGCCTACCTTGCGACAAGGCCCACTACACGCACGTACACACGCAAGTACGCACACGCATCCCCTGCTGACCCATGCGTTTTCCTATGAATTTTAACTATTAACAAATGCAATTTCTTTACCCATGTACCAAAGTAAAAATCATGCTTACTTTGTTGCTCAGTTATCGACCGAATCCCCAGAATATCTGTTACCGAGTGCGATGAGGGCCATATCCTGTGCATAGCCATGTGTCCAGGGAGGGAGTGCATGCCCGGGGGAGTCGGTACTTTGGTCCCAGATGCTCCGATGGGGGTCGGATACGAGTATATGTGGTTGTATGGTAGCGTTGGTTGAGGTGGTGGGTGAGACGACTGCTTGCTGGACTCATACTGACTCTGCTGGGACAGATTGCCAATCTTGTTGCGGAGGATCCGACTGATGGAGCTCACAGATGGTAGATTAAATTTGTCACAAACGCCGTCAGCCAGTAGCCTGTCCCGGATCTCCCATGCGAAAATACCCGGGTCCCTCTGCTTGTATGTCCGTATGTGCTTGACCACTGATGGCGTGGTGACCCGTGGTTTGCTGCCACCGATCGCTCCCGGGAGTATAGAGCCAGTCTCGTTGTACCGGGCCAGTATCTTGCTGACGCAGCCGTGGGAGACCCGGAGTTGTCTGCTGATGTCGCAAGGCCTGATGCCTAGCTGAGCGAGTTCTACAATCCGCAGCCGGATGGCGTTGGGTAGCGGTCTGCCGTTGACGAAAACACCGCCGAGCTGATTCACCTCTCCGAAGGCTGGCTCTGGTGTCATGGAAACATATACAGAGACAGCTAAATGAAACACACATCTTAAGTTAGACAACGTGTAGCTGTAGTAGTCTGTAATCACAACAAGGCCCTATTATGACTAGTGTTGTTAATCATGCCTACATGCTAATGCGGTCTGCAATGTCGTTTCCACCCGGTTAAGGACGAATTAAATGCTTATTTACAGCATATGAGATTGTCTTAAATGTATTGGGATGTATATAGAATATATATATATATATATATATATATATATATATATATATATATATATATATATCTTTATAATGCACTCAAAACAGATGCGTAAAACCCAATTTAGCGCGTGATGAAAATAAAAACATGTCTCACCATTAGGCTACCTACCCCCTGCTCATAAAAACCCCGCACATTTTTCAGTTTGTGCATAACATACTGCTACATTGTAATACCATTGTATTTTAATTTAAAGATACAGTTGCAGTACAAATGTGTTTTACGCATGTCTATGCTATAGGCTAGTTTTACCAATCGGCTACTAATAATGGTCATTGGAAAATCCTTCGTAAAAACCAACTGAAGCGCAAAAATACTATTCCGTGTATCCATACAATCGCCATACAAGCAACATAGGCTAATCATAATCGAATCATTAGAATGTAGGTATAATTCGTTCCTTGAACGAGGTAGGAATGCCTGTTATAGACTAACTCAATCATCGGCACACAATGTTTCCATATAAACTTACCCATTGCGTTTAGTCCGCAAATTATTATTGGGATCTCGGAGTTATACCTTCCGTCCAGTTCCGCGTCCAGTTTAGCTGGTGTCTGGAAACCTGTCTAGGGGAGCACAAATCCTCGCTCTCGTACGCCACGGTTAGGCTACTGCGATAACCGAACAAGGATAGCTGCTAGAAGGAGAAATCCGCGATGTGTTTCCTGATGGCAGGGGAGACAGGCTTACATTTCAATCCAGACAATCATGGGCCGGACTTCCAAAACTTTTCTTCACCGGGAGGCTTGGTCCGCCAATGAAAGTTTGAGTTTGTAGAGAACAGCTTTCCTATTGGATTGAAAGTTTGACATGACATATGCTCGTGCAGCAAGGCAAGCCCCTCTCTTCGGTAGGAACTACAGACAGGGTTACCCTGCCACCATGAATTGCAATTATGTGTTGCACTACACAGGAATGGTAAGTTACAATATAATATTATTATTGTGATTATGAATCATACATAGCAATAAATTAGGCAACAGGATAAATCACCAATGTAATAATCCGAATATAATAATACAGTCAAGTGTTTGGCTTTTGCTGCGTATATAGTCAGTGAGGAATTCATGTGATATAAAGAACACAAAATGATGAAAGTGAAAATGGTATTCCATTCCCTCAGTTCAAATGGATAGCCTAACTTGCGTAAAGGCTGTCTTCACTCGCCAACCAAATAAATAACACGAGACATTGAGAATATTTGTACATCACGAAGTGGCGCCCAATGTAAGGCCAACGAATCTTATGATGTAGTATTTATAGGCCTTGACTTTGACTTATAAATACACAAACAAAAACAAACAAAATAAGTTACTGTCGGAGTTGGCCGTTGGGTCATAGCCTATATTGCTCATTCCATTTAGGCTACTAATACACTTGTATTTCAATGTTTCTTTTAAATATTATCCTTGTGTAAAACATTTGGTTTGTATTCCAACGTAGCTCAGGCCTTGATTTGATTGTTAATTTGTTTATTTTTCTAGTCGTGTCATCAATTTGTGTATGCCTTAACAAGTTCGATGTTATATTTCTCTCTCTTGCATCATTTTTCTAAAATCGAGATACAAAACAAATGTATACAATAATAATAATAATAATAATAATAATAATATGCCATTTAGCAGACGCTTTTATTTACAGTCATGTGTGCATACATTGTTACGTATGGGTAAATTTCTACATATAGCCTAGGTTGTGTGATGATATTCAACTGAGTGTTTAAAAAGTTATAGGACTAATGCGTCATCTCAGAAAACTTTGCCTAGAGAGCGTTTAATATGTTTGCTATTAATAGCTTGAATAAATGTTCGAATTGTATATTCGACACAATTTATTTATTTTTAAAAAATGTATTTGAGTTACATATTTCAAATACATTCTCAATTATTATGAAATATTTTATAAAAAGGGAATATGAAACAATAAGCATATGGATGTTTGCTGTTATGTCCTGTTTATTTATTCAACGTATAGATACATAGCATGAATGCGCTAGACTAACCCTACATCTATATTTCACCCATCTGACAGGCAATATAGAACGCCTTCCACACGCAGGTAATCGGACGCTTTGTTTCCTGTTTACACGAGAAACCATAGCTCTTAAAGCTCTCGATGGTTGGTTGACCTGTGCTCAGGATTTCTCTTTCTCTTACTGCTAAGGGTCACTTCACAACAGTAAGCTTCGTTTGCTCGGCATCTTAGAAATAGATTTCAGGGTATCAACACTGGCCTATATAGGCTATACACACACATACGTCGCTCAAGCTTATTCTGCACTGCATTTTGTCAAGATTGGCTTAGACTCTAACCATCTTCTTACTGTCCGTGTCTTCCAGGGCCCTCATCTGTTATAGCAGCGAGGGATTCCAGGCTACTGATCACTGAACTCTAAAATCTTTCTCGCTCGTTTTCCAGCTGCTCTATTGGCGCATTTCCATACAGGATTTACCCCAGTGTTGTACCCCAAAGGCTTAGACTTTCCATCTATGCGGGCTGGAACCCGTGGCTACGGCGGAACTGCTCTCACTTGGGGCCAAAGCCAGGCCACTGGTACTTTTCAGCAGGCATTTAGCATACATAACAATGGCTAACTGTGAACTTCTCACCTTCTCACAAAGCAACTGTTTTGATTGTGCAGAAGTTGTTGATTCTGCTCACCACAAGTCCTCACTGTCAGCCTTAGCTATGGAAACACCATGTCCCTAGTATAGCCTAGTGTAACACTGGTGTTACAGTCGAAAAGCAGCATAAGGGTGTTCCTGATATAAGTATTTGTGCGGGCCGATTCCCTTGGCCCCCGCTCCCCATTGCAGCCACTAATGCGTTAAGGATACTGTTTACCATTGGAAAACGTGCTCAAATTGTTTCCATTGAGGTGCTTCCGATGTCTGGAATAACAAAGGGTCAAGTCTGAGGGATCAGAGGTCTCCGCTCAGCAATTAATATTGTAGTTACTTTCAGATTAATGTGATGGTATTTAAAAAGCATTTACTTTACTAATATTCTAATAATATTATTTAGCCCCATTCGGACCATGCATGGTGCAATGTTGATCAAGATTAGAAGTAGGCCTATTTATGATTTTTCTAACTATCCGTTGGATCATGAGCAGATCCAGCTTCAAGTGTCAATTCAATTCCCCAGGGACGCGCGTGCATTGGGGCCAATCAAGGCCTCGAAGGAATTCGCTTGTCATCCATTCCACCTCCGTAACATTCTAACAAGAATAGGGCCCTCGTCTGTTTGGCTCTATTCTTCTTTCTGTCCACACGTTTTGTCTGACTTCATCTTATCGCAGTGAGACATAAATCTGAAGGGTAAATTGGGCATTGACAGATAAGTGTTAACGAGGTGTGTAGAGGAATGTGAAAAGATATATACGGTCTTTAAGAGGTCTTTGGACTGCCTAAAGAGAGAGATATTTAGGATCAGATTGTATTTCAGCCCAAACATTACATTTTAGTCATTTAGCAGACGCTCTTATCCAGAGCGACTTACAGTTAGTTATTTTCTCATTTAATTTTTTTTATACCCCCTGTGGGAATCGAACCCACAACCCTGGCGTTGCAAACGCCATGCTCTACCAACTGAGCTACATCCCTGCCGGTCATTCCCTCCCCTACCTTGGACGACGCTGGGCCAATTGTGCGCCGCCCCATGGGTCTCCCGGTCGCGACCGGCTATGACAGAGCCTGGATTCGAACCAGGATCTCTAGTGGCACAGCTAGCACTGCTATGCAGTGCCTTAGACCACTGCGCCACTCGGGAGCCATGTATTATTGTTGTTGTTGTTGTTGTTGTTATTGGCTGTATTATTATTGTTATTACTGTGGATGTCTACCTGTATAATATTATTATTTGTATAAAGGAGGTAGGCCTATAGACCTATTATTATTATTATTATTATTATTATTATTATTATTATTATTATTATTATTATTATTATTATTATTATTATATTGTTGTGATAGCCAAGCATGGTAGGAATTGACCATATAAAAAAAGACGTTGTGTATTCCATGTGAAGGCCTAATAGGCTATAGTAGACCTACATCATCTCATGTGTAGCTCTATGCATTTTCCTGTAACCCAGCCTTTTTTCTCTACAATATGCGTTACAAACCACCAAAATAGTTGCATTTGTAAATTCATGAATACCGTATAACATAGCCTACCACTGAGGAGATTAAAGGTGATGAGCGATTTATCGATGAAGGTCACATTAATTACCATGGCAGGTCATGTAATCTATTAGATCAGCAGGGGATCTTTTGATGTCTGTGTTGCCATGATTTGTAGACTACTATTTTAATCAGATATTTTCCAATATATTACACACTTGACTCGAAGAACGAGACACTAAATAATTAGGCCTATATGTTTTGTGGAATTCTAAAAGGCATGACTAAAAATGAATTAAACTCTGCTTGTCCTCAGTATAGGACGATGTCCCTCGCGCATGGTATAGGCCTAGGTTAAAGACTAGCGGTGCGCTGCTTATTTGAACTAAAGGCATTTAAGGAATGCATCATATAGTTCACTAAAACAGGATTAGCCGTGTCGAGTGGTCCTAACCGCAAGTCAACACATCGCATCCTTTCTGATCCGTAAAACACGACTATCTGGTTTTGTGGGATACGGACCAACGGGATAGTCGACGTAATAACCCAATTTCAATATTTTCGTTTCTGTCCATTGAGCTCGCTTTTAACCCATGCGGAAATCCTTAATTCTACGCTTAAAATGGTGCAAAAATCATTTCAACTTCACGCACCAAATCCAGATTTTTTTTTAGGCTAAGAGAATGCAGCCATTAAATGATCAACATTCCGCTGCCACTTGCACATACACATGAGCTCCCATACCTCTGTTGTAGGCCTATGCATTTTTAAGATAGCCATGCACTGCTATTTTATTTTATAGTGATGTTTTTAAGGTAATTAGTGGCTGCCAATTACATGTAAGTTACTGTAAAAAATGTACAGTATGTTACCGTAAATTAAAGTTTACAGTAATGTACTTTTAAACCAACGTTTCCTTGGAATTTAAGGTCATATACTGTAATCCTATATATATATATATATATTTTTTTTTTTACAGTAATTTACAGGTAGCCTAACTGAGATTTATTTAGAAGTGTGGTTCTCATCAAATGGCATGCTTGCTGCTATTTTGGCTGCATGGTGATATCATTATTTTATGTTCCTAAGCTACATGTGTGAAGTATTCAAAATATAAATTTAATTATGGGGTATACCTATGCTAAGATCAGTATTTTCAAATAAAATTGTTTAAGTGCATCACATAGCCAATTTATTTTATTTTTTATTATAGGCTTACGCCTCGTTTTAATTGCACTGTGCAATCAATATGGACCAAATAGCCTACAAGTGTTCTTTCTGTTTGATCTATTCCGATATTTCGAGGAGACAAAAACGTAACAAGCAGTTGGACATCTGATGCGCTATTAGGGCTGGTGGAGCCAAACAACACAGAGCACATTGGACTGATCTTGGAGTTTGCCCTTATAAGGCAAACTAATGTCCTTTTCGGTAGGTAGACCTACTGTAGGAAGATGACCAAGGGTGGCCAGGATCGTATCGCTTTCCATTCCCATAAAGGTAAGGGTTAACGTACCCGTCGACCATTATTTAATTCTAAAAAAGATACAAGTTATTATAAGACAGGCTGATGTAGCCCTCTAGCTGAATCTAAACAGCGTGTGCATGATGTTCCCGGGGTGGCTCGTGACATTATTTTATGCCCAAAGAGGAAAGGGAATAATGCACCCTTCAGCCATTCTAAATTATAAAAGAGAATAGGCCTATAGTGTTGCTGTTATTCCGAGCTTGAGGTCATGTTGGTTATTCCACTGCATTATAGACTGACTGCATTGTCACCAGAGCAGGCCTATAGTATAGTTTAAACATTTCCTGCACCGCATGGACTATAGGCCAATATTGAGGTTCCCTAACTGGGACAACACAATACTTTTCTGTTCCCAACAGCCATGTTTAGATTTTATTGTCCAACTATTTTCTGAAATATTTCTGAAAAATATTTAGAACTGAATTTTCTACATGGTAATTTGTGGTTGTCTACGGCAAAGCCCTTGTAGAAAAGCAGGGTTCGCTTGGTTCAGTATTTATTTATAGAGAGAGAGAGCACCATGCAGTAGCAGCAGCGCCCCCACCAGAGCAGTTTGGGTATCTCAAATGATTCTCCACATTTGAACTCATCTTGAATTTTACATATTTTTTAAAATCTTTGAATACCCTAGTTTGCACCTCATTGATATTCTCAAAATACCAATAGGCCAATAAAGTTGATATCGATAATGGAATGATTATGCTTGACCAGTACTCCCTTGACTGGAATAAAGTAAATCACTCCATAAATGATGATGCATTTTGAGGAATAGGCTATTATCGGATTACGCACTTCATCTGTTTTGTGTTTCAGCTATTTCTGATTGACTCCCTCTATATCACATTGGTTTATATCATTTAGTTTACATGTATAACGATCTTATACACCATTCCGGGCTATATCATATGATATATAATACACGATTTCCTTGCATTACCCGTTTATCATTTATATCCCTGCCTGTATGAAATATTTCTCAGACAATATCATTTTTATGTAACAGACTAATCTAATTCAGTGTAGGCCTATTTATGCAGGAATTTTCCTCTTGGGTTTACATAAGGGTCCTATCACTGTCCTGTCAGTTCATAACCTATCAAGCAGTGGGATCCGTTTAATATACAATATCATATAGCCTAATGTTATCACATAATCCGCTATGGGGCCCGGCACTTCTGTTTTGATATGTCGCTGTGTAGTCTCTGAATTAATTTAAGACTTGCGCACAAGCAACATGTGTCCAGGTTGAACTGTTCCAAACAGAAGGCGATTACATTATGCCAATGGTGAATAGCACTAATACAACGTTACCACCACGTTTCACGGGTTGTGCTGCACCCATACTGCCTCAATGCCGTTTGTACATCATTATAAAACAATATAGCCCATGCCTAATGTTCTAGACTACAGGCTACTCATTCATATTGATAAAACATATCATAATTCGACCAATTTCTTCAAACGTCAAATTGTTGCTTCCTATTTCCTATTTTCTATCCTAATGTAATACTACATTCCTAGTTATTTAATTCAGTATTTATTGTTGAGAATCCTTAATTTAAACAATAACAAAGTTGACACCACGCCTGTGTTTTGGTAAAAAGCTGATGGATGGGCCTGGAAAAATAATGTAACCACTCTCAAATTCATACAGAGCTATGGATGCAACTGACCATCCATGATATCACAATTGTAGTTTTAACCATATTTTGAAGCGATACAGTGTTTGTTTACATTGTTTACAAACATTTGCGTAAAACAAGCTTGGATGTTGGGTTCTGATGGGGTACGACAGTTGAACTAAGCTCATGAAGCAAGTTATATTCTTAAAATATCAATGGGTAGCCTATATATAATTAATTTATATGTCCAAAAATGGATGTAGCAACTAAGGATTTCAGCTTTATAATATTATAACATCCAAAATTATAGCAGGGTGGGTGGATATTAAGGACGGACAGAACGCGCTCCTAATAACTTGATGACCAGTAATCAACTGTCCATGATAGTTGCGTTTTGTCAAAATTAAAGCTATTTAACGTTATTATAATTACGTTCTACCAACTGCGTGTTTTGCGTATTCACAGCATGCCCATTTTATGAACTAGACTACATGTAGTGATCTTACATTGAATGGACATTGATGTAGTGAATGGAATCTTTATTTGATACAGTATATGAACACTTTTTTAAAGAATAACAATCCTTCAACTAAATGTGAACCAGAGGATGGGCGCGCGAGGGTTCACTTAGAATTCCGCTGAGACTGATAGAAAGAACGTCTGAGAATAAGTTAATGGAGTATACCAAAGCCTTTCCTCCTAACAGCCAAACTATTCGTCTATCAGCGATTGTTTTTTGGGGTACTGTATCAATAATCAAAGTAATTAGGATTCTCTTCATTTTTCCGTCTCGGGATAGCCTATACTGATCGTTGTTAAATGGACAAGTCCCGGACTCTAATTGTGTCTCTTTGCCAAATCTAACTATCGTAATTGAAATCGTGTGACAATCATTACTACAGTAGATCTAAGGAACTGTGATAGATCGCCTATAACGTATCTGACGCTAATGGCCAACTGGAATCAGCATCTTATACTAAGAGAGATGGAAGTTTGACATATTATTGGACAGACACAAGCAAAACAATTTCCATTTTCTGCTGTAAACTGACTCCTTTCGAATGATTAGACCTTATTTATAACCTAAGACAACAAATAACCTACATATACAGTAGGCCTATCCTTTAACGTGAAGTATTGACGGCATGACGAAGTGGCAATATGAATCAAAGAGAACTCTGGGTGAATTTGTAAAGGTTGTACATAAAACTAGTGTACACAAAACTATGTATTTTCTCCATGCTGCTCAATAGAGAATGCAAATGTTAAGACGCAAGGCACTAACTTGATATCAACGAATCATTTGCCTATTGCTAAAATATTATCGTTCATTGTCAGAGCTTAACATTGATGCAACATAGTAGGTAGACTAGGCCACGCTTATGCCTTCACTGTGAAATGTATATTTCGGTCGAACGGCAAAAGACTCACCCAAAAGGAAAATTGGGCACGGCAGGCCGTTTAGGCTTCACTACGTTCAGGTATGTGGTAACTGTAATTGCCCCAGTAATAATTCCATAATATAAAATGTAAAATAACATCAAAATGTACTTGGCCATTCAAATTGTTCCATGATCCAAAGTCCCATGATGTGAATTGAGCTTTTAGTGTGAAATTGTAATTGGGATGCAAGGAAGAGATCATTTGAGATGTGAATATCAATATAAATTATTTGATCTAAATATGAATTATGCTATTTAGGTCGGTCTATAATCGAATATTTCTTAATGATCAGAATATTTTGGGAAAGTAAGCTGTATCATATTGAATGTTAAAAATTGCAGCAATAAGACAATTATAATATGTATTATTATGGTTATGATATCTCTATGATTATTGTGATAGCCTACTGTATTATTGTGATTATTATATGATTCTTATCAATTGTTAAGATAATCATTATTACCATTATTATTTGTTGGTTGTCATTGTTATTAAATATAACAATTGCCAACAATAATAACAGTAACATATTATTACAGGCTATCATTAATGTTTTCATGCTGTGACTGTGTATTGCTGCTGTTATATATTTGAATATATGCGATGGTCACAGCAACCAATTGGGCGCAGACGCAAATTCTACATCTATTCCACGTAATTTAATTGAAATGACGTCGAAACAACGTTGATTTAACCATTGCGTGCCCAGTGGGAAGTTTGCCATGCTTCTTGCTTGTAGTCCAAGTCTCAGAGCCAAAGGCATTGTCACACTGCAATTTAACATTTAACATTTAAGTCATTTAGTGAGCCTACTTCAGACAATGTACTTAGGCTACTGATGTATTGAAGCCAACGACTAGACTAATATATCGTATGAAAAATGTCCTAAAAAGTTGTACTCTATCGGGACCACTGATTTCTCAACTGGCTACATGCGAATATCCTATTGTACATTCCCAGTGAAGATAGGGACGTGCATGATGGTAGTATCCAAAATCACATTTGTCATCTGAGTTTTGGGTTGCTAGGGGTGCGAAGTATATTTCCTGGTCCTTGAGATTCTGACAAATCTGCAGAAATAGCAAATGAGTTAGTGATGACTACAGGCCTACTCCATTACAGTTTCCCACTTGCTATAATGACTGTATGGACTCGATTGTGGGAACTCAGCTTTCAGCCCTAAATAGACGCTAGAGCAAGGATAGTGTTTCTAAGTTGTTAGGAACATTTTGGAAATATTAACATTAGTTTCTAAGTAATTTCATTTATCACAGATGTGTTAAATATGAGTTACATTCTATTCTATTATACATTTGTTATCTCTGGGGGGGGAGGTCTCTGCATTGATTTAGCAAATGTATAATCGCTGCTTGGGACCTTTTTAAAGTGTCCCGTTGATGACTCTAACCTCTCTCATCCGACACCATTAAAGTCCTTTACAGGTTAACACTTCTGAAAGGTTCGGAAAGGTTGAGTGGCCCTGGAACTTTAGTGCGGCCGTAATGAGGACGACTGCAGGTTAACGACATATAGTCGTGTTTCAGAGGGCCAGGGCTGGATTTCACGTGAGAAGGACAAAAGAAACAATATTTACGACACTTTTAAGCATTCATCACTTTGACATCTGTACGTCTGGCACATGGTCTTCATTAACATTAAGAGCAGAGCTTGGCCAATCAAAGAGATTGGAAAATCTGACAAAATCTATTTCGCACAACAGTCAAATGATTGGTAATATACCATTTATATTTAAGTCATTTAGCAGACGCTCTTATCCAGAGCAATTATGGTTAAATTAGTTGCTCAAGGGCACATCGGCAGATTTGTCCACTTAGTCGGCTCGGGGATTCGAACCAGCGACCTTTCGGTTAGTAGTGCAACGCTCTTAACCGCTACCTGCCCCGAGGTACCGCTGGGCACAGACGTCAGTTCAAGGCCTAGTTTTTATTTAAATTTGGTTGAGTTGTCAACTAACGTGAAATCAATCAATTTGATTTTTGTCATTGGATTTAGGTTAAAAGTTGGGTGAAAAAAAGACGAAATTCCCTTATGTTGATGACTTTTTGCAAATCCAATCAGTTTTCCACGTTAATTCAATGTCATCACATTTAATGTTTTTGTTGAAATGACGTGGAAACATTAATTCAATCAGTTTTTGTCCAGTGGAATGCTTCGTTTATGTTGGGTGGCTCTTGAAAACGAAAGAATGTAAACATTAGTTCGTTTTAATTCAGCACTGTTGGTCAACGTGTTCATTCATATTGTTTGTTGATATGATGTCGCCAATGCCTGAAATGACATCTTTATCTTCATTACCATCATCATCATCATCATCATCATAATGTAGACTCAACCTACTGTAGCCTAAATCCAAACCCATAACCTCAACCCCTTAACCCTAAGCCTGAAAATGAAGTCAAATAGCCTTAAAAATAAATTATGCGTTAAGAAAATTGAAAATTGAATGAAATGTCTATAAAGTCACATTTTGTCCAATACATGTATCTAAAGGCCAAAGTATTTGTTAAATGACTGTAAACATAACTTAACATAACACCATCAATTATAGTATATGATAACTGATAAGCCTATTGTGTCCATTTTCATCACTCCCAGAGTTTCTTGATGAACATCACAAGGACAGAACACATCTGGAAGAGTGGCCTGAAACAGTGGTGGAAAAAGTACTCAATTGTCATATTTAAGTAAAATTAAAGATACCTTAATAGAAAATGACTCAAGTAAAAGTGCAAGTCGCCCAGTAAAATATGACTTGAGTAAAAGTCTAAAAGTATTTGGTTTTAAATATACTTAAGTACCAAAAGTAAATGTAATTGCTCATGTACTTAAGTATCCAAAGTAATACTATCAAATTCCTTATTTTCAAGCAAACCAGAAGACACAATTATATTGTTTTTTAAATGTATGGATAGCCAGGGTCACACTCCAACCCACAGACATCATACAAACAAAGCATTAATTTTGTGTTTAGTGAGTCCACCAGATCAGAGGCAGTAGATGACCAGGGATGTTCTCTTGATAAGTGTGTAAATTGGACTACTTCCCTGTCCTGCTAAGCATTCAAAATGTAACCAGTACTTTTGGGTATCAGGGAAAATTTATGGAGTAGAAAGTACATTATTTTCTTTAGGAATGTAGTGGAGTAAAGTAAAAGTTGTCAAAAATATAAATAGTAAAATACAGATACCCCAAAAAACTACTTAAGTAGTACTTTAAAGTATTTTTACTTAAGTACTTTACACCACTGCCTAAGAACACCTGACGTAGGCTATATAGGCGGTTTTGCACTAGCAAGATGCACCTTCATCCGGATCAAAGAGCGGCATTGTCAAGATCAGAGAAAACAGTAAATGACTTATGTAGCCTATCTATGGAACGAATATGATGAAGTAAGTTGACACGTTGATTTCCATAGGTTGTCAAGTTTTCCGAGTAACTTTTTAGTTTTCCTCTATTCCTGTTGGTTTTAGAATACGAATCCGTTTGACCAGATCTCCTGCATAGCCTACATCCCATATAGGAGAATAGCAACGAACCCATTGCGTTCGAGGAAACTCGTGTGCTGTCTTGTAAGTTGTTTTATTAGTCTGTTAAAGGCCATGCCACATCAAATGTGTTTTTGCACAATCGGTTGACAAAGGAAATTCTAAAGAGACATGGCATGCCCTCCACATGGTTTACCTTGCCTGCCACCAACCTAGAATCTAGAGAATTCTTTGAAATTCTACACTGGAATTCTATTCCACTATTAAGTGGCGCCATCTCGTGGATATGCAGTAGTATGTATCTGAAGCGCTGAACCACTATGCCACTAATGGTTCTCATGATCAATCTTTTTTGGTTACTGTACCCCCTCACGTGCAACTAACTGATCACTAGGCCTACGATCTTACGAGTCTTCACAAGTAGGCTACCCCCTGTAGATAGGCCAGGTACCCTCAGTTTGAGAACCACTGAACGAGGCCAACTACAGTGCCCTCCATAAGTATTGGGACAGTGAAGCATGTTTTCATCTTTTGGCTCTATACTCCAAAAGTATGGATATGAAATTAAAAAAACGAGGGTATTTTCAACCATATCGGGTGAACCGTGTAGCAATTACATCACTTTTTTGTACATAGTCCTCCCCGTTTTAGGGGAGTAAAAGTATTAGGACAAATTCACTTATATGTGTATTAAAGTAGTCAAAGGTTAAGTATTTGGTCCCATATTCCTAGCACACAATGATTAAATCAAGCTTGTAACTCTGCAAACTTGTTGGTTGCATTAGCTGTTTGTTTTGGTTGTGTTTCAGATTATTTTGTGCCCAATATAAATTAATGGTAAATAATGCATTGTGTCATTTTTTGATTTTAAATAAGAATAGAATATGTTTCTAAACAATTCTACATTAATGTGGATGCTACCATGATTACATGACTCAGTCAGTGAATAATAATGACTGAGAAAGTTACAGACGCACAAATTCACTTATATGTAATTTTCTCACTTATCATTATTCACGATTCATTCAGGATTATCCGTAGTCATGGTAGCATCCACATTCATGTAGAAGTGACTCCAAAATGACGCAATACATTATTTACCATTCACTTCTATTGGGCACAAAATAATCTGAAACACAACCAAAACAAACAGCAAATGCATCCAACAAGTTGTACAGTCACAAGCTTGATGTAGTCATTGCGTGCTATGAATACTTAATTTTTGACTAGTTTAATACACATATAAGTGAATTTGTCCCAATACTTTTGCTCTCCTATGTACAAAAAGTGCTGTACTTTCTAAACGGTTCACCCGATATGGATGAAAATACCCTCAAATTAATGCTGACAGTCTGCACATTAAGATCATAGTCATTGTTTGATTTCAAATCCAAACGTTTGGAGTATAGAGCCAAAAGAAGAGAAAATGCTTCACTGTCCCAAAAATTACGGCGGGCACTGTGTATCCAACTACAGTATAAATACAGTCATAACTTATGTTATTGATCTACTTTTCAAGTAATTGTACTTTTAATACCTTTTTGGGAAATACAGTCATTTAAAAATAAGATAAATTAGGTTTTGCATTTGGTGTTTCGTTATAGGCTGATGACATTATACCATATTGTGATATTCATATCATGTTTTTATAACTGCACACCAGATTACTGATATTGAATCTGTTTCAGATGTTTCTCTTTCTGGATTTCAGAATTGGCCTAATTGTTAATTTAGACCTATAGCAAATTAGGCCTATACTAACTAATTCCACATGCTGCGTTCTGGGTCTGGTTGAGTGGATACTATGGCCTCAAGAGGGCAGCATGGTACCACAGTGACCTCCAGTCCATAGACCGTGTTTGTAGTTCAATGCTCATGCTGTATTGGTACAAGCAGAGGTAATAAGATATAAGTAAGATAGGCCTATAAAAGTAAATGTTGGTGTACGTTTTCTCGCCATTTTATTTTAAATGGTATTTATTTAACCTTTATAATAATATGCCATTTAGCAGACGCTTTTATCCAAAGCGACTTACAGTCATGCATGCATACATCTTTGTGTATGGGTGGTCCCGGGTATCGAACCCACTACCTTGGCGTTACAAGCGCCGTGCTCTACCAGCTGAGCTACAGAGGACCACAGTTAGTCTCATTGAGATAAAAAATATATTTTTTCAAGAGAGACCTGGTCCAACCAAGACAGCAGCAGGGGGTAACAATGTTTGAGACAAATATCAAATATCGGACAAACTGTAACAACTTACAAACATAGACACACCATAGCTTGCCCAAGGACACAAAGGGTACACCACTGCCCATGTTTTCCAGACTAGCGCATTTGTTAATCATTTGTCAACTTGCCTGCAGTATTGGTCTTAATTCAATGAATCAATCAATCAAATGTATTTATAAAGCCCTTTTTACATCAGCAGATGTCATAACGTGCTATTCAGAAACCCAGCCTAAAACCCCAAACAGCAAGCAATGCAGATGTAGAAGCACGGTGGCTAGGAAAAACTCCCTAGAAATGCAGAAAACTAGGAAGAAACCTAGAGAGGAACCAGGCTCTGAGGGGTAGCCAGTCCTCTTCTGGCTGTGCCAGGTGGAGATTATAACAGTACATGGCCATTAAGGCCAGATTTTCTTCCAAGATGTTCAAACGTTCATAGGTGCATCGTCAAATAATAATCACAGTGGTTGTAGAGGTTGCAACAGGTCAGTACATCAGGAGTAAATGTCACTTGGCTTTTCATAGCCGAGCATTTAGAGGTTGAAATAGCAGTTGCGGTAGAGAGAGTTGAAAACAGCAGGTCTGGGACAAGGTAGCATGTCCGGTGAACAGGTCAGGGTTCCATAGCTGCAGGCAGAAGAGTTGAAACTGGAGCAGCAGCACGACCAGGTGGACTGGGGACAGCAAGTAGTCATCAGGCCAGGTAGTCCTGAGGCATGGTCCTAGGGCTCAGGTCCTCCGGGAGGGGAGGGAGAGAGAGAGGGAGAGAGATATAATTAGAGGGAGCATACTTAAATTCACACAGGACACCAGATAAGACAGGAGAATAACACCAGATATAACAGACTGACCCTAGCCCCCCGGCACATCGACTATTGCAGCATAGATACTGGAGGCTGAGACAGGGGGAGTCGGGAGACACTGTGGCCCCGTCCGACGATACCCCCGGACAGGGCCAACCAGGCAGGATATAACCCCACCCACTTTGCCAAAGCACAGCCCCCACACCACCAGAGGGATAACAACAGACCACCAACCTACTACCCTGAGACAAGGCTGAGTATAGGCCACCAACCTACTACCCTGAGACAAGGCTGAGTATAGACCACCAACCTACTACCCTGAGACAAGGCTGAGTATAGGCCACCAACCTACTACCCTGAGACAAGGCTGAGTATAGGCCACCAACCTACTACCCTGAGACAAGGCTGAGTATAGGCCACCAACCTACTACCCTGAGACAAGGCTGAGTATAGGCCACCAACCTACTACCCTGAGACAAGGCTGAGTATAGGCCACCAACCTACTACCCTGAGACAAGGCTGAGTATAGGCCACCAACCTACTACCCTGAGACAAGGCTGAGTATAGGCCACCAACCTACTACCCTGAGACAAGGCTGAGTATAGACCACCAACCTACTACCCTGAGACAAGGCTGAGTATAGACCACCAACCTACTACCCTGAGACAAGGCTGAGTATAGACCACCAACCTACTACCCTGAGACAAGGCTGAGTATAGACCACCAACCTACTACCCTGAGACAAGGCTGAGTATAGACCACCAACCTACTACCCTGAGACAAGGCTGAGTATAGACCACCAACCTACTACCCTGAGACAAGGCTGAGTATAGGCCACCAACCTACTACCCTGAGACAAGGCTGAGTATAGACCACCAACCTACTACCCTGAGACAAGGCTGAGTATAGGCCATGAAGATCTCCTCCACTGCACGAGCCCGAGGGGGCTTGTGCAGTGAAATAGGCCTAAAAGAAAAGGGAATGTCTCCATTTATTCAAACAATGTAGGCAGCCTATTTGATAATAAGCGTGCCCTCATTTCAGCTTTCATTTCTACGCAAAAAGAGATAGGCCTACTCTTTACGGACTACTAAACCAGAGCAGCCGACAGTGCCATCGAGCACTTTTCTTTTCCAGCACCCGGATGCCCTCATTGCAAATACCCCATCATCATGGTATTCCATAGAGGATGTGTTCGATCAAACATACACTACCGGTCAAAAGTTTTAGAACACCTACTCATTCAAGGGTTTTTCTTTATTTTGTACTATTTTCTACATTGTAGAATAATAGTGAAGACATCAAAACTATGAAATAACACATATGGAATCATGTAGTAACCAAAAAAGTTTTAAACTAATGCAAATATTTTTTATATTTGAGATTCTTCAAATAGCCACGCTTTGCCTTGATGACAGCTTTGCACACTCTTGGCATTCGCTCAACCAGCTTCACCTGGAATGCTTTTCCAACAGTCTTGAAGGAGTTCCCACATATGCTGAGCACTTGTTGGCTGCTTTTCCTTCACTCTGCGGTCCGACTCATCCCAAACCATCTCAATTTGGTTGAGGTCGGGGGATTGTGGAGGCCAGGTCATCTGATGCAGCACTCCATCACTCTCCTTCTTGGTAAAATAGCCCTTACACAGCCTCGAGGTGTGTTGGGTCATTGTCCTGTTGAAAAACAAATGATAGTCCCACTAAGCCCAAACCAGACGGGATGGCGTATCGCTGCAGAATGCTGTGGTAGCCATGCTGGTTAAGTGTGCCTTGAATTCTAATAAAATCACAGACAGTGTCACCAGCAAAGCACCCCCACACCATAACACCTCCTCCTCCATGCTTTACGGTGGGAAATACACATGCGGAGATCATCCGTTCACCCACACCGCTTCTCACAAAGACACAGCAGTTGGAACCAAAAATCTCAAATTTGGACTCCAGACCAAAGGACACATTTCCACCAGTCTAATGTCCGTTGCTCGTGTTTCTTGGCCCAAGCAAGTCTCTTCTTCTTATTGGTGTCCTTTAGTAGTGGTTTCTTTGCAGCAATTCGACCATGAAGTCCTGATTCACACAGTCTCCTCTGAACAGTTGATGCTGAGATGTGTCTGATACTTGAACTCTGTGAAGCATTTATTTGGGCTGCAATTTCTGAGGCTGGTAACTCTAATGAACTTATCTTCTGCGGCAGAGGTAACTCTGGGTCTTCCATTCCTGTGGCGGTCCTCATGAGAGCCAGTTTCATCATAGCGCTTGATGGTTTTTGCGATTGCACTTGAAGAAACTTTCTAGGTTCTTGAAACTTTCCGTATTGACTGACCTTCATGTCTTAAAGTAATGATGGACTGTCATTTCTCTTTGCTTATTTGAGCTGTTCTTGCCATAATATGGACTTGGTCTTTTACCAAATAGGGCTATCTTCTGTATTTCTTCACTATTATTTTACAGCGTAGAAAATAGTAAAAATAAAGAAAAACCCTTGAATGAGTTGGTGTTCTAAAACTTTTGACCGGTAGTGTCCGTTGTTCCATTTATCTAATGACTTTACTTTTGGCACTATCTTAATTATGGCTGTGCGTTTTTTAATGGTTTTAGGCCTATGGCAAAGAGGGCAATCGAAAGAAATGTGCAGTGCAATGGGCGAATGCCAGAGGCAGGTGCAACCAGATAAATATGGCTCTGGGTGCAACCAGCAATGTTTTGGATTTGAATTGCAAATATCTTTGAAGGTTTATGCACACATTTAATAAAAAATATGTTGTTGTTTTTGTGGTGGTATTTCTTAGATACTTCAAATGCAATCTTTTTTTTTACACTATCAAAGTATTTATGCAAAGCGCCAGAGGACAGGAGCAGAGATCATATATCAGATAGCCCTAAATTGAGTTTAAATAGCCTCATCTTTTCAACATAAATTGTTTAACTTTTTACTATTACACAGGAGTGCTTTGGAGTTGTGAATCAAGATGTTTGTAATTAGATAGACTAAGAAATTGTATTTATTTAAATTATCTTACCAAATGTGCCTAAGGACTATACACTTAAAGTGGGAAAATCTCATTTTTGTTGAGAAGATTTGGAACCAACCTCTCCTCTCCTCGCCTCTCTGGCTGAAGCTGAAGTCTGTGGGTGCAATAGATTAAGAGGGCTCGCGAGGTTATTGTGGAAAGAAACATTCCCATTATCATGAACACTTCTCTTTGCCTTACGAGGTTTTGCACTTAAATGGAGAGTCCTCTGTAAACGTACCCACTTGAGCCACGGTAGTAGGCCTACTTGCATACAGTAATCTGTTAGTTCTTGCGACCTGGCTGTAGTGTTTGTCAACATGATTTGAGCGGTTGTTCACTGAGTACCTTGTTGCACAGATCTGCGTTGTTCCCTGTTTGTTATAGGAGGATTATCAAACTATGTTTAAACAAAATTAGCCTTAAAAAATAATCGTCTTTCTCTTGATGTCTCAAGGGTGTGTTTTAGGTCTAAATGAGTCTACATTTAGTGTTGTCCATTCTGGGTTTTTTCACTAGACTTGTTTTTAGAGTTGTATTCAGTGCATAAAGATGCAATCTCTTTGTGGGTAAAGATTAAAGCGAAATGAAAGGCCACTATTTTGATATGCCATATTATCCAAATCATCTAGGTCAGCGACTCCGTTTGGTTACTGGAAACTAAAAGGGTTTTTAATTCGTTTTGGAAATGCACAAGTCATATTTCTGCTCACTATAAACATGGCGGGTTTTCGACGTAGAGCAGCGTAAGATAGTACTGCCCGCTTCCCATTCCATTCAAAACCATGACAACAAGGAACAAACTCGGATTTATTCTGGAAAGTTAAAGGATATTGTGGCAGGGCGTCAATCACCGTATTATTGCAGGACTGAACAAATGCAAAATCTTGACTGGAACAAATGCTTCCAACCGGTCTCGGACGCAGAGCTACATTTCCCTCCTTTGTTCTCGGCCTCTGGTTGGCATGTATTTTGTGTTCCCCCTCGGCCGACCACCCAGGACGACTTGAGATGGGAGGCTGAGGCATGTCCACTCTCCTCGCTAGGGCAGGTTCTGTCACCAAGGCAAGGTGCGCGGAGCAGAGCAGAGAGAGGATGGCATGGGAACTAGATGAAACTCCACGGACCTGCTTGTGCCTCGTGCACGTATATCTGAAGTGTGGGACGAGAGCCAATATTAGACCTCTCTTCAGTCTGAAGTACAGTTAAACACACTCTCCAAAACGAACGGAAAAAAGCAAGCATGCATTAAACGTTTATACCTCATCTTCCCCTTGCAGCACTCCTTACAGGTGCCCCCAGAATATGAATGCGTCTTCTGGTGATTTTTGATCACCTTTATCAGCTCCCTCATTATCTCCTATTTATATGTTTTTATAAGATATGTGTTTTGACTGGGGGTGAAGGACACCTGTTCCGCCATAGGGGTATAGCGTTCGACCTATCCAAGAATGGCGTGCCATATCTTGGAATCAGAAAAATCTTGATTCACAACTCCAAAGCACTCCTGTGATTCAAGTAGTCATCTCTAAAATAATACTAATACTAAAATACTAACATATTGTCTCAATTTACTTCACACTGTCCATATGGCTAGCCTCTTAGAAATCACGTCTGTCACAAGAGAAATTGCCATAATACGATTCTGTCTTCTCATTAGAAATTGGTAATTGTCTTCTCTCCATTTTGGAGTGTTGCGCTATGTGTAGCCTATACAGAAAAACGTATTTTTCTGGGGAAATTAGAATGATAGCAGAATAAGTTAAAATAAAATAGCCTAATATTCCATTATTTGAAGAAATTCCATTCCAAACAACATTTTCTTTAGAGGACAAAAATATACGTTTTATTTTTGTGTTATTTTGACATTATGTATTTTTATTTCAGGGACATGATATACAACATGATTGTTCAAGTCATTTCAAAATACCTGTAATGACTATAGGCTGCACAGCCATAAATAAATTAGTTAAACCAACTCAGGGACATCTTCACACTAATTGCTCACTTTGTATGCAAATATTGGACATGTTAATTTGACGGGGGGAGTGACGAAACTGGGCTCTGTTGTCACTTGCCACCCAAGATGTGATTCAGCTGCAACAATCACCATTATCTGGTCACCACTTTTAACGATACGGGACGAATCTGTAATGATAACAAGTGTTTCCTTCCGCCATTGTTGAGGCAACGGTGTTATTCTTCTGTGCGGGTTCACACCTACCATCATTGGATAACTGCACTCGAATCATTCAGGTACTTAGCGTCCTGGAGGAGGATATATAAGCGGGTGAAGTACTGTTTATACAAACACTGCACTGCCTCGTGTCCAAACACAGACAGGGTGTTCTAGGTCGTCTGTGACTCTGACAGCGCGTGCTTAGCCATTTCTTGATACATCGCTTTTACTCCTATACCAACGGTATCCTTTGGATAGTTTTTATGCACAAGGATTCTGTTTTTTCCGGAAGCAATGGCTGGTGCTGCAAAGTTCAGTTTTTCCGTGAGGAGCATCCTGGATTTGCCTGAGCATGACGCCGAGACAGTGCAGCCCTCCCCCGGTAACTCCTGCTCCAGCTCCCCTTACTCCTCCTGGATGGACAGCGACCGGAGCCTTTGTCTCTGTAAGTCCCCCTGGTTGACACGTGAGCATAGAAACAGATAACCACTTCATATTATCCATGTAAACACATAACACATACTAGCTCTGACTTTGCTGATAACTATTTTATTGAGGAAGATTGTACTTACTATGACTGTGATGTGTGATTGTCCCACCTAGCTATCTTAAGATGAATGCACTAAATGTAACTCGCTGTGGATAAGAGCTTTTGCTAAATGACTAAAATGTACAAATGTAAATATGGGTCTTGCCTAAATTGACACAACTTCATATCATCCATTACTGCGATTTCCAACATGGCTGTTTTATGAACTCCAATTGGTATCCAATTAACGAGTAATTGTTGGATACATTTTATAAGGAGACGTGTAGTCTAATTCTAGTCTATTGAATCCTTCTGTTATTTAAAAATCTCTATATTCTGGTATTTCTGGTGATATTGTATACCGTGAGTTGTTTATATGGTTTATTGATCAGTGTAATAACAACATGTTTAATTCCTCAGCTTCAGATGAGGGCAGCCTGGAGACCGCTCCAGACTCTACCAAGTCAGATGAGTCTTCTCCGGACTCTGAGGCCGAGAAGAAGAAGAAGTGCCGCGTGCTCTTCTCCAAGGCCCAGACCTTCGAGCTCGAGAGGCGTTTCCGTCAGCAGCGCTATCTGTCAGCACCGGAGCGCGAGCAGCTTGCCCATCTCCTCGGCCTGACGCCGACGCAGATTAAGATCTGGTTCCAGAACCACCGGTACAAAATGAAGAGGTCACGAGCAGAGGGAGCGTCACAAGACATAATCCAACCGCATATGTTGCGCAGAGTAGTGGTACCCATCCTAGTTCGGGATGGCAAGCCTTATCAGGCCTGTTTCATTGACACGGAGAAAGGAGGCTGTCTTGGACAGACCACATCCCCGGGTACACCCTTCAGTTTTGGGTACCAGTCTTTCCAGCATCCGTCGCCGTTCGCTCTACCTCAACAATACCGGCACCTTGCCAGCCAGGCAGCGTCCAGACACACCTTTGCTTGGAGAGACTTTCTGAACGATTCAGCTCAATTCAATTATTTTAAGTGACTATAAAATATCAACCAGAGGACTATGCGTAGAGGAACACTTATAACCACTTTAAATGTTTTCTGAATTCCCTTATTTTTCGAGGTACTTAAAAGTGTACTATTAAGTACAGTAATAATTTTTTATTCACATATTTTATTTTTGATATTTTATTAAATGTATTGAGTGATATTCTCGAAAGATAAAATTCGTTATTAGTGTATTGTAATCAGGTAGTAGGCCTATGGACATTCTACTCCTAGATTAGGTTTTGTTTCCCCAATTGGATAATGTGGTGTATGTAGGACTGATTTGTGTGTAGCCTATATTTTATCAGTATTTTCAATGTTCAGTTATTTGTATGAATTTCAAATCTACACCATGGCATTTGTCAAAAGTACTAGGACAGTAAAGGATTTCATTGATTTAAATATGACGTTTTTCACTTTTGTCTGAAAATGTTATTGAACAGAATCGTTATGTTGTTTGATAACATGTTTTGTGTTTTTATAGAATTACGAATACATAGTTTATCTTATACATTTTTGCACACAACGAAATGCATTGCAATAAAGCTATTTGGGGTATGTATTGAGAGGTACACCATCCGATAAGATAGATATAGGCCTATCAAACTCCTGACACTATTTAGGATTATAGCTTAAACATAGTTGCATCTTACCAGTGCGTGTTATTTTTGATCATTTTAGTAAAAAATAAGAGAAAGTCTTAGCTTAGAGGAACCTATAGGAATAAGAAACAAACACCAAGAATTGTGAGCTTTTATCATGTAAAAAGCTACTAAACCCTAAAGCTGAGCAAACACAATCACACTCTAAAGACTGGATGTCACTGAGCATAACAATACTTGGTAAACATTCGACTATTCAGCTCACCTCGCTCTCGTTCTAGTCATAGGACTCTCTCGTTCTCTCTTGAAACAAAACGCTAAAACAGAAAGTAGTTTTGGTCTAGGCTACAAACGTGCAAGCAACGTGAAGCATAACTTGATCACATCCATCACTCTGCAACAATAGTTTATAACGAGGTTTGCAAACCGTTTTTGCAATGTTATATGTACGTCATTAGAAAATAATAGACAATGAAACCGAAGAAGGCCTAGGTCTAGGCCTGGACTGCATGGCGATGGGCCTATTTAAATAAGAAAATGTGTCAGTAATAATACGAACAACTTATATGGTAGGCTTTTTCAGGGTATTGCACTTTTATTTCATAATTGGTTATTTGTTGGTAGACATTCACATAAATATTAAATTATGATGGTCCCTTTAACTGGCCCTTCTCATGGGAAATTAGGAGTTCGATGCACGCTTTCATTGCTCCATAAAAATATAATTTTAGGAGGAGAAATCTAATGCTTTTAGGATTGGACCCATACACTGAAATATCAGATTTCAATTTCTGATACTTGATTCTAGAATCCATATTTGAAGCAGTCAAAGGTCCCGGACTCTGTGAGGGGATAAAACACTTCACTTCATTCTCTCTCCTTCCTTTATTATTCCATTGATGGAAGTGAAATATGTCTGGGGGGTGACTGGAATGGAAGATGCGTTATTCTGTGGTAACATGGGTTCTTTTTCACGCTTTCACGACCCCATGATGTTGTTTTCTCGTAGCGCATCGTCCCTGTCACCAGGTCTATTGTCCCTGGCGCTCGGGCCACCTTGCATCACATATGGAGGGGACTGACCGAACCCCTCCGCGCGATGCATCTCCCCTTAAACACTCTTTTTGTGTGGTTGTCTCTAGCTGAATGGACCATTGTCTGTCTTCCAAAAGGGACCTAGACAAAATCCTTAGTGTTTCAATTCTCGTGATGTTTAATCAGTGCCCGCGACAAATTTATGAGGTTTAACCGCACAATGGCGTTTTAGAACATGGCGGGTTTTAAGGCTGACAAAGACTGGCATTTAGGATGAGGTTGCCATTGGTTTTTAGAGTTGGGAAGAAGAACGACTTCTTTGAATAGGATGCTTGGTTAGATATTCCCCATGCATCCCTCCATCTCTTCTTCCCCTCTTCACTAGACTTTCCATTTCTGAATGCAAGTTAGTTCAAAATATAACAACATTGAAATTGGCAAACAAATTTATCAATCATAACTAAAAATATTGAATATGTTACCCTTGATTCTGTACTTTAAATCTGAGACTTTCGTTTGAAACCCATAATCAAATTATTGGCAGAATATCCTCTTTCATTTAATATTACAATAATAGATTTGTGGATCACCAGGATATTCATAAATGTTCTATTGTTTTCTTTCACGTTTTTCAGAAGGGGATAGAAACATCCAAGATCTTCTTGGCTCTTATTTAAACTACGTGTGTAGTGTTTCTCTATGGAGAAACAAATCTGCAACCTTGTGTGCAAAAAATTACAGGCCTAATGATCTGCACCTATGTTTGTTACACCCCAGCACCCAAGCTTCTAATCTTAGTAATGCTTCGTATTACGAAGATTCCCGGTTTTATTTGGAAACCCCAGTGTCTTTCATCAGAGATCATTTGAGGGTCATAAGGGTCATGTGACAATGGAGGGCAACTCTCACTCAACAGAGGCAATCAGAGGAGAAAGTCAGGGATGCCAAGCTAAAGTGGTAGTAAGTTGAATGCAGCTAACCGATGTCTTGATGATGGGTTTATTGAGTCTGGTGTTTTAGTGTGGACATGCAGGGTCCGAATTACATGCCGCACATAGACTCTTGAAATTCTCAAAATAGAACTATTAGAATTTTCATGAGATAAACATGAAATTATTTTTAAAAATCTATGAGGACAAGAATGTAACACTAACATTCGATTAGGGTAGGACTGCCATTTTATGACCCTTCGTGGAGTTCAGCAGGAGCTCCAGATGTTGTCAAAGGCTCTTGGTCTGGGCCTTGGTGAGGCGTGTCTTTAGTCGCATCAAGGACCCCATCTTCAGGTGAAGGGGTGAACTGATTCGGAGAGACGTTTCCCACTGAAATGCATGCAACCATTCAAGCAATTGGTGGTGCCACAGTCACTTGTTTTGACGGTAGGCCTACAGCTGGAGGCTTGTTGATGGGTCCTTCTATCTGGGATCCTTGGGACGTCCCAACTCTGACGTTGACATTTAAAATGGTTAAGGTTAGGACATCCCAAGGATTCCGGATGGCATTAACGATGTGGGTCGGCTATACCACCGCTAGATGGCAGGATAACACATTATATAGATTTTTCCATCAGCTGGCGTTCTCCTTCAACACATGTATGTAGAGCATCATATAATTAATTTAAGATTTACGTCATTTAGCAGACGCTCTTATTTACATTTAAGTCATTTAGTAGACGCTCTTATCCAGAGCGACTTACAGTTAGTGAATGCATACATATATTTTTTTTAAATATTGGTCCCCCGTGGGAATCGAACCCACAACCCTGGCGTTGCAAGCGCCATGCTCTACCAACTGAGCAACACGGGGCCGATGATGGCATTATGTGTGTATAGGCTAATGTTTGAAACTTTTTGAAAATACATATTCTTCACTCTGTAGACTTCACGGATGTGTATTGTGATAGCAGGTTACAATTGTTTAGTATAATGGAAAAGGAAAGGTTGATTAGGTTGAGCATTTAAATTTGAGTCATTTAGCAAACGCTCTGGGGGGGAGGTGGGGGGGGAGCGTTTCACTATTGGATCCTCCTAAATGACCACGTTTACATGCACACAGTATTCCGGATAGTAGCTCTAATAAACGAAAAAACATTTCCTCAAAATAAAAAAAGAATACAATTGTTTTATTCTGATTTTCCAGGGCCTTCAAGTTCTGCTACTTCTCCCGGCTATGACTACGGGCCTATAACCTCTCACATGGAGCTTAATATAATATGAACTCTTGCAGAATTAGGCTATGCATTTCTTGCAGTGAAATTATGCAACAAATGTTAATTTTGTCTCTGGAACAGGAGCGGAGAAATATGATTTATTTATTTCAGCAGCTCTCGAGAAAATGCGACTGCGCATGTAATGTATTTGGGATTAGGATGCCCATTAGCTGTTGCGAAAGCCGCAGCTACTCTTCCTGGGGTCCACACAAAACATGAAACATGACATAATACAGAACATTAATAGACAAGAACAGCTCAAGGACTGAACTACATACATTGTGTTATCTTTGACACTGTTATGCAAGCAGACAGTATTTCAACCACATTAAATATGCACCCAAGACAAACTGAAGTCTTATCAGAAATATGATTCGTGGTTTTCTCAGCTTTTCATTTCCTTAAAACTGGTCAAACGGATGACATTTGGACATTTTGCATAGGACCAATCTTTCCAGTGGTTTGGAGTGATTGCGTTTTCTCCCCGGTCCCTAAACAAAACAGACAACTTTACTAATGTTAACTACATTACTAATACTTTAATTCTATTGATGTAAGACATTATTCTGGTGAGCACTACTTTATTTAGTCTTCTGGGGCAACAAGTTATGTATCAAACTACAGTTGACAACCAAATGTCGGAAATTATAATATGGCCTACCAAATGTAAGAAATTATAAGCAGAAACGTGTCTAAATTAGGGGTGAAAGTTGCCAGTAGTAAATTATAGTAAAATAATTATAGTAGACTAAATTATTATGGTGGATCGAACTCCACAGGTAGCCTACTTTTTGAAGTGATTTGTTTGACAATCAGATGAAACCATCATCACACAACACCCATGATATGTGAAACTGAGCCTGCGCAGACCGCAAAAACAACACTAAACGGGATAAGATGTTTACATGCCACAGTATCCCATCTTAGATCAGCATATCCCAGGCATCTTATACGGGTTTCTCATAACCGGGATACAAGCTTTTTCGGGTTATTGTAAACGGGATATGATGTTTATATGCGTCAACTCAAAAACAGAATACTTTATTTAACCAGGTAAGCCAGTTGAGAACAAGTTCTCATTTACAACTGCGACCTGGCCAAGAGTATCCCGAATAATAACGGGATATCGGTGTGCATGTAAACGTTGTCAATGATCGTCAAACCTGATCCGTAGGTCTATAAGCCTGTGTGCTATTTCCCTTCTTGGTATTGTTTTCAGTTGTATGACGCCCCATGAACGATCAGTTCCAAAACAACAATGTGAACAAGGAACAAAGGTTTGGTGCCCCCTCCACGCCCCACTTCAAAGTCTGCTCATTATTCCAGAGGAATTAGCGCGAGCATTTTGGACTAATTAACGTTAATTGACCATAATAGCCGTGTTCCAGAACAGAAAATATGTCCTGATTTAGATCATTAAGAAAGCCTTTTGGAATTCAGCAATTAAGGAAGGCATATATCCCAGAGGAAACGCGTTATGATGCTAATTTCCCGTAATTGCATGTAGGCCTCCTACGTGGAGCAGCTGAAGTATCACTGTTAAGTGCGCTCACCTGTCTACGATAAATTATTTATTGAGAGCACCTACGGGATATGAGATTATTGTTTCTTGTAAAATGCGGTTCTCCTTGATAATATTGGTGAAGACGTGCGCTATGGCAATGGATGTTGTTGCCTACAGTGCCATAGAGGGGATGTTGATATTGGGATGAATTTGATGAATGCGTGGTATACGTGTAGATTAGTTATGTAACCAATTGCAGTGGAAACTGTTTTGTGTTGCTGTGGTTCACTTTAGGTAGAATCCTCTGTGGTCCTCTGTAGCTCAATTGGTAGAGCATGGCGCTTGTAACGCCAGGGTAGTGGGTTCGATCCCCAGGACCACCCATACGTAAAAATTTATGCACACATGACTATAAGTCGCTTTGGATAAAAGCATCTGCTAAATGGCATATTATTGATATGTACGTGCTTAATTTGGTTTTTAAGCATTGATATCAATGAGCGATTTGTGCGCAAAAGTGGTACTATGCACGATTCTCCTCAGTTTGCAGTAAGCAAACCAAGAGGGAGAATCACAATATTCACCTTTGTTTCCTTTACTGTGATATCTTATTATTTCCATTCAACAGTATGCGAAATGGCTCAATGCAATGCAACAAGAAATTACACCCTCCGTCTAAACACTTTGGTTTGTTAGAAATAGATGCGACCATGTTTTTCAAAATTGTGATAAAAACTAGACTAAACTGTGTAAAGTTGACACGATAATAGACATTCAATACTTCGGTTTATTTCCCATCATCGCCACCAGAAGACGCTGTCTTGCTGTCTTTCTTAAATCCAATGTATGTCCTGGACCACGATATCGAAAATATTTACATCACATTCACATTTACATAATTTAGGCTTGCATTCTAATCAACAAGGGACTGTTCTGCTTTCCTGCATTAATCGATGTGTTCTGTTCGACATTACATCAAGGAACGTTTTGTTGTCGTTTTATAAAGACGGAGATTTTACTCCAGAGTGCACTGCAGTAAGGACAAAGCACTGACACAAGGACTGCAATATATAACTATTACCACATCTGTCATTTCCTAAATATCTTGGAAATTACACTTTTTATCTGGTATTTATAAGGTAGGCCTAAATAGCAATATCAGATGTATTGCCTTTGCACTCCGAAATGTGCACCTACAAAGTGTACATCCATCCAACATCATATCCTATCATACCATATTTCATATTTATCCTAACCAATGAATTTCCACAACAGCATGCCGGCTTAAGCAGGGTCGACGGGTAGCTCTATAGGCCATGCATGCCCTGACTGTCTACCCATTCAGGTTGAAAAGCCTATTGAAGATGAGGATCACAACGCAAACACATTTACATTTTAGTCATTTAGCAGACGCTCTTATCCAGAGCGACTTACAGTTAGTGAGTGCATACACCGTTCCAGTAATGATAATGACGTTATTATTAGTAGCCTATAGTAAAAGTAGCTAATATATTAGTAATAGTGATAACCATATTTTTACTATTAGTATTGTTATTGTTGTATACAGTAAAGTAGGATACTTGTTCATATAATTTCATAATAATTGTTACAATAGCCATAACAATTATAATAGTTATTATTATTCATAGTGGGTGAGTTAGGTGAGTTGTGTATATTGTGGTGTCAAGTGATAAAAGTGTATCTACTCCCTGTAGCTATATACGTTTAGTTTTTCTACTTTCGTTTTTTATCATTTTGTTTTTCCTTACTTAAATAATAAATATGAAAAAAGCATGTATTTGGTCATCTTACTGACATAATAATACAGCAACCAAAAGCAGGAGAGACATTACTGAAGTCACAACAAAAACTAAAACAAACAGTCAGTACATACAAACTGGGTCTGTTGTTATTATTATCATTATTATTATTATTGGAATTAGAATTAGAATTATTGTTCTTATATTTCACCTACATAAATGTTCAATGTCCTCAACAATGCAAAATTAGCTACAATTAGCCTATTTCTTTCAATTAATTTTGATATAACATTTTTGTCATACTCCTTGAATAAAGAGAGCAAAATACTGAACAAAATACTGATTATAGCGCCTGTAACTGGAACTACAGCAAATAGCAAATATTCCTTCCTTTGACATGAAAATCGTTTACCAATATTCAAATTACGAGCACATAGATTTAGGACATGCCCGGATTGCGGCCTCGCCCTGTGGTATTATAACATTTCATTGGAAAGGTGAAGGGAAAACAAAGCGCATTTGACTTTTACGCAGCCAAGAGAAACCTGATTGAGTTAGATAATGATGGTTCCTTGAGCATCAGGGCGAGAGGCGGCTCACTGAGGAGGGCTACCTGGCGTGGTGTGGTTCTCCCTCTCTGCCTGCTTACTGCTGCAGAAGGAGAGTAGGCCTAGATGTAGGCTACTTAAGTTGAGCGCCGTTAACTTTACCTTAGAGTCTCTCCTGAAACGCATTTTATTTTGACTGGCTGCATGGGGTTCTGATCTGAGACGACGAGTGGAGCATCTGAATTTGGATTTGGGGAGACACGCTGCTCTCACAGCTCTCTCTCTCTCCTCGAGCCCAAACAATGATATAAAATAGGAAAGGGGTTAATCATTCACGCGCTGCCACTTAACACGCGGATGTGTATTTATTTACTTATCCGTCAATTTCCTTCCCAAGTGCACTTTTACATGTCTGAGTACGATGCGAGCATAATGCAAAAACAAGTCTGCAATCAACCAGAAGCCTCTTACGCCCATTAAAAGTCACTAGTTGAAGCTTTTCTCAGAGAACAGAGGAAGTGTCCTAAATGACATCCCTATATAGCGCATTACTTTTGACCAGCAATTGTGAAACATTATCAAAAGTAGTGCACTAAATAGGGAATAGGCTGTCATTTGGTAAGCATGCAGAGTGGGTTCTCCAGCTCTGAGACTCTCAAGTCCGTCTAGGCCCCTTTTCATCAAGAGGTCCTAGTAAACACCACTACAGTTAATAAAATGCGGTGCCTGTGCCCACTGCTACCATTACTGTCAACGACAACACACAAACGACAGTATATATAACCCACCGACCTACTGCTACTACAGTAGCCTGCTATCAATAGCCTATAATACACATGTATATACATGCACGTTGGTTATGGATTTGTGGGAGTGGAGCAACAGCAGAGCTCATGCTGTAGCTTGCCCAACACGTAAGTCAAATTATGACTTGGGTGCAATGAGAGGAGGATAGAGCTGCGTTGTATTGTTGCCCTAGTTGGTGATGCCCCGCCTCTGGCTTAAACCTGGCACCCTGCTAAAACAAACGAAAGCCAGCAGCACCAAGCTCAGCCCAGCTCAACTCAGCTCCCACTCAATGCAATTAAGGCGGACTTCAGGCGACTCTCCTACCTACGTGTTCATCTAGCAAAGATCGACGTTGAGACAACAGGAACCAGAGAGAGAGAAGGGCTTTGGTCCAAAAAAAAAAACAGAAGGAGAGATTGCCTAGCCTTCTAATTTCTCCCCTCTCCAACAGCCCAAGAACAATGTCGATGAGCCCTAGGCATACGACTCCTTTTTCTGTTTCCGATATATTGAGTCCTCTTGAGGAGAGCTACAAGAAAGTAAGTATGGAGAATAACAACTTGGGGTTACCTCTCGCGTCGTACCGGCAGCCGCAGGTGTCTCAGGCGGCGATGCAGCAGCACCACATGGGCCATAACGGGACGGTGTCCGCCGCCTACCACATGACGGCGACAGGGGTGTCCCAGCTGTCACACACCGCGATGGGGGGCTACTGTAACGGCAACCTGGGGAACATGAGCGACCTGACGCCCTACCAGGACGGTATGAGAGGCAGCGCCACCGCCACCGGCTGGTACGGAGCCAACACAGACCCGCGATTCTCCACGAGTAAGTAGGCTATACCTTTGAGTTTTACTCTGCATGAAGCCGGGCAGGTGAGCGTATAGCTTTTGGTAGCGCATTATCATATAAGCTAGTCTACACTAGAGCCATATGCTCTGGTCTGCACTGAAGTGAGTCAGGGAAATTATTTAAACTTTTTAGTGTTGTTTTCAGTTATTTTTTGCAACAATACTGATGTTGTTTCAACAAGAGGGAGTGATTTGATTTGTCAATTTAAATTTAAATGTTACACCCGGTAACAGATACATATAGGCCTTTATCTCGGTTTACCTTGGAGTGTTTGGTTTATTGAGTTTATTCACCCAACGTGCTGTGCCTTTTTGCCAGTCTACCAACACTACCATGTTGACCAATGGATAGGGGACTGGTTTCAAAGAACGCTAATTAATTGTAAACTTTTTCAGTTTATGATATATTCATAAAAATGTATTTGAATGTCACGAGGGTGTGCGAAAATATAACAAAGACAGCTGTTGCTGGTTTGTCCTCTATTATGAGTTGGTTCCATGCACGTGTCACGTGGGGGGTGAATGAGTTATTAGCCTATTATTCTTTAGATTGAAGGTCAATTCATGGCAATCGATCATGCTACATCAAATATTTTGTCAACTATATAATTCAATTCAAATACAAATTATGGTTAAGTAATTGTTCCATTAGGAGACATAACTATGATTAACATGATCATGTTAGCTTTTATGTTTAAAATGAATGCTATAGGCCTATACGTTTTAAATTAAATTAATTCACATTGTGTATTTTTATGTTATGGCTAAAATGATTGAAGCATTATCATTTTTTTTTTATTATCATTATTATCATAATCATCTCAATTGCCTATTTCTGCTTTCAGTCTCGCGCTTCATGGGCTCTTCTTCGGGCATGAACATGGGCAGTATGGGCAGCCTTGGCTCGCTAGTGGACGTGGGCAAAGGCATGGGACCGCTCTCGAGCACCCCGAGAAGGAAGAGGCGCGTGCTGTTCTCTCAGGCTCAGGTCTACGAGCTCGAGCGGCGATTCAAACAACAGAAGTACCTCTCCGCGCCTGAGAGAGAACATCTGGCGAGCATGATCCACCTCACCCCGACCCAGGTCAAAATCTGGTTTCAGAATCACCGGTATAAAATGAAGAGGCAAGCGAAGGACAAAGTGTCGCAGCAGCAGATGCAACAGGAGAGTAGTTCCTGTCATCAGCATTCCCCTCGGCGGGTTGCCGTGCCTGTATTAGTGAAAGATGGCAAGCCATGCCAAGGCAGTGCCCACACTCCCACCACTACTGTCCAGGCCCCCCACCAACAAGGTGCCAATGTTATGATCATGTCCAGTAACGGTTCAGGCCTAGGTCAGCACCAGAGCCAACAGGTGGGTAGTGCAGGTCACTCTCCAGACCTAGCACATCACTCCGCCAGCCCGCCGTCTCTCCAGACCCAGGTAGCGGGCCTCTCTCACCTGAACTCCTCCAGCGCCGAGTACGGGACGGCCCTGCAGTGCTCTGCTCTGTTATATGGCAGGACATGGTGATCTGTTATGCCGCAGGACATGGTGATCTGATATATGGCAGGACATGGTGACAGCCAGACAAACTATGATCACAAACACACATACAACACTTTTGCAGCAAAGTCACTCAACAGACAAACAAACAAACAAACTGTACTTTGTGTACATTTTGAACAACACCATTTGGTGCATTTTAGTTCATGCTCTTCTTCTAAAATGTAATTGGATATGCGGACAGCAAGAGGGAAGAAAGAAACTCGACAGACGAAGTTATGAGGATGTGCGAGTTCAATCTTCGCTTTGAAGGTGGATTTGTTATTTATGTAAATTATACTGAAGCTATACAAGGCTAGTCCTACATCAATAGGTCATAGACCTACTCCTGTGTGTAGGTCATTGGGATAAAGATCTCAATAGAAAAACTGTGGGAGCGTTTCCATTTTTTTCACAGAAGGCTCTGGTTTCTAATAGAATTTAAAGTAAAACGTAGCTTGTATATTTCTGTAAAAGGTTTGAATTGAATATATAGTTTTTAGCAATCTGTTGTACAAAGTTTTTATCGCTATTGACGGTTTGTGGTTGGTTCTTTGAGTTCCATCGGTATTTGTACGTTTTATTTACTTGTAACTTATATAGATAGATATTACTTAAATACAGCCAAACAATCCTATTAATAAATTATGGAAATAAAATTCATTCAGATCCATTTATTGAAATTGATTTGTATACTGTTTCAGAGAATACATAGGCCTACGAGAAACCTTGTGAAATTATTTTCAGAAAACGAATAGGCCTATAGGCCTTTAACTGTAGTACATTAATATTATTATTATAATTATTATATTTATTATAGTAGTAGTAGTAGTAGTAATAATAATAATAAAGATGATGATGATAATTAATTTAATAATGCATGATATTGTCTATAGGCCACATTTGTTGGTCAACTCAGTATAGGCCTCAATTTAGACCAAAATTATTTTTGCTGTCTTACTATGTTAACTGCACACAACAATGGATTTTAAGCAATGCATGACTAATGAAAGACTGTTCTTTGACCAGGTGTGATCGAAATCGTTGTTACTAAGTGTTGTATCAATGGATAATGGTGTACACACTATATCACTTGGATCAAGCTGAGTAAACTCAGGCCAGGCCTTTGTGTGCCATCGGCGTCCCTTAGGTTCTAGCGTTCTTGCATTCTCGGCCGCGCGCCTGTTACTGTTTCTGGTTTGGGTGAGTCAGTTAGGTGAGGTCTCGAGGCGTTCTTTTTAACAGTGGAGATCAAACACGCACTGACTCAAAGAACGTTTTATCGACCAAATCCCTGGCCAAACAACGGTATTCTTCTCAAATAACTTCGCACGACAAATTCTCTTCTCTTCTTATCAGAGGTAAGCCTACGTTTATCAATAATCAATCAACTGCGATTGAAAGGAAAATAGCGTAGGCTACCCACCACCATCCACTGTTTACGTATTGATAAGGTATTGATAAGTTGTTTTTAACTATATCTTTGCACAAAAACTTTGGATAGGCCCTACCAATTTTACTCCATTGTTCTGAATCCATAGTTTATAGGCTACGTCTTGGTCACTATTTCTTTACAGCCTACTTAAGTCCAAATATCATTTTTTTGCAAACTTGAACATAGGCATGTTGTAGAAGAGTAACACGATTCTAAATGCAATGACATAGCCTGCAGTCTTTCATTTTAGAAGTTGAATATAATTTGCTTATATCAAGTGGGATGGAGTCTTCAATCTAGGCCTATCAAATAAGATATTATTTTGACTGAGGATGGCCCATGGCTCGTCAAGGTATCATTTGCATGCAGTGGGGCAGAGATTTTGTGGTTCTTAATTGATTCGAGAAGGTTTTAACATATAAATGGTACATTTCACATGAATTGTGTGAGACGGACCTATATGTCCATAGTGTGGGAGGAGCTGTGTGTTCTTGTAAATTAGCTGTAATGTAAAAGACTTGCAACTATTTTGATAGTATGATATTATACACTGAGTATACAAAACATTAAGAACACCTGCTTTTTCCATGACATAGACTGACCAGGTGAATACAGGTGAAAGCTATGATCCCGTATTGATGTCACTTGTTAAATCCACTTCAATCCGTGTAGATGAAGGAGAGGAGACAGGTTAAATAAGGATTTTTAAGCCTTGAGACAATTGAGACATGGATTGTGTATGTGTGCCATTCAGAGCGTGAATGGGCAAGACAAAACGGGGTATGGTAGTAGGTGCCAGGCGCACCGGTTTGTGTCAAGAACTGCAACGCTGCTAGGTTTTTCACGCTCAACAGTT
This sequence comes from Coregonus lavaretus, assembly GCF_964263955.1. Classification (NCBI taxonomy): domain Eukaryota; kingdom Metazoa; phylum Chordata; class Actinopteri; order Salmoniformes; family Salmonidae; genus Coregonus; species Coregonus lavaretus. The sequence goes on from NC_140014.1 coordinate 37,258,722, forward strand.
TCCCGTGTGTATCAAGAATGGTCCACCACCAAAAGGACATCCAGCCATCTTGACACAACTGTGGGAAGCATTGGAACGCTTTCGACACCTTGTCCATGCCCTGACGAATTGAGGCTGTTCTGAGGGCAAAAGGGAGGTGCAACTCAATATTAGGAAGGTGTTCCTAATGTTTGGTATACTAATTATTATTATTATTATTATTATTATTATTGTTATTATTATTATTATTATTATTATTATTATTATTATTATTATTATTATATTACTGTGATATTATGGGAATTGCAAATATTGTGTAGTCTTTATAATTAGGCTTTACATGAATAGCCATATGTGCTCCTTCCTAAGTCTGCAAAATATAAGCTATTGAACAAAGATCAAAAGGGCTATCTCAAAATAATTTAGTCTTAACTGCACTGGGCCCCTAAATACTGTAATTATTTCAGTACGAATGTGATGCACACGGCTAAACTATATTCGTGCTCTTTATTTTATGCGTTAGGCCCACTTATGACATTATATTTACGTTATGATCTTTCGCATATTTATGCTATAAACAGATGTGACAGAAATCATGAGGAGCCTGTTCTTAGTATTTTCAGCGTCCAAGAAAGTAAAATACAATTATCAGAAGGCTGCCGCAATCATTTTCGTTGGGTAAGCAGCAAATTGTACACACATTTGAAGAGCTATATCAAACTCTTCTCAAACTCTTCTATCATGTGGAGAGAAGTAGTAAACTCGGTTATTATGTTTTAATGAGCTTTCAAGCAAGCAAACATCATCAGCATTTCAGACTCATGCCAACCAATGGTAAATTTTAGTCCAAGCCTACATGTTCATTTACTGTGCATTTGACCTAAAGGAAATATGAAACCTAATATTTTCAGATTGTGTATCGTTATCTCAAATTATTTTGTGCAGCTTGTTCATGAAAAAAAGAATTGACTTTCAATATAGCTTATTGATTTGGATAAGACTTTAAGGGCCCAGGTGGTTCTGTGCAATGCCTGTTCTGGCTACATTGTAGCGTGGGGTTAGTATGGCAAGTCATTGTTGGAAGCACGCCCTTGATCGCCATCTTTTTTTTTTTTTTTTTGCGCGAGCTTTTGTCGAGGGGAGGTGAATAGTAGCGTCCCATTACAACGGCTGCACCATTATGGCACAGGTGCAGTTATGTTGCCCTGGCTGTAACCACAGGTCGCTGGTATCTATATATTGGCTCCGTTACAGACGTCATTGCATGGCATTTCAATCTTAACCTATCAACACCGTTCACTTTATCTCCCTAAATATAGTTTTGAATAAGCATTATTTTTTGAGGTTTTAGACTAAGACTGAAATACCAATCGAAATTCAGAAATGGGCAACGCAATTAACAGTGCACAGACGTCCAGTTTACTGTGGAGACTTTGCTCCATATAGCACAGCAGGATTTGAAAGAGGCACTGATTGTAATGGCTCTCTACTTTTCATTTATAAGAGTCATTAAATCAATCAATAGAGCTTTTCGTCGATTATTCTCTATATAAATGATATTGTCCAGTCTCTGCAGGTCCTATTTGCTCTACATGTGATGTTTGATATTATATCTTGCAACCTCTAGCCCCCAGAATTGTCCTTCCCCAATAGGCTCCCTATCTACAAGCTGTAGATGAGAGCATCTTTGTGCAGTGGCTGGCTGTGGCTGCCTCCCAGGAATGTATAAAGCACACAAGACGCATTTTCAACCCACCTGCCGTTTTAGCCTAAACGTGCTTAATGGGTAAAAGCAGAACTTGGGGTTTTCTGCAAACGAATGAAGTTTGCTTTTTTTTACAATCCATCCATTTACCAATATTTTGATTATTTAGGTTAATTAACATTGTAGGCTATCAATACTTGATTGGTTATAATTGTATTGAGTTAATACATGCCAATGTATTGTCCATTTCAATACATTATTTGATAGAGCTACTATTCAGTGATCACACTGGAGCACTCTTACAAAGGATTTGACACAATTATCGCCTATCCCATAATGGAATTTAAGTTGGCTGACCTTTTGCACTGTTCATTTAGAGGGAAGTCTGAATATTTCACAAATACTTACACTGATTTATGATTATAGCCCTAAAAAAAGTAAATCCCCACATTTCCATAACTTCTTCAACTTTCAAAGAGATGAAATCCTCTGTCCCTCTTTTTATTGTGATCTGGTACTATAGTTCTAAAGTCCTACCATTTACCTAAAACTTTAACTTAGTGACAATTCGGGACATTTTCAAACGACATCTTTGCAGCAGCAGCAGATAGAACAGAACCGCGTTGTATTAGGTATTTGTTGGTGTGCTTTTGTTTTGTTCACGAAGAGCCCCAAGAGGCTCAGGCTACATTACCATGTCTGTGGCACGGTGTGTGGTCTTTGTGTTGGGCTTGTAGCTGTTTAGAATGACTTGTTGGAAGCGTGTGTGCTCTCATCGCTCTCTTTAAGGCTTGTCTTTAGACGGTCACATTGTACAACTCCGGCAAGTCCTCCTGGCTTTATCATCCCAAGATCTCCATCAACCCAAAAGCAATTAGTTCCTAATCTCAAGGCAATCATACACTATATATACAAAAGTATGTGGACACCCCTTCAAATTAGTTGATTCTGCTATTTTAGCCACATCCGTTGCTGACAGGTGTATAAAATCGAGCACACCGCCATGCAATCTCCACAGACAAACATTGGCAGTAGAATGGCCTTACTGAAGAGCTCAGTGACTTTCAACGTGGCACCGTCATAGGATGCCACCTTTCCAAAAAGTCAGTGAGTAAAATTTCTGCCTTGCTAGAGCTGCCCCGGTCAACTGTAAGTGCTGTTATTGTGAAGTGGAAACGTCTAGGGGCAACAATGGCTCAGTCGCGAAGTGGTAGGCCACACAAACTCAGAACGGGACCGCCGAGTGCATAAAAATATTCTGTCCTCGGTTGCAACACTCACTACCGAGTTCCAAACTGTCTCTGGCAGCAACGTCAGCACAACAACTGTTCATCGGGAGCTTAATGAAACGTATTTCCATGGCCGAGCAGCCGCACACAAGCCTAAGATCACCATGCGCAATGCCACGCGTCGGCTGGAGTGGTGTAAAGCTTGCCACCATTGGACTTTGGAGCAGTTGAAACACGTTCTCTGGAGTGATGAATCACGCTTCACCATCTGGCAGTCCGACAGACAAATCTGGGTTAGGTGGATGCCAGGAGAACGCTACCTGCCCTAACGCATAGTGCCAACTGTAAAGTTTGGTGGAGGAGGAATAATGATCTGGGGCTGTTTTTCATGGTTCGGGCTAGGCCCATTAGTTCCAGTGAAGGGAAACCTTAACTCTACAGCATACAATGGCATTCTAGATTATTCTGTGCTTCCAACTTTGTGGTAAAAGTTTGGGGAAGGCCCTTTCCTGTTTCAGCATGACAATGCCCCTGTGCACAAAGCGAGGTCCATACAGAAATGGTTTGTCGAGTTCGGTGTGGAAGAACTTGACTGGCCTGCACAGAGCCCTTACCTCAACCCCATCGAACACCTTTGGGATGAATTGGAACGCCGACTGTGAGGCAGGCCTAATCGCCCAACATCCGTGCCGGACTTCACTAATGCTCTTGTGGCTGAATGGAAGCAAGTCCCCGCAGCAATGTTCCAACATCTAGTGGAAAGCCTTCCCAGAAGAGTGGAGGCTGTTATAGCAGCAAAGGGGGGACAAACTCCATATTAATGCCCATGATTTTGGAATGAGATGTTCGATGAGCAGGTGTCCACATACTGTTGGTCATGTAGTGTTTTTGAGTTAGGGGTTTGTTTCCCTTATTTACTCTCATTTAAAATGCAACACTATATTTAGGACAGCCTATAAGACCTGTGTGGTAACCTCATTATTATTTTTATTAAGATCACATCAATTGAGGATATTTGAGTTGAGGAACAAAAAGGGAGAATGTTAGAATGGTTAACTTCAGACTAAGATGTAGGCCTATGATAAATGAATCCAATGCCAATCAAGGGGAGTTAAATTCTGAGTGGAAAACCATAATTGTCCCCTAACGCATCAATGTTTTGCTCCTCAATCGATAGTTACGTCAGTGTTAGAACTTTTGACCATGCATTTACAATCAGGGAAAATAGAACAGAAAGAGATTTGGTAAACAAAGCTTTAACAAAGTGGCATGCAAAACAAACCAACATAATTTTCACATGTTCTGGAAAGTGCCATACTTTTTGGCCTGAAGCTCGATATTTTTACACATTTGACTTCAGATATCTTTCAAAAGCTCTAATTCCAATCTGGCTCATAAATTAATCAGGAGGACATAAATAACAAGTGGGTTGATGTGGGCCCTGATGAGTGCAGCTATCCCTACCGGCCGCCCAACTTCCTGAACGATGTCTGCCTTGATTGTTTAGAGATAGATTGAAGATTTGATAAGATCATTTGTGAGATCAATGACGAGTCTTGCTAGCCACCTAACAATGTTTGTTTTGAAGACAATTTTAAACAAAAATGATAAGCTTATTCGTTTTCGAAAAACAAGACGTTTTGTTAAAGCCTTTTACTCCTGTACCCTCCATGAACTCTTCATTAGCCCAGTGTACACATCATTTAACATTTTAGCCTACATCATATTCAACACCACTGAGGATTCTTATCAAGATCTGAACTTCTTTTTTTCTTATAGCCGACAGGCCTACAGCTTTGATGTCAGGAGCAGGATAGGGCGTGGAATACTGTATGTACGCCTCGGTTTGGCGCTGTCCAAGGTGCTGAAATCAAGGGGCGCAACTTTCACTGGGGACGGGGGACATTCTGAAATTGCATCCCCCCCCCCCAGTTTTATAATTGGAATGTGATACAAAACTAGGCGAGGTGTGCTTTAGGACCATGCGGATGCCTCTGAGCGTGTCGGGTAGGCTGTTTGGAGTGTTTATCCGACTGGATAGAAAATAAATAATGATGCCCCCCCCCCCCCCCCCCCACTTCTAAAACTGGATAGAAAATAAATAATGATGCCCCCCCCCCCCCCACACACACACTTCTAAAACCAAAGTTGCGCCCCTGCTGAACTCCACAAGGCGAGGAGCACTCACCAAACAGCCCGGCATCTGGATGCAAAATGACTTAAAGGCTCAACATGGTCAATCGGCGTCTACATTGGCCTTGCAGCATTTACGGTGATATGGCCTCTACAGAAGTCAGGGCATTCATACTTCTTGCGCTTCTGCCGAGCAGCACAGAGCTGTTGTGAAGGAAGTTGTCAAGGAAGTGAGTTTGTGTTTATACAGGACCTCCCGCCCTCACCTACTGTCAACCAATCATGTCAATGCAGAGCTATACTGAGCACTCTGCATTGTTACAAAATTTGAGAGGCGCAATTTGGCCTCTGCATCCCTCTGGAGGTTCCACAATTGCGTCATCCGACCACATTTTCGGATCAAGCATAAATTGGCTCAGCCTATATACACTGTAAAAAATGTTTTTGGTGGCTAGTAGATTTTGTCCCCCCAAAAATTATATATGTATATATATATATATACTCATTAAAGTCTTTATATATCTGTGCAGGGATGATTTACGTTAATTTAATTAAAAACATGAAGACTAAATCCTACCCAGACGTGAAAGATAATGTAGATAATAGGCCTATTAATCTGCCTCTGAGGTATTGTGCTGACAGACTGATGATTGATGAATGCAATGATGTTGAAGACGGTTTTGTAGCTCTGCTCTGCTGTGCTTGTAGGCTATTCTGATTTCTAGACAGTTTGACACAATGCATTTAATGTAATTCTGAATAAGGAAGGACTTGTAAAAACGACTTAATTTATGCCTTCTCGCTAAGAGTTATTCTTAATTAACATCACACCAAGCTAACATTCCTTGCTTACTGTGCATGACAAATAAGACAATTACACTGTAACTGCAATCACCTCCTCTCTGGTAAATCTTATTGTCAAACTGGTAGCAAGAAATCTTTAATTAAACTGCATTTATCTGGTTTTTGAAGCCAATGTGTGAACAGCGCATCGGAGGGACATTTGAGAAGTGAAATAAAACTTGTTGGTGTCCCAAATGGTACCATATTTCCTATATAGTGCACTACTTTTCACCAGGGCCCATAGAGCTCTTGTCAAAAGTAGTGCACTATGTAGGGAATATGGTGCCACTTGGGACGGATCCTTGTCATGCAAAGCTTAATACAAGATGCTGTACTTGACCTTTTCAGCATAATTGTTGCAGCAATGAAATGCATCGCAGAGCACATTCATAGCCCGGCTGAATAGAGTTTTCCCACCCTCTGACAGGAACAAAAACACGCATTTTTATACCTTCGTTTTTCATTTTGGTTTTGTTTCTTCTGTGAACATTATTATTTTAATGGCTATAGTCTAGTCTACTCTAGCTGCAATCAGTCAGCATCCTGAATGGGCGAGGAGCGGAGGGAGAGGAGACATGAAATGTCATGTCTCCGTTTTTTGTTGTATGGGTTAGAAAATGCATTATCCGCCACTGACAATTCAGGGTTTTATTTTCAAATGGCCATTAAAATGTAGAGGGAAATGGCCCTGATTTCATGGGTCATTGTAGGAAAGGAGCACTCGATTTCCTACATGGACATACTCTTCTAAATAAATCAGGAATACAGTAGCCTTTATATAAGCAGACATTAGGAGATACTATCTTTAATATAATTGTATTATAATAATCATATTTTCATTTGCTTTGATGACCCTTTAAGACGTTGTATTCCGTTGATACTGAACATCAAGAGTGTTCTTGCTTGCAAAATAGGACTTATTTTTCGTTCGTTGTGAATGCAAAGCTACATCATCTGCTTTACAAAAAGGCACTAGCTACTGCTGCTCTTCACGAGGTCCAGGTCAGGCAGGCATGGCTGTCAATGAGGCTGTGGACATGCGAAGAATCTCAATCACAGGCTTTCATTGATACATACGTTAATTAGCCACATTTCTCTGTGGACCGGCAGTCCGGCTGAGCTAACCTAAAGTCTGCTTTGAGACAGCTGAGAAGCAGCATGCCATGTGGGACTGGGCCCCTCTCCCATCTCACATCCTCCTTCTGAAGAGGCTCGCATGATGGGGTCTGCTGAGTTTGGAATGACATTAAAGTTGTACAGAGTGGGGTGGGGTGCTGGGGGTATGCTTGTCATTTTTATTTAAAATATATAATTTTGGAGTATCCTTTTGGCACAGCTTTGAATTTGATGACGTAGTCTAAGTACAAACTGGCTGCTAGGTTTGGGAATGTTTTTATTAATAAGAGGTGCTTCAGCCAGCTCCAACTGGCAAGAAGCCTGTTGCCATGCATGGCCCTGTACAGCCTGGTTTCAGAGCAAAACATATGATATGTTACTATAATTCGTGCCACTTCAATTGCACCTACTTAGTACTTTTTAGCTGCTACTTAGCATGTTAGCTAACCCTTCTCCTAACCATAAACGTATCCCTTTAACCTAACTCTAACCCTAACCTCAGCCCAGTACCCTGCCCTAAACTTTAGGCTACCCCGGAATCAAACCCTGCACATTAGAGACTGCTGCCCTATTTACAGTACATTGAGTCATTGAACACTTGTCACTTTAATAATGTTTACATGCTGGTTTACCCACTTCATATCTATATACTGTATTCTAGTCAAGGCTCATCCTATATAACTACTGCTGTACACACCTTTTATATTCATATAATGTCCATAATGTTGATACACAACATCATATACATATATATTTATATTCCGGACTCTGACATTGCTTGTCCTGATATTTCTTAATTCCTTTCTTTATATTTTTTGGATTTGTGTTTATTGTTTTGTATTGTTAAGTATTACTGCACTGTTGGAGCTACAAACACAAGCATTTCGCTGCACCTGCAGTAACATCTGCAAAATATGTGTACACGACCAATAAAATGTGATTAAATGTTTACCTTTACCCTAACCCTAACCCTTAGCCTACCTAACGTTAGCGACCTAGCTAACGTTAGCATTAGCCACCTAGCTAACGTTAGCAACAACATTGGAATTCTTAACATATCATATGTATAGCAAATTCTTAACATTTTGTACAAATTGGAATTCGTAACATATTATATGAATTGGAATTCCTAACATAGGCTACTATACATCCTACAATTCGTATTGTATTATACGACCGCTATTACATTGGTAGGCCAATGTAATGTAACCTACTGTAACTTAACATTTCAAACTAAATTGAGTGGCACGGCTTTTAGTAACATATAATACGTTTTGCTCTGAGACCAGGTTGCCTTGTGGGCTACTGAACCAGTGGGTGTCCTTTCCTAGCCACCTAGCCATTACTAACTGTGTTAACACGAGGTATTTGGCATGTAATAGTCTCTTTCTCCTGTCTCACTGACAAACTTTGTTTTCTTCCTCGTGCACCTTTTAATGTAGACTGATTGCCTGCGCGCGTGGCGCAGAAAAAAGAACCCCGCTATCCACCACTAAAATAGCTGCGGCTATATTTCAAACGGCAAAAGGTTTAACATAATGGAATTTAATTAGAGGACATTGCAAGCCACCTACTGAGCTTCAGTTTGCTTTCACAACAGGTTTACTGAACTGGATAAATGTATTTAGAGGAGTTGCAATGGATGCTCTAACTCCCCTGCCACAGTCAAACAGAGAGTTATTAGGCTTTAATACAGCATTAATGACCCAACCAAGATGCACTGGGCAATTTTGCGCCTCATTTACACAATACACTATGAAAGTCCCGCCTACTTCCTGTTGGAAGTCCCATACTGTTTTTGAATGGGATTCAAGCTTATATCATAAAATTCATGAAAACGTGGTCATTATATGTAGAACTATATTCGTATTCGTGGATCAATTTATTTCTACCCGATGCCTTTCATGAAGGTTTTCGACAGCGTTTTTTAAATATATTTTGTATCGAAAACCTTCATGAAAGGCATCAGGTAGAAGTAAATTAATCCACGAATAAGAATATAATTTTACATAAATCTTAAATGACAACGTTTTCATGAATTTGATGATAAGCCTGGAGCGCATTCAAAAACATTATATGGGACTTACAACAGGAAGTAGACGAGACTTTCATAGGGTATTCACTGAAGTTAGAGAAAAGTTGTTTTGACAGTTGCTCCCTGGAACAGCAACAACAGAAAACATCCGTTAAAATCCTCATTAGGACCAACGTGGATATCGAAATATCATGGGAGATCAATGACACATTTAGCAAAAAGCAGAGTGTCCAAAAGAACTCCAAAATCTGGCATGGTGAATTATTAAATTAAATTATTATCAGCTAAATATCAACAATTGATTGACAGCCCTTTTAGGGTTTTATTTTCAACATGGTCTCATTGTAATATGTCAAAATAGTGACATTTAACCATGTCACCTCTTTATCTCATAGCCTACTTTACAACTTGCCTTGATAAGTTGTCCATTTTGGAGGCATTATGGCAACTCTATACCGCATACCCAAAATGCAGTCTTCTGCAGGCCCTATAGATGTTTTTTTTTTTTCAGTACTACAGGTATACAATAAAACTAACATCAATGTACTGTGTAACTTCCAATGGAATGTTGGTTTAACATTACATTAATCTAAAGAAGTACTGTATTTCAAATGGCTCTGTAATTCCACCCCACAGAATACAGTACCCCAAAACCTTTTGATCACTAGTGGGTGCATGGTTTTGTTATTTCTGTCTCACTAACATATTTTGAGGCATGTCTTGTAAGAGGCTACATTTGTTGCACCAGTGAGTGGGAGTCCTGTACCAATTTAACTGATATGTTGTAGTAGTGCCCCTAAGAATTAAATGTGTATATTGGTGTGACCGCAAGACACAAACCTTTAATGGTTGACTTTTTGCCATGTCCTTGGTTTGTTTTGCCCTGTAGTCACTGTAAGTTTGGATGCCTTTGTTAAGGCCTCTAGAAATGCAAGTGATATTAAAAACCAAATAATCATATATATTTGATATGCTGTAATATGAAAACACATATAGCAGCCAACCTGCTTGCACCAATCCCATGCAATTACAGTAAAATACAGTAAAATACAAACCCCGCTTCCCATCAATGAATTTCATTCATTCATCCATTCATTACAATTGCAGAAAAAAACATTACAGTAATAGTATTGGTACCGTAAAACGGATTACGGTAACATGCAGTACTGTACATTTACAGCATTATACTGGCAGCAGAGTTGCCAGCAAATTACTGTCATTATATAATACGTTTGTGTTGCTGTAATGATTACAGGGTAATTTATTTACAGTATAATGCTGTATTGTATTATACAGCACTGTTTTTCTTACTGTAAAACTGTTAAGCAAAATTACAGTATTTAGCTGGCAACTCTGCTGCCAGTATAATGCTGTAAATTTACAGGGGAAAGTTTTACAGTGATAGGCACAAGTAGGCTATAGCCAAACCACAGTGCCCAACGGAGGGAGTGTTTTAAAAGGGGTGAACAAAACGAGGTAAAAACGTTACTAAAATAACTAGCCTATTGATAACAAGCCAAAATAACAAGCAATCCAATCAAGACACCTTATTCCCTAATAACCTCAGAATTACTATGCCATGACAGCATGATGATTTCAGACTAAAAAGAATCCCCCTAAGTATATGTTTGACCAATCCATTGGTCGGGGCTGAAAAAGGCAAAGCACGTCTATTTAACTCGCACCAAAAGAAGCAAAATAACTGCAGCCTAATGAAAAATACTGGGAGTGGTCGGTGTGAGGGTGGCTAGGCTATAGCATTAGAACCTGTTGAGACGTTGGAAGGCGTTCGTTTTGTTCTAGAACCAATCGGGAGGGGTGCCATTGCCCCCCTAATGAAATATGTCATTGTGACGAAATCATGCGACACAAAAGGCACGCCAGTCAAAAATTGCCTCACTGCTGTTCCGTAATTATATAGTTTGCCCTGGCAGCGGGCCTCTTCGCGCCGAGGCAGGTGGCGATAGTCCATCATGCAAATAGCCTTGACTGTGTAGACATAATTAGCCGCTGCGAGCCGTTTAAATTAACAATTAGCTAACATGCAATTCGGTCTATGCAACGTGGTAGTTCTCCTTTGTATTGTAGTTCCCGCCCAGCAGTTGAATGCAATGAACACTGTACCTACCATTTGTTTCATGGTCAGTAATAAGCCAAATCAGAAGGAACGAAAATCGGTGGTGGTAGCCTAGGTCTAGGCGAATGGAGACGGTTGGAGCTCTGTGTGTTTGGAGGCGCTAAATAGGCCTATAAAACTATGTTTATAAGTTCAATAGGCCTACCTTTAATACTTTACACCCCATGGTCATATAAACTTGTTCAATGTAACATTGACTGCACTCTGATCAGGCTATTCTTTCAAATAACTGATCATTTTTGTTTTTAATTGTCCTGCCATCGATTTGCACAGTGAAGGCATATGTTCTCTATTGATTTATAGACACATTTTGAAGTCATTTTTTGAAGTCACGGTGGGGGGGGGGGGGGGGGGGGGGGGGTGCATTCAGGCCACATGCTGCGTCCCAGTCTGTCTCAAAGGTGCCGATATTCTAACCTAACCACTGATCCTCCTTAATACCCCACATCCAACACAATCCCATCCTGGCCCACCCACCCGTTCATTATCCCCGCTGCCCTCCGACATGACACGGGAACAAAGTAGACATTAAGGAACATTAAACACGGGGATGGGAGTAATCAGTACCCCGTTATCCGTTAATGAGGGGTAACACATGCGGAGAGATACACACACAGCCAAATCAATAGAAGCTCACAGACAATGCCGGTTGGGTTTCGAAGGTCGGAGCCCGAGCACAAAAAAAGGGAAAATGCTAATCAATTAGGCTGTTTGCTTTCAAACCGTCCAGTCTATCTGTAGCAATTACTTGTTCATTAAATGTAATTTCGTTATGTCTACACAGAAACAACAGTTGTTTATACCCTCAGACCGTTTTAACAAGACTTCATGAATGCTAGGATGGACAGGACAGCCCTCTGGCTTTTCACTGACAACAAGTTTGATTTAGTGGGCAATGAGTTGACAATCCCTTGAAGTCACAAAATGTGTTTTACAGATTGTATTTTTTAGGCTATAGTCCATCTCTTTATAAATGTGTGGATTCTAAACAGCATCATAAAGCTAAAAACATAGGCCTATTACATACCACCCATCACAGCCTACTGGGCAAAAACTGGTTGATTCCACTTCATGTAAAGAAAATCAATGTGATGAAGTTAAATCAAGGTGGAAAACTGATTGGATTTGCAAAAAGTCATCGAGGTGAGGGAATTCTTTTCTTTTTTTCACCCAACTTTTAACCTAAATCCAATGACAGGGTGATTGTTTTTCTCTCATGTTGAATTCACATTAGTCGATAACTCAACTAAATGTAAAACAAAACTAGATGTTGAATATGTATGTTTTTCTTTATTTTTTGTTTAGAAATAATGTTTTGATCACCTTTGAAAGAACAGGTGTGACTAAAGGGCTTTTATTTTGATCAGACAGGGCTGAATTTGTCCCACTTATATCACATATATTTGGGACAAATATCACTGCAGCTACTTTACTGTGGTTGTAAGAGAGGCCTACCTCCCCTAGACTATGCCGTTGCTATAGCATTCTCAAGCACCATTCTACTAAATCCCCACCCCCACAAACCTGCTCTGTGCACTTGTCATAAATTAGCCTCAAGTGAAACAGCTCAAACGTATTTGGAGCAACTGGATCGGGCTGTACATGGCAGCGGCATACACTTTGGTGAATCGTACCGACACATACACACACATTTTAACGTTATACTGTGTATGACCCACAGGAGGTTGGTGGCACCTTAATTGGGGAGGACGGGCTCGTGGTTATGGCTTGAGCAGAATGAGTGGAAGGGTATCAATTAGATCAAACACATGGTTGCCATGTGTTTGATGCCATTCCATTTGCTCCGTTCCAGCCATTTTTATGAGCCATCCTCCCCTCAGCAGCCTCCACTGGTATGACCCTGACCCAACCCATGTTGTCATATACTATATTGGATACACCTGATGTGTCCATTTCTGGTGTTGTTTTTCTTACATACTCCCAGCTATGGGTTTGCTGATGTTATGGCACAAGTGGCAGACAGACAACAGACAGTAGAAGATACATCTCTTGCATGCAGAGCCTCCGCCTCATCCCCTATATTCCAGCTTGAAGTGCAAACATATGTGAGGACTAGGCACTATAGGCTACTGAGAGAAGTTCTGATTTGTTGACTAATTGAGAATGGCCCTTCAAAATGGCCCTAAAGCGAACCACCACTGTAGACAGGCACCTCCAGGTTTAGCAGTGAAAATGTGAATCATTCAAGCCCCTTATTCTATGACCCCCATCTTGGCCAAATTGAATGCTGATTGAAAATAATTTTACAGCTCTTGACTTGTGCGATTCATTGACACTGGATTTGTTTATTGCTGTCACATTGATTGAAAATAAAAGCAGTTTAGGCTTAAGTAAATGCTTCACATGATTGCTATGCATGGTTGCATGGTCATTTATGGAGCATGTGTACAAGGTTGAGGAATAATGACTTTATTGAAATATGGTGCATTGACGTTGATGAAAAAAAAAAGCATTTATAATATAGTTAAGCTTGACAAATAGCATCACAGCATACTCTTTAAGTGTACTGATTGCTTTTGTGCACAGTGAAGTGAAGCACCTGGTACAGAATCATGGACTTTGTCTCTTCATACCTTAATAGAAGTTCATCCTATAGGAGACATTGATATATGTTAAAATACTAAAGCCTACTGCACATAACCCCCCTTACCAGCTCTCCTTGACCTCACCATCCCAGTCTCCCCCCACCCCAGCTAGTCCCCCCACCCCACCCCATCACAGGACCAGGACCAATCCCACGCTGCGATTTGCCAGAAAATCAATAAAAGGGAAAATCTGTTCTAATCATCGGTACATTTACCATCACAATCAACAATCAAAGCCAAGACCCTGGCTCTTTATTTGTAGGCCTGAGCCACCCAATTTCCCCACTGTGAAAGGCAGGCTAAATTACAACCCTTGGTTCCTGTAGCTGCTCCTAATGGCCCTGATTTGTGAACTGCTAAATGAGGTTATGTAAATGGATCCTGAGTGTAGTGGAGGCTAGGCAGCAGAGGCAGACAGGCAGGGGCCCCCAGGTGACAGGTGCAGTCATCCCAAAGTGGTGGCAGGGAGGGGAGTGGGAGAGGGGGGGGTTAAGATGGGGGGATGCTGGTAAGAAGCGATGCAAGGCCACCGACTCAGTGAGAGAGAGAGAAATTTGTCGGATTGGATTGAAATTCCACAATACTAAAAAAAGTTCAAAAGCATTTTTTTGCCCTATGAAAACACTGTTTTTTCTGAAAATGTATACCTCAAATGGTAAAAAATGATGGTTGATATTGCTATTTGCTATCACTAGAGACAAAATGAAAAATATGTCTTTATCTACGCATTTGTCAATCTCTTCATCAACTGAATATAATTTAAGCTGTGAATAATATCCAATATCCTTATAATCACACATCAATCTGTGGCAGACAGACTGGAGTGCTCCTAGTTGTGAGGATATAATAACCAGACAACCATCAACATGCTCCCTCTCTCCCTCTCAGTGAAAGTCTGCCTGCAGTGTGATTGGAGCACTTCACTCCTGATCCCGGTTTAGACTCCCCAGGACCCAGGTTACTGTCACAGCTGAGACGGGAGAGAGGGGGCTTCTTTCTCTCCCCTCTTCTGATTCTTCTTCCCTTGTTTAGGCGATAGGCATAGGGACTTGTGTTTACCTATCTCCGTCACAGGGCTGGGGTCAATAGGGACTTGTGTTTACCTATCTCAGTCACAGGGCTGGGGTCAATAGGGACTTGTGTTTACCTATCTCAGTCACAGGGCTGGGGTCAATAGGGACTTGTGTTTACCTATCTCAGTCACAGGGCTGGGGTCAATAGGGACTTGTGTTTACCTATCTCCGTCACAGGGCTGGGGTCAATAGGGACTTGTGTTTACCTATCTCAGTCACAGGGCTGGGGTCAATAGGGACTTGTGTTTACCTATCTCAGTCACAGGGCTGGGGTCAATAGGGACTTGTGTTTACCTATCTCAGTCACAGGGCTGGGGTCAATAGGGACTTGTGTTTACCTATCTCAGTCACAGGGCTGGGGTCAATAGGGACTTGTGTTTACCTATCTCAGTCACAGGGCTGGGGTCAATAGGGACTTGTGTTTACCTATCTCCGTCACAGGGCTGGGGTCAATAGGGACTTGTGTTTACCTATCTCAGTCACAGGGCTGGGGTCAATAGGGACTTGTGTTTACCTATCTCAGTCACAGGGCTGGGGTCAATAGGGACTTGTGTTTACCTATCTCAGTCACAGGGCTGGGGTCAATAGGGACTTGTGTTTACCTATCTCAGTCACAGGGCTGGGGTCAATAGGGACTTGTGTTTACCTATCTCAGTCACAGGGCTGGGGTTAATAGGGACTTGTGTTTACCTATCTCAGTCACAGGGCTGGGGTCAATAGGGACTTGTGTTTACCTATCTCAGTCACAGGGCTGGGGTCAATAGGGACTTGTGTTTACCTATCTCAGTCACAGGGCTGGGGTCAATAGGGACTTGTGTTTACCTATCTCAGTCACAAGGCTGGGGTCAATTTCATGTCAATACAGTCAGGATGTAAAATGAAATTCTAATTTTCCTCATTGGTCTTCCAGATTTCTTCCCAAATTGTCAAAATTGATATGGAATTGATTCCTACCCTGCTCTGCCATAGCTATTTTATTAAGTAGATATATCTAAGAAAACTTTACTCAACAAAAAGGGGGAAAAAGTCAGTCTGAGCGTCAGTCTACCTGCATGTGAAACCGGATCTTTATTATATTTAGAGGTGCAATTGAACACGGAACAGTCTGGGCTCTGATGTTAGTAGCTACATCCTCTACTTCTGCTGATTGGTGGGTGGTGGGTAAGAACAGAACTATAACTGACTGCTTTAAAAGCCTAATTAGTATCATCATCATCATCACTCGGTGTATAGTTATTAATGCTCTCAACAGCATGAAGTGGAAACTTCAGACTTTCTAAGAAACTTTGACAGCAGATTTTCATTTCACTGCTTTATGTTATTAATGCATTTTAATCATGTCATTTTCCTTCCCATTCTAATTGTTTAATTTTGTTAAAATAATGTAAAAGATAAAGGCTATTTAACGTTGCACCTGCTTCGCCTGTCTGGTTGTTTACTGTTCATGTTTGTTGTACATTTTATTTGTGCTGTCCAGTCCTTCTTTTGAAAAGTATATATATACAGTGAGGGAAAAAAGTATTTGATCCCCTGCTGATTTTGTATGTTTGCCCACTGACAAAGAAATTATCAGTCTATAATTGTAATGGTAGGTTTATTTGAACAGTGAGAGACAGAATAACAACAACAAAATCCAGAAAAACGCATTTCAAAAATGTTATAAATTGATTTGAATTTTTATGAGGGAAATAAGTATTTGACCCCCTCTCAATCAGAAAGATTTCTGGCTCCCAGGTGTCTTTTATGCAGGTAACGAGCTGAGATTAGGAGCACACTCTTAAAGGGAGTGCTCCTAATCTCAGTTTGTTACCTGTATAAAAGACCCCTGTCCACAGAAGCAATCAATCAATCAGATTCCAAACTCTCCACCATAGCCAAGACCAAAGAGCTCTCCAAGGATGTCAGGGACAAGATTGTAGACCTACACAAGGCTGGAATGGGCTACAAGACCATCGCCAAGCAGCTTGGTGAGAAGGTGACAACAGTTGGTGCGATTATTCGCAAATGGAAGAAACACAAAATAACTGTCAATCTCCCTCGGCCTGGGGCTCCATGCAAGATCTCACCTCGTGGAGTTGCAATGATCATGAGAACGGTGAGGAATCAGCGCAGAACTACATGGGAGGATCTTGTCAATGATTTCAAGTCAGCTGGGACCATAGTCACCAAGAAAACAATTGGTAACACACTACGCCGTGAAGGACTGAAATCCTACAGTGCCCGCAAGGTCCCCCTGCTCAAGAACGCACATATACAGGGCCGTCTGAAGTTTGCCAATGAACATCTGAATGATTCAGAGGAGAACTGGATGAAAGTGTTGTGGTCAGATGAGACCAAAATGGAGCTCTTTGGCATCAACTCAACTCGCCGTGTTTGGAGGAGGAGGAATGATGCCTATGACCCCAAGAACACCATCCCCACCGTCAAACATGGAGGTGGAAACATTATGCTTTGGGGGTATTTTGCTGCTAAGGGGACAGGACAACTTCACCGCATCAAAGGGACGATGGACGGGGCCATATACCGTCAAATCTTGGGTGAGAACCTCCTTCCCTCAGCCAGGGCATTGAAAATGGGTCGTGGATGGGTATTCCAGCATGACAATGACCCAAAACACACGGCCAAGGCAACAAAGGAGTGGCTCAAGAAGAGGCACATTAAGGTCCTGGAGTGGCCTAGCCAGTCTCCAGACCTTAATCCCATAGAAAATCTGTGGAGGGAGCTGAAGGTTCGAGTTGCCAAACGTCTGCCTCGAAACCTTAATGACTTGGAGAAGATCTGCAAAGAGGAGTTGAACAAAATTCCTCCTGAGATGTGTGCAAACCTGGTGGCCAACTACAAGAAACGTCTGACCTCTGTGATTGTGTCACGTTCGTTCATAGACGGGACGGACCAAGGCGCAGCGTGATGTGCATACATGTTTATTTAAACTTAATAAACACTCGACAAAACAATAAACGAAACGAAACGTGACATCGGAAGGCTATACACACAAGCCAAACTCACCGAGCACAAAACAAGATCCCACAACACAGGCAGGAAAACTGGCTGCCTAAGTATGATCCCCAATCAGAGACAACGAGCGACAGCTGCCTCTGATTGGGAACCACACCCGGCCAAACATAGAAATACAAACATAGAATCAACACACACATGATATTCACACCCTGACCAAACTAACTAGAGTTCTATAGGTCAGCGCGTGACAGATTGCCAATAAGGGTTTTGCCACCAACTACTAAGTCATGTTTTGCAGAGGGGTCAAATACTTATTTCCCTCATTAAAATGCAAATCAATTTATAACATTTTTGACATGCGTTTTTCTGGATTTTTTTGTTGTTATTCTGTCTCTCACTGTTCAAATAAACCTCCCATTAAAATTATAGACTGATCATGTCTTTGTCAGTGGGCAAACATACAAAATCAGCAGGGGATCAAATACCTTTTTCCCTCACTGTATATATAGGCCTATGCATTTAAGTTTCCTGGAGACAATGAGGTATACTATCAAATGGATTGTCTGCTGTGAAGTTTGCATTAAAGGCTCATTCTGTGATATTTACAGCAGTTTGCATTAAGTGCTTGTTCACCCTCATTGATTAGTCAAGTGCATGTTTAGAAACCTCGCTGATGATGAGCATCTGGTAGGCTAGAAATACAGGGCCTGGTATTACTACTTACAGTTTAAACTGTTACTGTATTGCATTTGTCTTTTTTAAACTGTTAAATTGTAGTTGTTTAACATTAGTCCAGACACATGAAATGACATTATGTTGTTTTTAGTAGGTGAAGTACAACTAGCACTTCTTTTGAGCTACATAAACAAGCTGAAGGTTGGAAATATCCCTGGCATCTCCAGTATAGATGTGGAAATACCCTGGCATCTCCAGTATAGATGTGGAAATATCCCTGGCATCTCCAGTATAGATGTGGAAATACCCTGGCATCTCCAGTATAGATGTGGAAATATCCCTGGCATCTCCAGTATAGATGTGGAAATATCCCTGGCATCTCCAGTATAGATGTGTACTGAATATTGCTCTCAAACTGAAGCAGGAAAACGTGGATATCATAAATTCCCCAACAAAAATACAACATTTCAGAAACCAACTCCACTTGTCTCTCTCCTTTCCTAACACTCGCTCCCCCTTCCCTCTCTCCCGCTCTCCTTTCCTACCACTCTCTCCCCCTTCTCTCTCTCCCTCTCTCCTTTCCTAACACTCTCTCCCCCTTCTCTCTCTCCCTCTCTCCTTTCCTAATGCTCTCTCCCCCTTCTCTCTCTCCCTCTCTGCTTTCCTACCAATCTCTCCCCCTTCTCTCTCTCTCTCTCTCTCTCTCCCTCTCTCCCTCTCTCCTTTTCTGTCTCTTCTCCGTCTCCGTCAACATCATCTGCTAGTGGAGACCAGACAGATGGGCTAAATAAGCAGCTTTTTACTGTGCTGCAGGTGGCTGATGGTGGAGCAGCAAGAGGCAGCATTCAATCCCTCTTCAGACCCCTCCACCACCACCCCCTGCCAGACTCCTCCCTACTCCAACACAAACTCCTTAGACCTGTGAATGCCCCAAATTCCTGTTCTAAATAAAGCGAAAATAATTTATCGTAGCCATGAAGTTATCCAGTTCATAATAATGAATAATTACAATAAACTTGTATTTGTTTAGCACCTTTCATAAAATACATTGCAGCCTAAAGTGCACCGGTTCGTGCAAAGATTGTTTTATATTATTTCAATGGTTGTTTATTTTGCTTTACAGCACAATTTCTAAGATATTTGCTGAGCACAGAATCATATTTAGAATCATATTCGTATTTATTTTTTCATATTAAAGGGAATTTCTGTAAAAGTCAGTTGTTAGTCAATCATACACAGTCAGTCAGACAAATGAAATGAGCAGCATTTAATTTTCTAGCTCCTCTCGGCGTGGGAACATACAACCACAGCTCAGCATGTCAAAAGATGTCAAGTGTTACAGTTCCCTTCCTGCTGCAAGGAGAGAAAAATCCCCCTAGAAATGAATTATAGTGAAAGGCTAGTCTCTATACCCTTTCCTAAAATGATTAACCCCTCCACCAGGACATTATGTGGATCAGCTCTGAGTGCTCATGCTTTCTTACCGCTGTTAATTGTTATTTTTCTGTTGTTGCCTCCCTTCATTAGTCTCTCGCCCCTCATTATATGAAAAGAGGGGAAAATGTCGACCTGAATAGGGGAAGGAGATTTTCCCACAGTCCCTCAACACAGAGAAATACACCATTGTGGGCCAGGCCAGGCAGTTTCCCATCCCTTGTGTGACACACACACACACACACACACTTACTTGAGTGACAAGTCTTTCACTTTGTGTCTAAATTGTAAAATGGTGAATAATATAGTCTGGGTAACAGGGTAAGTACCCCCAGTCATTCACTTTCTGTCAAACTGATGGATCATTCACTCAGGTAACACTACAGTGTTTCATTTGTATTTTATGTCATACCACTTGTGTCCCAAATGGCACCCTATTCCCTATATAGTGCAATGCTTTAATACTTTTGGCCAATAGGGTTCTAGTATACACTAGGAAATTGACTGCCATTTGTATTTGCCTAGGACTAGTTAAATGCACAAATACAACTAATTTCAATTATAAGAAATACTGCAATATGTCACCATAATATAATTTCTTTGGATTAGAGATTCATAAACTAAATAAACCCATTTGGGAAATTGTCTGGGCAAAACTCTTATGTGTACCTAACCTCTTGTGGTAACATAACCATGTCGTAATATGTCATAACAGCTGACAACTTGTCATAACCTGTTATAATATGGTCATAACACTGTCATGACACATATTTAGACCTGTCGTGACATATATTGCGTTATTTTATGGCTGGTTATGACACCTACATAAGACTGTAAAAACCCACAAAACCTACCACGGTAGTTATTTTATGGCTGCTTATGACACCTACATAAGAGTGTCAAAACCCCAAAACCTACCACACAAGGCAAAATATTCCATTACACAATAGTCTAGGTGTAAACAATATGTTTATTTTATATTAAAATTAAAATAAAATTGACCATATGAAATTATCATTGTAATTGCACACACATTGATGTCAGACATGCACCTACCCCAGTGCTCTGTTGTTGATGACTGGGATGAATGCAGGAGCAGATTTCAGGAGCAGGACAAGACACCGTCTTCTTGACTGATGACTGATATAAGGGCATGTACCTGATAGGCCTATCTGGCTTATATGATTATGATGGTCATAATGCTTCTTGACAGTGTCATAAAGTGTATTTTCTACAAGTTCTTTAAAACATGATTAAAGAAACATGACTGTAAAGAATTCATTACAACAACAACGAAGGATTTCAGAAACAGACTTTCAAACGAAAGGAAACTTCTTGGCAGAGAAAAAACAAATTGGAATAAATGTGGGTTTTGACACGCTGTCATAACCAGACATAAAATAACACAATATATGTCACAACAGGTGTAAATATATGGGTCATGACAGTGTTATGACCATATTATGACAGGTTATGACAAGTTATGTCAGCCATTATGACATTTATGACATGGTTATGACCGTGTAATGACACTGGGTGTCAAGTAAAGTGTTACCAAAAAAACGATTGTTCATACAAGAAAAATATTCTGAGACTATTATTTGATTACCAGGTCATTGCTACGAATACATGTTTCATTTGAGTGTGGGACATAAAAGTTAAGTGTTAACTTTAAGTGGTATGGTCAAATATTTAGGACTTTAGTTCTGAGAACCGATTCAGATAGGATGCAAGTTAAATCAATAAGTTGTAGATAAACAGAAGGAAGGGAAGCGCTGCTAAGGTACAATAGTAGGTTTTGGTAGACAGAAGGTGTTGCTAAGGTACAATAGTAGGTTTTGGTAGACAGAAGGTGTTGCTAAGGTACAATAGTAGGTTTTAGTAGACAGAAGGTGCTGCTAAGGTACAATAGTAGGTTTTGGTAGACAGAAGGTGCTGCTAAGGTACAATATTAGGTTTTAGTAGACAGAAAGTGTTGCTTAGGTACAATAGTAGGTTTTAGTAGACAGAAGGTGCTGCTAAGGTACAATAGTAGGTTTTGGTAGACAGAAGGTGCTGCTAAGGTACAATAGTAGGTGTGTTGCTAAGGTACAATAGTAGGTTTTAGTAGACAGAAGGTGTTGCTAAGGTACAATATTAGGTTTTAGTAGACAGAAAGTGTTGCTTAGGTACAATAGTAGGTTTTAGTAGACAGAAGGTGCTGCTAAGGTACAATAGTAGGTTTTAGTAGACAGAAGGTGCTGCTAAGGTACAATAGTAGGTTTTAGTAGACAGAAGGTGTTGCTAAGGTACAATAGGTAGACAGAAATTGTTGCTAAGGTACAATAGTAGATTTTAGTAGACAGAAGGTGCTGCTAAGGTACAATATTAGGTTTTAGTAGACAGAAAGTGTTGCTAAGGTACAATAGTAGGTTTTAGTAGACAGAAGATGTTGCTAAGGTACAATAGTAGGTTTTAGTAGACAGAAGGTGCTGCTAAGGTACAATAGTAGGTTTTGGTAGACAGAAGGTGCTGCTAAGGTACAATAGTAGGTGTGTTGCTAAGGTACAATAGTAGGTTTTAGTAGACAGAAGGTGTTGCTAAGGTACAATGTAGGTTTTAGTAGACAGAAGGTGTTGCTAAGGTACAATAGTAGGTTTTAGTAGACAGAAGGTGTTGCTAAGGTACAATATTAGGTTTTGGTAGACATAAAGTGTTGCTAAGGTACAATAGTAGGTTTTAGTAGACAGAAGATGTTGCTAAGGTACAATAGTAGGTTTTGGTAGACAGAAGGTGCTGCTAAGGTACAATATTAGGTTTTAGTAGACAGAAGATGTTGCTAAGGTACAATAGTAGGTTTTGGTAGACAGAAGGTGCTGCTAGGGTACAATATTAGGTTTTAGTAGACAGAAAGTGTTGCTAAGGTACAATAGTAGGTTTTAGTAGACAGAAGGTGCTGCTAAGGTACAATAGTAGGTTTTGGTAGACAGAAGGTGCTGCTAAGGTACAATAGTAGGTGTGTTGCTAAGGTACAATAGTAGGTTTAAGTAGACAGAAGGTGTTGCTAAGGTACAATGTAGGTTTTAGTAGACAGAAGGTGTTGCTAAGGTACAATAGTAGGTTTTAGTAGACAGAAGGTGCTGCTAAGGTACAATAGTAGGTTTTGGTAGACAGAAGGTGCTGCTAAGGTACAATAGTAGGTGTGTTGCTAAGGTACAATAGTAGGTTTTAGTAGACAGAAGGTGTTGCTAAGGTACAATAGTGGGTTTTGGTAGACAGAAGGTACTGCTAAGGTAGACAATAGTAGGTTTTGGTAGACAGAAGGTGGTGCTAAGGTACAATATTAGGTTTTAATAGACAGAAGGTGTTGCTAAGGTACAATAGTAGGTTTTAGTAGACAGAAGGTGTTGCTAAGGTACAATAGTAGGTTTTAGTAGACAGAAGGTGTTGCTAAGGTACAATAGTAGGTTTTGGTAGACAGAAGGTGCTGCTAAGGTAGACAATAGTAGGTTTTGGTAGACAGAAGGTGTTGCTAAGGTACAATAATAGGTTTTAGTAGACAGAAGGTGTTGTTAAGGTACAATAGTAGGTTTGAGTAGACAGAAGGTGCTGCTAAGGTACAATAGTAGGTTTTAGTAGACAGAAGGTGCTGCTAAGGTACAATAGTAGGTTTTGGTAGACAGAAGGTGCTGCTAAGGTACAATAGTAGGTGTGTTGCTAAGGTACAATAGTAGGTTTAAGTAGACAGAAGGTGTTGCTAAGGTACAATGTAGGTATTAGTAGACAGAAGGTGTTGCTAAGGTACAATGGTAGGTTTTAGTAGACAGAAGGTGTTGCTAAGGTACAATAGTAGGTTTTAATAGACAGAAGATGTTGCTAAGGTACAATAGTAGGTTTTAGTAGACAGGAGGTGTTGCTAAGGTACAATAGTAGGTTTTAGTAGACAGAAGGTGTTGCTAAGGTACAATAGTAGGTTTTAGTAGACAGAAGGTTTTGCTAAGGTACAATAGTAGGTTTTAGTAGACAGAAGGTGTTGCTAAGGTACAATAGTAGGTTTTGGTAGACAGAAGGTGCTGCTAAGGTAGACAATAGTAGGTTTTGGTAGACAGAAGGTGTTGCTAAGGTACAATAATAGGTTTTAGTAGACAGAAGGTGTTGTTAAGGTACAATAGTAGGTTTGAGTAGACAGAAGGTGCTGCTAAGGTACAATAGTAGGTTTTAGTAGACAGAAGGTGCTGCTAAGGTACAATAGTAGGTTTTGGTAGACAGAAGGTGCTGCTAAGGTACAATAGTAGGTGTGTTGCTAAGGTACAATAGTAGGTTTAAGTAGACAGAAGGTGTTGCTAAGGTACAATGTAGGTTTTAGTAGACAGAAGGTGTTGCTAAGGTACAATAGTAGGTTTTAGTAGACAGAAGGTGTTGCTAAGGTACAATAGTAGGTTTTAATAGACAGAAGATGTTGCTAAGGTACAATAGTAGGTTTTAGTAGACAGGAGGTGTTGCTAAGGTACAATAGTAGGTTTTAGTAGACAGAAGGTGTTGCTAAGGTACAATAGTAGGTTTTAGTAGACAGAAGGTGTTGCTAAGGTACAATAGTAGGTTTTAGTAGACAGAAGGTGTTGCTAAGGTACAATAGTAGGTTTTGGTAGACAGAAGGTGCTGCTAAGGTACAATATTAGGTTTTAGTAGACAGAAGGTGTTGCTAAGGTACAATAGTAGGTTTTGGTAGACAGAAGGTGCTGCTAAGGTACAATATTAGGTTTTAGTAGACAGAACGTGTTGCTAAGGTACAATAGTAGGTTTTAGTAGACAGAAGATGTTGCTAAGGTACAATAGTAGGTTTTAGTAGACAGAAGGTGCTGCTAAGGTACAATAGTAGGTTTTGGTAGACAGAAGGTGCTGCTAAGGTACAATAGTAGGTGTGTTGCTAAGGTACAATAGTAGGTTTTAGTAGACAGAAGGTGTTGCTAAGGTACAATAGTAGGTTTTAGTAGACAGAAGGTGTTGCTAAGGTACAATAGTAGGTTTTGGTAGACAGAAGGTGCTGCTAAGGTACAATACTAGGTTTTAGTAGACAGAAGGTGTTGCTAAGGTACAATAGTAGGTTTTGGTAGACAGAAGGTGTTGCTAAGGTACAATAGTAGGTTTTGGTAGACAGAAGGTGCTGCTAAGGTACAATAGTAGGTTTTAGTAGACAGAAGGTGTTGCTAAGGTACAATAGTACGTTTTGGTAGACAGAAGGTGCTGCTAAGGTACAATATTAGGTTTTAGTAGACAGAAAGTGTTGCTAAGGTACAATAGTAGGTTTTAGTAGACAGAAGATGTTGGTAAGGTACAATAGTAGGTTTTAGTAGACAGAAGGTGCTGCTAAGGTACAATAGTAGGTTTTGGTAGACAGAAGGTGCTGCTAAGGTACAATAGTAGGTGTGTTGCTAAGGTACAATAGTAGGTTTTAGTAGACAGAAGGTGTTGCTAAGGTACAATAGTGGGTTTTGGTAGACAGAAGGTA
The DNA here is from genome assembly GCF_964263955.1 of Coregonus lavaretus. Taxonomy (NCBI): domain Eukaryota; kingdom Metazoa; phylum Chordata; class Actinopteri; order Salmoniformes; family Salmonidae; genus Coregonus; species Coregonus lavaretus. Next base: position 37,284,133 of record NC_140014.1, read on the forward strand.
CTGCTAAGGTAGACAATAGTAGGTTTTGGTAGACAGAAGGTGTTGCTAAGGTACAATATTAGGTTTTAATAGACAGAAGGTGTTGCTAAGGTACAATAGTAGGTTTTAATAGACAGAAGATGTTGCTAAGGTACAATAGTAGGTTTTAGTAGACAGGAGGTGTTGCTAAGGTACAATAGTAGGTTTTAGTAGACAGAAGGTGTTGCTAAGGTACAATAGTAGGTTTTAGTAGACAGAAGGTGTTGCTAAGGTACAATAGTAGGTTTTAGTAGACAGAAGGTGTTGCTAAGGTACAATAGTAGGTTTTGGTAGACAGAAGGTGCTGCTAAGGTACAATATTAGGTTTTAGTAGACAGAAGGTGTTGCTAAGGTACAATAGTAGGTTTTGGTAGACAGAAGGTGCTGCTAAGGTACAATATTAGGTTTTAGTAGACAGAACGTGTTGCTAAGGTACAATAGTAGGTTTTAGTAGACAGAAGATGTTGCTAAGGTACAATAGTAGGTTTTAGTAGACAGAAGGTGCTGCTAAGGTACAATAGTAGGTTTTGGTAGACAGAAGGTGCTGCTAAGGTACAATAGTAGGTGTGTTGCTAAGGTACAATAGTAGGTTTTAGTAGACAGAAGGTGTTGCTAAGGTACAATAGTAGGTTTTAGTAGACAGAAGGTGTTGCTAAGGTACAATAGTAGGTTTTGGTAGACAGAAGGTGCTGCTAAGGTACAATACTAGGTTTTAGTAGACAGAAGGTGTTGCTAAGGTACAATAGTAGGTTTTGGTAGACAGAAGGTGTTGCTAAGGTACAATAGTAGGTTTTGGTAGACAGAAGGTGCTGCTAAGGTACAATAGTAGGTTTTAGTAGACAGAAGGTGTTGCTAAGGTACAATAGTAGGTTTTGGTAGACAGAAGGTGCTGCTAAGGTACAATATTAGGTTTTAGTAGACAGAAAGTGTTGCTAAGGTACAATAGTAGGTTTTAGTAGACAGAAGATGTTGGTAAGGTACAATAGTAGGTTTTAGTAGACAGAAGGTGCTGCTAAGGTACAATAGTAGGTTTTGGTAGACAGAAGGTGCTGCTAAGGTACAATAGTAGGTGTGTTGCTAAGGTACAATAGTAGGTTTTAGTAGACAGAAGGTGTTGCTAAGGTACAATAGTGGGTTTTGGTAGACAGAAGGTACTGCTAAGGTAGACAATAGTAGGTTTTGGTAGACAGAAGGTGTTGCTAAGGTACAATATTAGGTTTTAATAGACAGAAGGTGTTGCTAAGGTACAATAGTAGATTTTAGTAGACAGAAGGTGTTGCTAAGGTACAATAATAGGTTTTGGTAGACAGAAGGTGCTGCTAAGGTAGACAATAGTAGGTTTTGGTAGACAGAAGGTGTTGCTAAGGTACAATAATAGGTTTTAGTAGACAGAAGGTGTTGTTAAGGTACAATAGTAGGTTTGAGTAGACAGAAGGTGCTGCTAAGGTACAATAGTAGGTTTTAGTAGACAGAAGGTGCTGCTAAGGTACAATAGTAGGTTTTGGTAGACAGAAGGTGCTGCTAAGGTACAATAGTAGGTGTGTTGCTAAGGTACAATAGTAGGTTTAAGTAGACAGAAGGTGTTGCTAAGGTACAATGTAGGTATTAGTAGACAGAAGGTGTTGCTAAGGTACAATAGTAGGTTTTAGTAGACAGAAGGTGTTGCTAAGGTACAATAGTAGGTTTTAATAGACAGAAGATGTTGCTAAGGTACAATAGTAGGTTTTAGTAGACAGGAGGTGTTGCTAAGGTACAATAGTAGGTTTTAGTAGACAGAAGGTGTTGCTAAGGTACAATAGTAGGTTTTAGTAGACAGAAGGTGTTGCTAAGGTACAATAGTAAGTTTTGGTAGACAGAAGGTGCTGCTAAGGTACAATACTAGGTTTTAGTAGACAGAAGGTGTTGCTAAGGTACAATAGTAGGTTTTGGTAGACAGAAGGTGTTGCTAAGGTACAATAGTAGGTTTTGGTAGACAGAAGGTGCTGCTAAGGTACAATAGTAGGTTTTAGTAGACAGAAGGTGTTGCTAAGGTACAATAGTAGGTTTTGGTAGACAGAAGGTGCTGCTAAGGTACAATATTAGGTTTTAGTAGACAGAAAGTGTTGCTAAGGTACAATAGTAGGTTTTAGTAGACAGAAGATGTTGGTAAGGTACAATAGTAGGTTTTAGTAGACAGAAGGTGCTGCTAAGGTACAATAGTAGGTTTTGGTAGACAGAAGGTGCTGCTAAGGTACAATAGTAGGTGTGTTGCTAAGGTACAATAGTAGGTTTTAGTAGACAGAAGGTGTTGCTAAGGTACAATAGTGGGTTTTGGTAGACAGAAGGTACTGCTAAGGTAGACAATAGTAGGTTTTGGTAGACAGAAGGTGTTGCTAAGGTACAATATTAGGTTTTAATAGACAGAAGGTGTTGCTAAGGTACAATAGTAGGTTTTAGTAGACAGAAGGTGTTGCTAAGGTACAATAGTAGGTTTTGGTAGACAGAAGGTCCTGCTAAGGTAGACAATAGTAGGTTTTGGTAGACAGAAGGTGTTGCTAAGGTACAATAATAGGTTTTAGTAGACAGAAGGTGTTGTTAAGGTACAATAGTAGGTTTGAGTAGACAGAAGGTGCTGCTAAGGTACAATAGTAAGTTTTAGTAGACAGAAGGTGCTGCTAAGGTACAATAGTAGGTTTTGGTAGACAGAAGGTGCTGCTAAGGTACAATAGTAGGTGTGTTGCTAAGGTACAATAGTAGGTTTAAGTAGACAGAAGGTCTTGCTAAGGTACAATGTAGGTATTAGTAGACAGAAGGTGTTGCTAAGGTACAATAGTAGGTTTTAGTAGACAGAAGGTGTTGCTAAGGTACAATAGTAGGTTTTAATAGACAGAAGGTGTTGCTAAGGTACAATAGTAGGTTTTAGTAGACAGAAGGTGTTGCTAAGGTACAATAGTAGGTTTTGGTAGACAGAAGGTGCTGCTAAGGTACAATATTAGGTTTTAGTAGACAGAAGGTGTTGCTAAGGTACAATAGTAGGTTTTGGTAGACAGAAGGTGCTGCTAAGGTACAATATTAGGTTTTAGTAGACAGAAAGTGTTGCTAAGGTACAATAGTAGGTTTTAGTAGACAGAAGATGTTGCTAAGGTACAATAGTAGGTTTTAGTAGACAGAAGGTGCTGCTAAGGTACAATAGTAGGTTTTGGTAGACAGAAGGTGCTGCTAAGGTACAATAGTAGGTGTGTTGCTAAGGTACAATAGTAGGTTTTATTAGACAGAAGGTGTTGCTAAGGTACAATAGTAGGTTTTAGTAGACAGAAGGTGTTGCTAAGGTACAATAGTAGGTTTTGGTAGACAGAAGGTGCTGCTAAGGTACAATACTAGGTTTTAGTAGACAGAAGGTGTTGCTAAGGTACAATAGTAGGTTTTGGTAGACAGAAGGTGTTGCTAAGGTACAATAGTAGGTTTTGGTAGACAGAAGGTGCTGCTAAGGTACAATATTAGGTTTTAGTAGACAGAAGGTGTTGCTAAGGTACAATAGTAGGTTTTGGTAGACAGAAGGTGCTGCTAAGGTACAATATTAGGTTTTAGTAGACAGAAAGTGTTGCTAAGGTACAATAGTAGGTTTTAGTAGACAGAAGATGTTGCTAAGGTACAATAGTAGGTTTTAGTAGACAGAAGGTGCTGCTAAGGTACAATAGTAGGTTTTGGTAGACAGAAGGTGCTGCTAAGGTACAATAGTAGGTGTGTTGCTAAGGTACAATAGTAGGTTTTATTAGACAGAAGGTGTTGCTAAGGTACAATAGTAGGTTTTAGTAGACAGAAGGTGTTGCTAAGGTACAATAGTAGGTTTTGGTAGACAGAAGGTGCTGCTAAGGTACAATACTAGGTTTTAGTAGACAGAAGGTGTTGCTAAGGTACAATAGTAGGTTTTGGTAGACAGAAGGTGTTGCTAAGGTACAATAGTAGGTTTTGGTAGACAGAAGGTGCTGCTAAGGTACAATAGTAGGTTTTAGTAGACAGAAGGTGTTGCTAAGGTACAATAGTAGGTTTTGGTAGACAGAAGGTGCTGCTAAGGTACAATATTAGGTTTTAGTAGACAGAAAGTGTTGCTAAGGTACAATAGTAGGTTTTAGTAGACAGAAGATGTTGGTAAGGTACAATAGTAGGTTTTAGTAGACAGAAGGTGCTGCTAAGGTACAATAGTAGGTTTTGGTAGACAGAAGGTGCTGCTAAGGTACAATAGTAGGTGTGTTGCTAAGGTACAATAGTAGGTTTTAGTAGACAGAAGGTGTTGCTAAGGTACAATAGTGGGTTTTGGTAGACAGAAGGTACTGCTAAGGTAGACAATAGTAGGTTTTGGTAGACAGAAGGTGTTGCTAAGGTACAATATTAGGTTTTAATAGACAGAAGGTGTTGCTAAGGTACAATAGTAGGTTTTAGTAGACAGAAGGTGTTGCTAAGGTACAATAGTAGGTTTTGGTAGACAGAAGGTGCTGCTAAGGTAGACAATAGTAGGTTTTGGTAGACAGAAGGTGTTGCTAAGGTACAATAATAGGTTTTAGTAGACAGAAGGTGTTGTTAAGGTACAATAGTAGGTTTTAGTAGACAGAAGGTGTTGCTAAGGTACAATAGTAGGTTTTAGTAGACAGAAGGTGTTGCTAAGGTACAATAGTAGGTTTTGGTAGACAGAAGGTGCTGCTATGGTAGACAATAGTAGGTTTTGGTAGACAGAAGGTGTTGCTAAGGTACAATAATAGGTTTTAGTAGACAGAAGGTGCTGCTAAGGTACAATAGTAGGTTTTAGTAGACAGAAGGTGTTGCTAAGGTACAATAGTAGGTTTTAGTAGACAGAAGGTGTTGATAAGGTACAATAGTAGGTTTTAGTAGACAGAAGGTGCTGCTGAGGTACAAAAGTAGGTTTTAGTAGACAGAAGGTGTTGCTAAGGTACAATAGTAGGTTGTAGTAGACAGAAGGTGCTGCTAAGGTACAATATTAGGTTTTAGTAGACAGAAGGTGTTGCTAAGGTACAATAGTAGGTTTTAGTAGACAGAAGGTGTTGCTAAGGTACAATAGTAGGTATTAGTAGACAGAAGGTGTTGCTAAGGTACAATAGTAGGTTTTAGTAGACAGAAGGTGTTGCTAAGGTACAATAGTAGGTTTTAGTAGACAGAAGGTGCTGCTAAGGTACAATAGTAGGTGTGTTAATAAGGTACAATAGTAGGTTATAGTAGACAGAAGGTGCTTCTAACATTTACATTACATTTACATTTTAGTCATTTAGCAGACGCTCTTAACCAGAGCGACTTACAGGAGCAATTAGGGTTAAGTGCCTTGCTCAAGGGCACATTAACGTCATTTAGCAGACGCTCTTAGCCAGAGCGACTCACAAATTGGTGCGTTCACCCTATAGCCAGTGGGATAACCACTTTACAATTTGGGGGGGGGGGGGGTTAGAAGGAATACTTTAGCCTATCCCAGGTATTCCTTAAAGAGGTGGGGTTTCAAATGTCTCCGGAAGGTGGTGTGTGACTCCGCTGTCCTGGCGTCGTGAGGGAGCTTGTTCCACCATTGGGGTGCCAGAGCAGCGAACAGTTTTGACTGGGCTGAGGGGGAGCTGTGCTTCCGCAGAGGAAGGGGAGCCAGCAGGCCAGAGGTGGATGAACGCAATGTCCTCGTTTGGGTGTAGGGACTGATCAGAGCCTGAAGGTACAGGGGTGCCGTTCCCCTCACTGCTCCAAAGGCAGTAGGTTTTGGTAGACAGAAGGTGTTGCTAAGGTACAATAGTAGGTTTTAGTAGACAGAAGGTGCTGCTAAGGTACAATTGTATGTTTTAGTAGACTGAAGGTGTTGCTAAGGTACAATAGTAGGTTTTAGTAGACAGAAGGTGTTGCTAAGGTACAATAGTAGGTTTTAGTAGACAGAAGGTGCTGCTAAGGTACAATAGTAGGTTTTGGTAGACAGAAGGTGCTGCTAAGGTACAATAGTAGGTGTGTTGCTAAGGTACAATAGTAGGTTTTAGTAGACAGAAGGTGTTGCTAAGGTACAATGTAGGTTTTAGTAGACAGACGGTGTTGCTAAGGTACAATAGTAGGTTTTAGTAGACAGAAGGTGTTGCTAAGGTACAATAGTAGGTTTTAGTAGACAGAAGGTGTTGCTAAGGTACAATATTAGGTTTTAGTAGACAGAAAGTGTTGCTAAGGTACAATAGTAGGTTTTAGTAGACAGAAGATGTTGCTAAGGTACAATAGTAGGTTTTGGTAGACAGAAGGTGCTGCTAAGGTACAATATTAGGTTTTAGTAGACAGAAAGTGTTGCTAAGGTACAATAGTAGGTTTTAGTAGACAGAAGATGTTGCTAAGGTACAATAGTAGGTTTTAGTAGACAGAAGGTGCTGCTAAGGTACAATAGTAGGTTTTGGTAGACAGAAGGTGCTGCTAAGGTACAATAGTAGGTGTGTTGCTAAGGTACAATAGTAGGTTTTAGTAGACAGAAGGTGTTGCTAAGGTACAATAGTGGGTTTTGGTAGACAGAAGGTACTGCTAAGGTAGACAATAGTAGGTTTTGGTAGACAGAAGGTGGTGCTAAGGTACAATATTAGGTTTTAATAGACAGAAGGTGTTGCTAATGTACAATAGTAGGTTTTAGTAGACAGAAGGTGTTGCTAAGGTACAATAGTAGGTTTTAGTAGACAGAAGGTGTTGCTAAGGTACAATAGTAGGTTTTAATAGACAGAAGATGTTGCTAAGGTACAATAGTAGGTTTTAGTAGACAGGAGGTGTTGCTAAGGTACAATAGTAGGTTTTAGTAGACAGAAGGTGTTGCTAAGGTACAATAGTAGGTTTTAGTAGACAGAAGGTTTTGCTAAGGTACAATAGTAGGTTTTAGTAGACAGAAGGTGTTGCTAAGGTACAATAGTAGGTTTTGGTAGACAGAAGGTGCTGCTAAGGTAGACAATAGTAGGTTTTGGTAGACAGAAGGTGTTGCTAAGGTACAATAATAGGTTTTAGTAGACAGAAGGTGTTGTTAAGGTACAATAGTAGGTTTGAGTAGACAGAAGGTGCTGCTAAGGTACAATAGTAGGTTTTAGTAGACAGAAGGTGCTGCTAAGGTACAATAGTAGGTTTTGGTAGACAGAAGGTGCTGCTAAGGTACAATAGTAGGTGTGTTGCTAAGGTACAATAGTAGGTTTAAGTAGACAGAAGGTGTTGCTAAGGTACAATGTAGGTTTTAGTAGACAGAAGGTGTTGCTAAGGTACAATAGTAGGTTTTAGTAGACAGAAGGTGTTGCTAAGGTACAATAGTAGGTTTTAATAGACAGAAGATGTTGCTAAGGTACAATAGTAGGTTTTAGTAGACAGGAGGTGTTGCTAAGGTACAATAGTAGGTTTTAGTAGACAGAAGGTGTTGCTAAGGTACAATAGTAGGTTTTAGTAGACAGAAGGTGTTGCTAAGGTACAATAGTAGGTTTTAGTAGACAGAAGGTGTTGCTAAGGTACAATAGTAGGTTTTGGTAGACAGAAGGTGCTGCTAAGGTACAATATTAGGTTTTAGTAGACAGAAGGTGTTGCTAAGGTACAATAGTAGGTTTTGGTAGACAGAAGGTGCTGCTAAGGTACAATATTAGGTTTTAGTAGACAGAACGTGTTGCTAAGGTACAATAGTAGGTTTTAGTAGACAGAAGATGTTGCTAAGGTACAATAGTAGGTTTTAGTAGACAGAAGGTGCTGCTAAGGTACAATAGTAGGTTTTGGTAGACAGAAGGTGCTGCTAAGGTACAATAGTAGGTGTGTTGCTAAGGTACAATAGTAGGTTTTAGTAGACAGAAGGTGTTGCTAAGGTACAATAGTAGGTTTTAGTAGACAGAAGGTGTTGCTAAGGTACAATAGTAGGTTTTGGTAGACAGAAGGTGCTGCTAAGGTACAATACTAGGTTTTAGTAGACAGAAGGTGTTGCTAAGGTACAATAGTAGGTTTTGGTAGACAGAAGGTGTTGCTAAGGTACAATAGTAGGTTTTGGTAGACAGAAGGTGCTGCTAAGGTACAATAGTAGGTTTTAGTAGACAGAAGGTGTTGCTAAGGTACAATAGTACGTTTTGGTAGACAGAAGGTGCTGCTAAGGTACAATATTAGGTTTTAGTAGACAGAAAGTGTTGCTAAGGTACAATAGTAGGTTTTAGTAGACAGAAGATGTTGGTAAGGTACAATAGTAGGTTTTAGTAGACAGAAGGTGCTGCTAAGGTACAATAGTAGGTTTTGGTAGACAGAAGGTGCTGCTAAGGTACAATAGTAGGTGTGTTGCTAAGGTACAATAGTAGGTTTTAGTAGACAGAAGGTGTTGCTAAGGTACAATAGTGGGTTTTGGTAGACAGAAGGTACTGCTAAGGTAGACAATAGTAGGTTTTGGTAGACAGAAGGTGTTGCTAAGGTACAATATTAGGTTTTAATAGACAGAAGGTGTTGCTAAGGTACAATAGTAGGTTTTAATAGACAGAAGATGTTGCTAAGGTACAATAGTAGGTTTTAGTAGACAGGAGGTGTTGCTAAGGTACAATAGTAGGTTTTAGTAGACAGAAGGTGTTGCTAAGGTACAATAGTAGGTTTTAGTAGACAGAAGGTGTTGCTAAGGTACAATAGTAGGTTTTAGTAGACAGAAGGTGTTGCTAAGGTACAATAGTAGGTTTTGGTAGACAGAAGGTGCTGCTAAGGTACAATATTAGGTTTTAGTAGACAGAAGGTGTTGCTAAGGTACAATAGTAGGTTTTGGTAGACAGAAGGTGCTGCTAAGGTACAATATTAGGTTTTAGTAGACAGAACGTGTTGCTAAGGTACAATAGTAGGTTTTAGTAGACAGAAGATGTTGCTAAGGTACAATAGTAGGTTTTAGTAGACAGAAGGTGCTGCTAAGGTACAATAGTAGGTTTTGGTAGACAGAAGGTGCTGCTAAGGTACAATAGTAGGTGTGTTGCTAAGGTACAATAGTAGGTTTTAGTAGACAGAAGGTGTTGCTAAGGTACAATAGTAGGTTTTAGTAGACAGAAGGTGTTGCTAAGGTACAATAGTAGGTTTTGGTAGACAGAAGGTGCTGCTAAGGTACAATACTAGGTTTTAGTAGACAGAAGGTGTTGCTAAGGTACAATAGTAGGTTTTGGTAGACAGAAGGTGTTGCTAAGGTACAATAGTAGGTTTTGGTAGACAGAAGGTGCTGCTAAGGTACAATAGTAGGTTTTAGTAGACAGAAGGTGTTGCTAAGGTACAATAGTAGGTTTTGGTAGACAGAAGGTGCTGCTAAGGTACAATATTAGGTTTTAGTAGACAGAAAGTGTTGCTAAGGTACAATAGTAGGTTTTAGTAGACAGAAGATGTTGGTAAGGTACAATAGTAGGTTTTAGTAGACAGAAGGTGCTGCTAAGGTACAATAGTAGGTTTTGGTAGACAGAAGGTGCTGCTAAGGTACAATAGTAGGTGTGTTGCTAAGGTACAATAGTAGGTTTTAGTAGACAGAAGGTGTTGCTAAGGTACAATAGTGGGTTTTGGTAGACAGAAGGTACTGCTAAGGTAGACAATAGTAGGTTTTGGTAGACAGAAGGTGTTGCTAAGGTACAATATTAGGTTTTAATAGACAGAAGGTGTTGCTAAGGTACAATAGTAGGTTTTAGTAGACAGAAGGTGTTGCTAAGGTACAATAATAGGTTTTGGTAGACAGAAGGTGCTGCTAAGGTAGACAATAGTAGGTTTTGGTAGACAGAAGGTGTTGCTAAGGTACAATAATAGGTTTTAGTAGACAGAAGGTGTTGTTAAGGTACAATAGTAGGTTTGTGTAGACAGAAGGTGCTGCTAAGGTACAATAGTAGGTTTTAGTAGACAGAAGGTGCTGCTAAGGTACAATAGTAGGTTTTGGTAGACAGAAGGTGCTGCTAAGGTACAATAGTAGGTGTGTTGCTAAGGTACAATAGTAGGTTTAAGTAGACAGAAGGTGTTGCTAAGGTACAATGTAGGTATTAGTAGACAGAAGGTGTTGCTAAGGTACAATAGTAGGTTTTAGTAGACAGAAGGTGTTGCTAAGGTACAATAGTAGGTTTTAATAGACAGAAGATGTTGCTAAGGTACAATAGTAGGTTTTAGTAGACAGGAGGTGTTGCTAAGGTACAATAGTAGGTTTTAGTAGACAGAAGGTGTTGCTAAGGTACAATAGTAGGTTTTAGTAGACAGAAGGTGTTGCTAAGGTACAATAGTAAGTTTTGGTAGACAGAAGGTGCTGCTAAGGTACAATACTAGGTTTTAGTAGACAGAAGGTGTTGCTAAGGTACAATAGTAGGTTTTGGTAGACAGAAGGTGTTGCTAAGGTACAATAGTAGGTTTTGGTAGACAGAAGGTGCTGCTAAGGTACAATAGTAGGTTTTAGTAGACAGAAGGTGTTGCTAAGGTACAATAGTAGGTTTTGGTAGACAGAAGGTGCTGCTAAGGTACAATATTAGGTTTTAGTAGACAGAAAGTGTTGCTAAGGTACAATAGTAGGTTTTAGTAGACAGAAGATGTTGGTAAGGTACAATAGTAGGTTTTAGTAGACAGAAGGTGCTGCTAAGGTACAATAGTAGGTTTTGGTAGACAGAAGGTGCTGCTAAGGTACAATAGTAGGTGTGTTGCTAAGGTACAATAGTAGGTTTTAGTAGACAGAAGGTGTTGCTAAGGTACAATAGTGGGTTTTGGTAGACAGAAGGTACTGCTAAGGTAGACAATAGTAGGTTTTGGTAGACAGAAGGTGTTGCTAAGGTACAATATTAGGTTTTAATAGACAGAAGGTGTTGCTAAGGTACAATAGTAGGTTTTAGTAGACAGAAGGTGTTGCTAAGGTACAATAGTAGGTTTTGGTAGACAGAAGGTCCTGCTAAGGTAGACAATAGTAGGTTTTGGTAGACAGAAGGTGTTGCTAAGGTACAATAATAGGTTTTAGTAGACAGAAGGTGTTGTTAAGGTACAATAGTAGGTTTGAGTAGACAGAAGGTGCTGCTAAGGTACAATAGTAAGTTTTAGTAGACAGAAGGTGCTGCTAAGGTACAATAGTAGGTTTTGGTAGACAGAAGGTGCTGCTAAGGTACAATAGTAGGTGTGTTGCTAAGGTACAATAGTAGGTTTAAGTAGACAGAAGGTCTTGCTAAGGTACAATGTAGGTATTAGTAGACAGAAGGTGTTGCTAAGGTACAATAGTAGGTTTTAGTAGACAGAAGGTGTTGCTAAGGTACAATAGTAGGTTTTAATAGACAGAAGGTGTTGCTAAGGTACAATAGTAGGTTTTAGTAGACAGAAGGTGTTGCTAAGGTACAATAGTAGGTTTTGGTAGACAGAAGGTGCTGCTAAGGTACAATATTAGGTTTTAGTAGACAGAAGGTGTTGCTAAGGTACAATAGTAGGTTTTGGTAGACAGAAGGTGCTGCTAAGGTACAATATTAGGTTTTAGTAGACAGAAAGTGTTGCTAAGGTACAATAGTAGGTTTTAGTAGACAGAAGATGTTGCTAAGGTACAATAGTAGGTTTTAGTAGACAGAAGGTGCTGCTAAGGTACAATAGTAGGTTTTGGTAGACAGAAGGTGCTGCTAAGGTACAATAGTAGGTGTGTTGCTAAGGTACAATAGTAGGTTTTATTAGACAGAAGGTGTTGCTAAGGTACAATAGTAGGTTTTAGTAGACAGAAGGTGTTGCTAAGGTACAATAGTAGGTTTTGGTAGACAGAAGGTGCTGCTAAGGTACAATACTAGGTTTTAGTAGACAGAAGGTGTTGCTAAGGTACAATAGTAGGTTTTGGTAGACAGAAGGTGTTGCTAAGGTACAATAGTAGGTTTTGGTAGACAGAAGGTGCTGCTAAGGTACAATATTAGGTTTTAGTAGACAGAAGGTGTTGCTAAGGTACAATAGTAGGTTTTGGTAGACAGAAGGTGCTGCTAAGGTACAATATTAGGTTTTAGTAGACAGAAAGTGTTGCTAAGGTACAATAGTAGGTTTTAGTAGACAGAAGATGTTGCTAAGGTACAATAGTAGGTTTTAGTAGACAGAAGGTGCTGCTAAGGTACAATAGTAGGTTTTGGTAGACAGAAGGTGCTGCTAAGGTACAATAGTAGGTGTGTTGCTAAGGTACAATAGTAGGTTTTATTAGACAGAAGGTGTTGCTAAGGTACAATAGTAGGTTTTAGTAGACAGAAGGTGTTGCTAAGGTACAATAGTAGGTTTTGGTAGACAGAAGGTGCTGCTAAGGTACAATACTAGGTTTTAGTAGACAGAAGGTGTTGCTAAGGTACAATAGTAGGTTTTGGTAGACAGAAGGTGTTGCTAAGGTACAATAGTAGGTTTTGGTAGACAGAAGGTGCTGCTAAGGTACAATAGTAGGTTTTAGTAGACAGAAGGTGTTGCTAAGGTACAATAGTAGGTTTTGGTAGACAGAAGGTGCTGCTAAGGTACAATATTAGGTTTTAGTAGACAGAAAGTGTTGCTAAGGTACAATAGTAGGTTTTAGTAGACAGAAGATGTTGGTAAGGTACAATAGTAGGTTTTAGTAGACAGAAGGTGCTGCTAAGGTACAATAGTAGGTTTTGGTAGACAGAAGGTGCTGCTAAGGTACAATAGTAGGTGTGTTGCTAAGGTACAATAGTAGGTTTTAGTAGACAGAAGGTGTTGCTAAGGTACAATAGTGGGTTTTGGTAGACAGAAGGTACTGCTAAGGTAGACAATAGTAGGTTTTGGTAGACAGAAGGTGTTGCTAAGGTACAATATTAGGTTTTAATAGACAGAAGGTGTTGCTAAGGTACAATAGTAGGTTTTAGTAGACAGAAGGTGTTGCTAAGGTACAATAGTAGGTTTTGGTAGACAGAAGGTGCTGCTAAGGTAGACAATAGTAGGTTTTGGTAGACAGAAGGTGTTGCTAAGGTACAATAATAGGTTTTAGTAGACAGAAGGTGTTGTTAAGGTACAATAGTAGGTTTTAGTAGACAGAAGGTGTTGCTAAGGTACAATAGTAGGTTTTAGTAGACAGAAGGTGTTGCTAAGGTACAATAGTAGGTTTTGGTAGACAGAAGGTGCTGCTATGGTAGACAATAGTAGGTTTTGGTAGACAGAAGGTGTTGCTAAGGTACAATAATAGGTTTTAGTAGACAGAAGGTGCTGCTAAGGTACAATAGTAGGTTTTAGTAGACAGAAGGTGTTGCTAAGGTACAATAGTAGGTTTTAGTAGACAGAAGGTGTTGATAAGGTACAATAGTAGGTTTTAGTAGACAGAAGGTGCTGCTGAGGTACAAAAGTAGGTTTTAGTAGACAGAAGGTGTTGCTAAGGTACAATAGTAGGTTGTAGTAGACAGAAGGTGCTGCTAAGGTACAATATTAGGTTTTAGTAGACAGAAGGTGTTGCTAAGGTACAATAGTAGGTTTTAGTAGACAGAAGGTGTTGCTAAGGTACAATAGTAGGTATTAGTAGACAGAAGGTGTTGCTAAGGTACAATAGTAGGTTTTAGTAGACAGAAGGTGTTGCTAAGGTACAATAGTAGGTTTTAGTAGACAGAAGGTGCTGCTAAGGTACAATAGTAGGTGTGTTAATAAGGTACAATAGTAGGTTATAGTAGACAGAAGGTGCTTCTAAGGTAGACAATAGTAGGTTTTGGTAGACAGAAGGTGTTGCTAAGGTACAATAGTAGGTTTTAGTAGACAGAAGGTGCTGCTAAGGTACAATTGTATGTTTTAGTAGACTGAAGGTGTTGCTAAGGTACAATAGTAGGTTTTAGTAGACAGAAGGTGTTGCTAAGGTACAATAGTAGGTTTTAGTAGACAGAAGGTGCTGCTAAGGTACAATAGTAGGTTTTGGTAGACAGAAGGTGCTGCTAAGGTACAATAGTAGGTGTGTTGCTAAGGTACAATAGTAGGTTTTAGTAGACAGAAGGTGTTGCTAAGGTACAATGTAGGTTTTAGTAGACAGACGGTGTTGCTAAGGTACAATAGTAGGTTTTAGTAGACAGAAGGTGTTGCTAAGGTACAATAGTAGGTTTTAGTAGACAGAAGGTGTTGCTAAGGTACAATATTAGGTTTTAGTAGACAGAAAGTGTTGCTAAGGTACAATAGTAGGTTTTAGTAGACAGAAGATGTTGCTAAGGTACAATAGTAGGTTTTGGTAGACAGAAGGTGCTGCTAAGGTACAATATTAGGTTTTAGTAGACAGAAAGTGTTGCTAAGGTACAATAGTAGGTTTTAGTAGACAGAAGATGTTGCTAAGGTACAATAGTAGGTTTTAGTAGACAGAAGGTGCTGCTAAGGTACAATAGTAGGTTTTGGTAGACAGAAGGTGCTGCTAAGGTACAATAGTAGGTGTGTTGCTAAGGTACAATAGTAGGTTTTAGTAGACAGAAGGTGTTGCTAAGGTACAATAGTGGGTTTTGGTAGACAGAAGGTACTGCTAAGGTAGACAATAGTAGGTTTTGGTAGACAGAAGGTGGTGCTAAGGTACAATATTAGGTTTTAATAGACAGAAGGTGTTGCTAATGTACAATAGTAGGTTTTAGTAGACAGAAGGTGTTGCTAAGGTACAATAGTAGGTTTTAGTAGACAGAAGGTGTTGCTAAGGTACAATAGTAGGTTTTGGTAGACAGAAGGTGCTGCTAAGGTAGACAATAGTAGGTTTTGGTAGACAGAAGGTGTTGCTAAGGGACAATAATAGGTTTTAGTAGACAGAAGGTGTTGTTAAGGTACAATAGTAGGTTTGAGTAGACAGAAGGTGCTGCTAAGGTACAATAGTAGGTTTTAGTAGACAGAAGGTGCTGCTAAGGTACAATAGTAGGTTTTGGTAGACAGAAGGTGCTGCTAAGGTACAATAGTAGGTGTGTTGCTAAGGTACAATAGTAGGTTTTAGTAGACAGAAGGTGTTGCTAAGGTACAATAGTGGGTTTTGGTAGACAGAAGGTACTGCTAAGGTAGACAATAGTAGGTTTTGGTAGACAGAAGGTGTTGCTAAGGTACAATATTAGGTTTTAATAGACAGAAGGTGTTGCTAAGGTACAATAGTAGGTTTTAGTAGACAGAAGGTGTTGCTAAGGTACAATAGTAGGTTTTGGTAGACAGAAGGTGCTGCTAAGGTAGACAATAGTAGGTTTTGGTAGACAGAAGGTGTTGCTAAGGTACAATAATAGGTTTTAGTAGACAGAAGGTGTTGTTAAGGTACAATAGTAGGTTTTAGTAGACAGAAGGTGTTGCTAAGGTACAATAGTAGGTTTTAGTAGACAGAAGGTGTTGCTAAGGTACAATAGTAGGTTTTGGTAGACAGAAGGTGCTGCTATGGTAGACAATAGTAGGTTTTGGTAGACAGAAGGTGTTGCTAAGGTACAATAATAGGTTTTAGTAGACAGAAGGTGCTGCTAAGGTACAATAGTAGGTTTTAGTAGACAGAAGGTGTTGCTAAGGTACAATAGTAGGTTTTAGTAGACAGAAGGTGTTGATAAGGTACAATAGTAGGTTTTAGTAGACAGAAGGTGCTGCTGAGGTACAAAAGTAGGTTTTAGTAGACAGAAGGTGTTGCTAAGGTACAATAGTAGGTTGTAGTAGACAGAAGGTGCTGCTAAGGTACAATATTAGGTTTTAGTAGACAGAAGGTGTTGCTAAGGTACAATAGTAGGTTTTAGTAGACAGAAGGTGTTGCTAAGGTACAATAGTAGGTATTAGTAGACAGAAGGTGTTGCTAAGGTACAATAGTAGGTTTTAGTAGACAGAAGGTGTTGCTAAGGTACAATAGTAGGTTTTAGTAGACAGAAGGTGCTGCTAAGGTACAATAGTAGGTGTGTTAATAAGGTACAATAGTAGGTTATAGTAGACAGAAGGTGCTTCTAAGGTAGACAATAGTAGGTTTTGGTAGACAGAAGGTGTTGCTAAGGTACAATAGTAGGTTTTAGTAGACAGAAGGTGCTGCTAAGGTACAATTGTATGTTTTAGTAGACTGAAGGTGTTGCTAAGGTACAATAGTAGGTTTTAGTAGACAGAAGGTGTTGCTAAGGTACAATAGTAGGTTTTAGTAGACAGAAGGTGCTGCTAAGGTACAATAGTAGGTTTTGGTAGACAGAAGGTGCTGCTAAGGTACAATAGTAGGTGTGTTGCTAAGGTACAATAGTAGGTTTTAGTAGACAGAAGGTGTTGCTAAGGTACAATGTAGGTTTTAGTAGACAGACGGTGTTGCTAAGGTACAATAGTAGGTTTTAGTAGACAGAAGGTGTTGCTAAGGTACAATAGTAGGTTTTAGTAGACAGAAGGTGTTGCTAAGGTACAATATTAGGTTTTAGTAGACAGAAAGTGTTGCTAAGGTACAATAGTAGGTTTTAGTAGACAGAAGATGTTGCTAAGGTACAATAGTAGGTTTTGGTAGACAGAAGGTGCTGCTAAGGTACAATATTAGGTTTTAGTAGACAGAAAGTGTTGCTAAGGTACAATAGTAGGTTTTAGTAGACAGAAGATGTTGCTAAGGTACAATAGTAGGTTTTAGTAGACAGAAGGTGCTGCTAAGGTACAATAGTAGGTTTTGGTAGACAGAAGGTGCTGCTAAGGTACAATAGTAGGTGTGTTGCTAAGGTACAATAGTAGGTTTTAGTAGACAGAAGGTGTTGCTAAGGTACAATAGTGGGTTTTGGTAGACAGAAGGTACTGCTAAGGTAGACAATAGTAGGTTTTGGTAGACAGAAGGTGGTGCTAAGGTACAATATTAGGTTTTAATAGACAGAAGGTGTTGCTAATGTACAATAGTAGGTTTTAGTAGACAGAAGGTGTTGCTAAGGTACAATAGTAGGTTTTAGTAGACAGAAGGTGTTGCTAAGGTACAATAGTAGGTTTTGGTAGACAGAAGGTGCTGCTAAGGTAGACAATAGTAGGTTTTGGTAGACAGAAGGTGTTGCTAAGGGACAATAATAGGTTTTAGTAGACAGAAGGTGTTGTTAAGGTACAATAGTAGGTTTGAGTAGACAGAAGGTGCTGCTAAGGTACAATAGTAGGTTTTAGTAGACAGAAGGTGCTGCTAAGGTACAATAGTAGGTTTTGGTAGACAGAAGGTGCTGCTAAGGTACAATAGTAGGTGTGTTGCTAAGGTACAATAGTAGGTTTAAGTAGACAGAAGGTGTTGCTAAGGTACAATGTAGGTATTAGTAGACAGAAGGTGTTGCTAAGGTACAATAGTAGGTTTTAGTAGACAGAAGGTGTTGCTAAGGTACAATAGTAGGTTTTAATAGACAGAAGATGTTGCTAAGGTACAATAGTAGGTTTTAGTAGACAGGAGGTGTTGCTAAGGTACAATAGTAGGTTTTAGTAGACAGAAGGTGTTGCTAAGGTACAATAGTAGGTTTTAGTAGACAGAAGGTGTTGCTAAGGTACAATAGTAGGTTTTAGTAGACAGAAGGTGTTGCTAAGGTACAATAGTAGGTTTTGGTAGACAGAAGGTGCTGCTAAGGTAGACAATAGTAGGTTTTGGTAGACAGAAGGTGTTGCTAAGGTACAATAATAGGTTTTAGTAGACAGAAGGTGTTGTTAAGGTACAATAGTAGGTTTGAGTAGACAGAAGGTGCTGCTAAGGTACAATAGTAGGTTTTAGTAGACAGAAGGTGCTGCTAAGGTACAATAGTAGGTTTTGGTAGACAGAAGGTGCTGCTAAGGTACAATAGTAGGTGTGTTGCTAAGGTACAATAGTAGGTTTAAGTAGACAGAAGGTGTTGCTAAGGTACAATGTAGGTTTTAGTAGACAGAAGGTGTTGCTAAGGTACAATAGTAGGTTTTAGTAGACAGAAGGTGTTGCTAAGGTACAATAGTAGGTTTTAATAGACAGAAGATGTTGCTAAGGTACAATAGTAGGTTTTAGTAGACAGGAGGTGTTGCTAAGGTACAATAGTAGGTTTTAGTAGACAGAAGGTGTTGCTAAGGTACAATAGTAGGTTTTAGTAGACAGAAGGTGTTGCTAAGGTACAATAGTAGGTTTTAGTAGACAGAAGGTGTTGCTAAGGTACAATAGTAGGTTTTGGTAGACAGAAGGTGCTGCTAAGGTACAATATTAGGTTTTAGTAGACAGAAGGTGTTGCTAAGGTACAATAGTAGGTTTTGGTAGACAGAAGGTGCTGCTAAGGTACAATATTAGGTTTTAGTAGACAGAAAGTGTTGCTAAGGTACAATAGTAGGTTTTAGTAGACAGAAGATGTTGCTAAGGTACAATAGTAGGTTTTAGTAGACAGAAGGTGCTGCTAAGGTACAATAGTAGGTTTTGGTAGACAGAAGGTGCTGCTAAGGTACAATACTAGGTTTTAGTAGACAGAAGGTGTTGCTAAGGTACAATAGTAGGTTTTGGTAGACAGAAGGTGTTGCTAAGGTACAATAGTAGGTTTTGGTAGACAGAAGGTGCTGCTAAGGTACAATAGTAGGTTTTAGTAGACAGAAGGTGTTGCTAAGGTACAATAGTAGGTTTTGGTAGACAGAAGGTGCTGCTAAGGTACAATATTAGGTTTTAGTAGACAGAAAGTGTTGCTAAGGTACAATAGTAGGTTTTAGTAGACAGAAGATGTTGGTAAGGTACAATAGTAGGTTTTAGTAGACAGAAGGTGCTGCTAAGGTACAATAGTAGGTTTTGGTAGACAGAAGGTGCTGCTAAGGTACAATAGTAGGTGTGTTGCTAAGGTACAATAGTAGGTTTTAGTAGACAGAAGGTGTTGCTAAGGTACAATAGTGGGTTTTGGTAGACAGAAGGTACTGCTAAGGTAGACAATAGTAGGTTTTGGTAGACAGAAGGTGTTGCTAAGGTACAATATTAGGTTTTAATAGACAGAAGGTGTTGCTAAGGTACAATAGTAGGTTTTAGTAGACAGAAGGTGTTGCTAAGGTACAATAGTAGGTTTTGGTAGACAGAAGGTGCTGCTAAGGTAGACAATAGTAGGTTTTGGTAGACAGAAGGTGTTGCTAAGGTACAATAATAGGTTTTAGTAGACAGAAGGTGTTGTTAAGGTACAATAGTAGGTTTTAGTAGACAGAAGGTGTTGCTAAGGTACAATAGTAGGTATTAGTAGACAGAAGGTGTTGCTAAGGTACAATAGTAGGTTTTAGTAGACAGAAGGTGTTGCTAAGGTACAATAGTAGGTTTTAGTAGACAGAAGGTGCTGCTAAGGTACAATAGTAGGTGTGTTGCTAAGGTACAATAGTAGGTTTTAGTAGACAGAAGGTGCTTCTAAGGTAGACAATAGTAGGTTTTGGTAGACAGAAGGTGTTGCTAAGGTACAATAGTAGGTTTTAGTAGACAGAAGGTGCTGCTAAGGTACAATTGTATGTTTTAGCAGACTGAAGGTGTTGCTAAGGTACAATAGTAGGTTTTAGTAGACAGAAGGTGTTGCTAAGGTACAATAGTAGGTTTTAGTAGACAGAAGGTGCTGCTAAGGTACAATAGTAGGTTTTGGTAGACAGAAGGTGCTGCTAAGGTACAATAGTAGGTGTGTTGCTAAGGTACAATAGTAGGTTTTAGTAGACAGAAGGTGTTGCTAAGGTACAATGTAGGTTTTAGTAGACAGACGGTGTTGCTAAGGTACAATAGTAGGTTTTAGTAGACAGAAGGTGTTGCTAAGGTACAATAGTAGGTTTTAGTAGACAGAAGGTGTTGCTAAGGTACAATATTAGGTTTTAGTAGACAGAAAGTGTTGCTAAGGTACAATAGTAGGTTTTAGTAGACAGAAGATGTTGCTAAGGTACAATAGTAGGTTTTGGTAGACAGAAGGTGCTGCTAAGGTACAATATTAGGTTTTAGTAGACAGAAATTGTTGCTAAGGTACAATAGTAGGTTTTAGTAGACAGAAGGTGTTGCTAAGGTACAATAGTAGGTTTTAGTAGACAGAAGGTGTTGCTAAGGTACAATAGTAGGTTTTAGTAGACAGAAGGTGTTGCTAAGGTACAATAGTAGGTTTTAGTAGACAGAAGGTGCTGCTAAGGTACAATAGTAGGTTTTGGTAGACAGAAGGTGCTGCTAAGGTACAATAGTAGGTGTGTTGCTAAGGTACAATAGTAGGTTTTAGTAGACAGAAGGTGTTGCTAAGGTACAATGTAGGTTTTAGTAGACAGAAGGTGTTGCTAAGGTACAATAGTAGGTTTTAGTAGACAGAAGGTGTTGCTAAGGTACAATATTAGGTTTTGGTAGACAGAAAGTGTTGCTAAGGTACAATAGTAGGTTTTAGTAGACAGAAGATGTTGCTAAGGTACAATAGTAGGTTTTGGTAGACAGAAGGTGCTGCTAAGGTACAATATTAGGTTTTAGTAGACAGAAAGTGTTGCTAAGGTACAATAGTAGGTTTTAGTAGACAGAAGATGTTGCTAAGGTACAATAGTAGGTTTTAGTAGACAGAAGGTGCTTCTAAGGTACAATAGTAGGTTTTGGTAGACAGAAGGTGCTGCTAAGGTACAATAGTAGGTTTGTTGCTAAGGTACAATAGTAGGTTTAAGTAGACAGAAGGTGTTGCTAAGGTACAATGTAGGTTTTAGTAGACAGAAGGTGTTGCTAAGGTACAATAGTAGGTTTTAGTAGACAGAAGGTGTTGCTAAGGTACAATAGTAGGTTTTAATAGACAGAAGATGTTGCTAAGGTACAATAGTAGGTTTTAGTAGACAGAAGGTGTTGCTAAGGTACAATAGTAGGTTTTAGTAGACAGAAGGTGTTGCTAAGGTACAATAGTAGGTTTTGGTAGACAGAAGGTGCTGCTAAGGTACAATTTTAGGTTTTAGTAGACAGAAGGTGTTGCTAAGGTACAATAGTAGGTTTTGGTAGACAGAAGGTGCTGCTAAGGTACACTATTAGGTTTTAGTAGACAGAAAGTGTTGCTAAGGTACAATAGTAGGTTTTAGTAGACAGAAGATGTTGCTAAGGTACAATAGTAGGTTTTAGTAGACAGAAGGTGCTGCTAAGGTACAATAGTAGGTTTTGGTAGACAGAAGGTGCTGCTAAGGTTCAATAGTAGGTGTGTTGCTAAGGTACAATAGTAGGTTTTAGTAGACAGAAGGTGTTGCTAAGGTACAATAGTAGGTTTTGGTAGTCAGAAGGTACTGCTAAGGTAGACAATAGTAGGTTTTGGTAGACAGAAGGTGTTGCTAAGGTACAATAGTAGGTTGTAGTAGACAGAAGGTGCTGCTAAGGTACAATATTAGGTTTTAGTAGACAGAAGGTGTTGCTAAGGTACAATAGTAGGTTTTAGTAGACAGAAGGTGTTGCTAAGGTACAATAGTAGGTATTAGTAGACAGAAGGTGTTGCTAAGGTACAATAGTAGGTT
The DNA here is from genome assembly GCF_964263955.1 of Coregonus lavaretus. NCBI lineage: Eukaryota > Metazoa > Chordata > Actinopteri > Salmoniformes > Salmonidae > Coregonus > Coregonus lavaretus. Next base: position 37,305,418 of record NC_140014.1, read on the forward strand.
TTAGTAGACAGAAGGTGTTGCTAAGGTACAATAGTAGGTTTTAGTAGACAGAAGGTGCTGCTAAGGTACAATAGTAGGTGTGTTGCTAAGGTACAATAGTAGGTTTTAGTAGACAGAAGGTGTTGCTAAGGTACAATAGTAGGTTTTAGTAGACAGAAGGTGTTGCTAAGGTACAATAGTAGGTTTTGGTAGACAGAAGGTGCTGCTAAGGTACAATACTAGGTTTTAGTAGACAGAAGGTGCTGCTAAGGTACAATAGTAGGTTTTAGTAGACAGAAGGTGTTGCTAAGGTACAATAGTAGGTTTTGGTAGACAGAAGGTGCTGCTAAGGTACAATATTAGGTTTTAGTAGACAGAAAGTGTTGCTAAGGTACAATAGTAGGTTTTAGTAGACAGAAGATGTTGCTAAGGTACAATAGTAGGTTTTAGTAGACAGAAGGTGCTGCTAAGGTACAATAGTAGGTTTTGGTAGACAGAAGGTGCTGCTAAGGTACAATAGTAGGTGTGTTGCTAAGGTACAATAGTAGGTTTTAGTAGACAGAAGGTGTTGCTAAGGTACAATAGTGGGTTTTGGTAGACAGAAGGTACTGCTAAGGTAGACAATAGTAGGTTTTGGTAGACAGAAGGTGTTGCTAAGGTACAATATTAGGTTTTAATAGACAGAAGGTGTTGCTAAGGTACAATAGTAGGTTTTAGTAGACAGAAGGTGTTGCTAAGGTACAATAGTAGGTTTTGGTAGACAGAAGGTGCTGCTAAGGTAGACAATAGTAGGTTTTGGTAGACAGAAGGTGTTGCTAAGGTACAATAATAGGTTTTAGTAGACAGAAGGTGTTGTTAAGGTAAAATAGTAGGTTTGAGTAGACAGAAGGTGCTGCTAAGGTACAATAGTAGGTTTTAGTAGACAGAAGGTGTTGCTAAGGTACAATAGTAGGTTTTAGTAGACAGAAGGTGTTGATAAGGTACAATAGTAGGTTTTAGTAGACAGAAGGTGCTGCTGAGGTACAAAAGTAGGTTTTAGTAGACAGAATGTGTTGCTAAGGTACAATAGTAGGTTGTAGTAGACAGAAGGTGCTGCTAAGGTACAATATTAGGTTTTAGTAGACAGAAGGTGTTGCTAAGGTACAATAGTAGGTTTTAGTAGACAGAAGGTGTTGCTAAGGTACAATAGTAGGTATTAGTAGACAGAAGGTGTTGCTAAGGTACAATAGTAGGTTTTAGTAGACAGAAGGTGCTGCTAAGGTACAATAGTAGGTGTGTTGCTAAGGTACAATAGTAGGTTTTAGTAGACAGAAGGTGCTTCTAAGGTAGACAATAGTAGGTTTTGGTAGACAGAAGGTGTTGCTAAGGTACAATAGTAGGTTTTAGTAGACAGAAGGTGCTGCTAAGGTACAATAGTAGGTTTGTTGCTAAGGTACAATAGTAGGTTTAAGTAGACAGAAGGTGTTGCTAAGGTACAATGTAGGTTTTAGTAGACAGAAGGTGTTGCTAAGGTACAATAGTAGGTTTTAGTAGACAGAAGGTGTTGCTAAGGTACAATAGTAGGTTTTAATAGACAGAAGATGTTGCTAAGGTACAATAGTAGGTTTTAGTAGACAGAAGGTGTTGCTAAGGTACAATAGTAGGTTTTAGTAGACAGAAGGTGTTGCTAAGGTACAATAGTAGGTTTTGGTAGACAGAAGGTGCTGCTAAGGTACAATTTTAGGTTTTAGTAGACAGAAGGTGTTGCTAAGGTACAATAGTAGGTTTTGGTAGACAGAAGGTGCTGCTAAGGTACACTATTAGGTTTTAGTAGACAGAAAGTGTTGCTAAGGTACAATAGTAGGTTTTAGTAGACAGAAGATGTTGCTAAGGTACAATAGTAGGTTTTAGTAGACAGAAGGTGCTGCTAAGGTACAATAGTAGGTTTTGGTAGACAGAAGGTGCTGCTAAGGTTCAATAGTAGGTGTGTTGCTAAGGTACAATAGTAGGTTTTAGTAGACAGAAGGTGTTGCTAAGGTACAATAGTAGGTTTTGGTAGTCAGAAGGTACTGCTAAGGTAGACAATAGTAGGTTTTGGTAGACAGAAGGTGTTGCTAAGGTACAATAGTAGGTTGTAGTAGACAGAAGGTGCTGCTAAGGTACAATATTAGGTTTTAGTAGACAGAAGGTGTTGCTAAGGTACAATAGTAGGTTTTAGTAGACAGAAGGTGTTGCTAAGGTACAATAGTAGGTATTAGTAGACAGAAGGTGTTGCTAAGGTACAATAGTAGGTTTTAGTAGACAGAAGGTGTTGCTAAGGTACAATAGTAGGTTTTAGTAGACAGAAGGTGCTGCTAAGGTACAATAGTAGGTGTGTTGCTAAGGTACAATAGTAGGTTTTAGTAGACAGAAGGTGTTGCTAAGGTACAATAGTAGGTTTTAGTAGACAGAAGGTGTTGCTAAGGTACAATAGTAGGTTTTGGTAGACAGAAGGTGCTGCTAAGGTACAATACTAGGTTTTAGTAGACAGAAGGTGCTGCTAAGGTACAATAGTAGGTTTTAGTAGACAGAAGGTGTTGCTAAGGTACAATAGTAGGTTTTGGTAGACAGAAGGTGCTGCTAAGGTACAATATTAGGTTTTAGTAGACAGAAAGTGTTGCTAAGGTACAATAGTAGGTTTTAGTAGACAGAAGATGTTGCTAAGGTACAATAGTAGGTTTTAGTAGACAGAAGGTGCTGCTAAGGTACAATAGTAGGTTTTGGTAGACAGAAGGTGCTGCTAAGGTACAATAGTAGGTGTGTTGCTAAGGTACAATAGTAGGTTTTAGTAGACAGAAGGTGTTGCTAAGGTACAATAGTGGGTTTTGGTAGACAGAAGGTACTGCTAAGGTAGACAATAGTAGGTTTTGGTAGACAGAAGGTGTTGCTAAGGTACAATATTAGGTTTTAATAGACAGAAGGTGTTGCTAAGGTACAATAGTAGGTTTTAGTAGACAGAAGGTGTTGCTAAGGTACAATAGTAGGTTTTGGTAGACAGAAGGTGCTGCTAAGGTAGACAATAGTAGGTTTTGGTAGACAGAAGGTGTTGCTAAGGTACAATAATAGGTTTTAGTAGACAGAAGGTGTTGTTAAGGTAAAATAGTAGGTTTGAGTAGACAGAAGGTGCTGCTAAGGTACAATAGTAGGTTTTAGTAGACAGAAGGTGTTGCTAAGGTACAATAGTAGGTTTTAGTAGACAGAAGGTGTTGATAAGGTACAATAGTAGGTTTTAGTAGACAGAAGGTGCTGCTGAGGTACAAAAGTAGGTTTTAGTAGACAGAATGTGTTGCTAAGGTACAATAGTAGGTTGTAGTAGACAGAAGGTGCTGCTAAGGTACAATATTAGGTTTTAGTAGACAGAAGGTGTTGCTAAGGTACAATAGTAGGTTTTAGTAGACAGAAGGTGTTGCTAAGGTACAATAGTAGGTATTAGTAGACAGAAGGTGTTGCTAAGGTACAATAGTAGGTTTTAGTAGACAGAAGGTGCTGCTAAGGTACAATAGTAGGTGTGTTGCTAAGGTACAATAGTAGGTTTTAGTAGACAGAAGGTGCTTCTAAGGTAGACAATAGTAGGTTTTGGTAGACAGAAGGTGTTGCTAAGGTACAATAGTAGGTTTTAGTAGACAGAAGGTGCTGCTAAGGTACAATTGTATGTTTTAGTAGACTGAAGGTGTTGCTAAGGTACAATAGTAGGTTTTAGTAGACAGAAGGTGTTGCTAAGGTACAATAGTAGGTTTTAGTAGACAGAAGGTGCTGCTAAGGTACAATAGTAGGTTTTGGTAGACAGAAGGTGCTGCTAAGGTACAATAGTAGGTGTGTTGCTAAGGTACAATAGTAGGTTTTAGTAGACAGAAGGTGTTGCTAAGGTACAATGTAGGTTTTAGTAGACAGACGGTGTTGCTAAGGTACAATAGTAGGTTTTAGTAGACAGAAGGTGTTGCTAAGGTACAATAGTAGGTTTTAGTAGACAGAAGGTGTTGCTAAGGTACAATATTAGGTTTTAGTAGACAGAAATTGTTGCTAAGGTACAATAGTAGGTTTTAGTAGACAGAAGATGTTGCTGAGGTACAATAGTAGGTTTTGGTAGACAGAAGGTGCTGCTAAGGTACAATATTAGGTTTTAGTAGACAGAAATTGTTGCTAAGGTACAATAGTAGGTTTTAGTAGACAGAAGATGTTGCTAAGGTACAATAGTAGGTTTTAGTAGACAGAAGGTGTTGCTAAGGTACAATAGTAGGTTTTAGTAGACAGAAGGTGTTGCTAAGGTACAATAGTAGGTTTTAGTAGACAGAAGGTGCTGCTAAGGTACAATAGTAGGTTTTGGTAGACAGAAGGTGCTGCTAAGGTACAATAGTAGGTGTGTTGCTAAGGTACAATAGTAGGTTTTAGTAGACAGAAGGTGTTGCTAAGGTACAATGTAGGTTTTAGTAGACAGAAGGTGTTGCTAAGGTACAATAGTAGGTTTTAGTAGACAGAAGGTGTTGCTAAGGTACAATATTAGGTTTTGGTAGACAGAAAGTGTTGCTAAGGTACAATAGTAGGTTTTAGTAGACAGAAGATGTTGCTAAGGTACAATAGTAGGTTTTGGTAGACAGAAGGTGCTGCTAAGGTACAATATTAGGTTTTAGTAGACAGAAAGTGTTGCTAAGGTACAATAGTAGGTTTTAGTAGACAGAAGATGTTGCTAAGGTACAATAGTAGGTTTTAGTAGACAGAAGGTGCTGCTAAGGTACAATAGTAGGTTTTGGTAGACAGAAGGTGCTGCTAAGGTACAATAGTAGGTTTGTTGCTAAGGTACAATAGTAGGTTTAAGTAGACAGAAGGTGTTGCTAAGGTACAATGTAGGTTTTAGTAGACAGAAGGTGTTGCTAAGGTACAATAGTAGGTTTTAGTAGACAGAAGGTGTTGCTAAGGTACAATAGTAGGTTTTAATAGACAGAAGATGTTGCTAAGGTACAATAGTAGGTTTTAGTAGACAGAAGGTGTTGCTAAGGTACAATAGTAGGTTTTAGTAGACAGAAGGTGTTGCTAAGGTACAATAGTAGGTTTTGGTAGACAGAAGGTGCTGCTAAGGTACAATTTTAGGTTTTAGTAGACAGAAGGTGTTGCTAAGGTACAATAGTAGGTTTTGGTAGACAGAAGGTGCTGCTAAGGTACACTATTAGGTTTTAGTAGACAGAAAGTGTTGCTAAGGTACAATAGTAGGTTTTAGTAGACAGAAGATGTTGCTAAGGTACAATAGTAGGTTTTAGTAGACAGAAGGTGCTGCTAAGGTACAATAGTAGGTTTTGGTAGACAGAAGGTGCTGCTAAGGTTCAATAGTAGGTGTGTTGCTAAGGTACAATAGTAGGTTTTAGTAGACAGAAGGTGTTGCTAAGGTACAATAGTAGGTTTTGGTAGTCAGAAGGTACTGCTAAGGTAGACAATAGTAGGTTTTGGTAGACAGAAGGTGTTGCTAAGGTACAATAGTAGGTTGTAGTAGACAGAAGGTGCTGCTAAGGTACAATATTAGGTTTTAGTAGACAGAAGGTGCTGCTAAGGTACAATATTAGGTTTTAGTAGACAGAAGGTGTTGCTAAGGTACAATAGTAGGTTTTGGTAGACAGAAGGTGCTGCTAAGGTACAATATTAGGTTTTAGTAGACAGAAAGTGTTGCTAAGGTACAATAGTAGGTTTTAGTAGACAGAAGATGTTGCTAAGGTACAATAGTAGGTTTTAGTAGACAGAAGGTGCTGCTAAGGTACAATAGTAGGTTTTGGTAGACAGAAGGTGCTGCTAAGGTACAATACTAGGTTTTAGTAGACAGAAGGTGTTGCTAAGGTACAATAGTAGGTTTTGGTAGACAGAAGGTGTTGCTAAGGTACAATAGTAGGTTTTGGTAGACAGAAGGTGCTGCTAAGGTACAATAGTAGGTTTTAGTAGACAGAAGGTGTTGCTAAGGTACAATAGTAGGTTTTGGTAGACAGAAGGTGCTGCTAAGGTACAATATTAGGTTTTAGTAGACAGAAAGTGTTGCTAAGGTACAATAGTAGGTTTTAGTAGACAGAAGATGTTGGTAAGGTACAATAGTAGGTTTTAGTAGACAGAAGGTGCTGCTAAGGTACAATAGTAGGTTTTGGTAGACAGAAGGTGCTGCTAAGGTACAATAGTAGGTGTGTTGCTAAGGTACAATAGTAGGTTTTAGTAGACAGAAGGTGTTGCTAAGGTACAATAGTGGGTTTTGGTAGACAGAAGGTACTGCTAAGGTAGACAATAGTAGGTTTTGGTAGACAGAAGGTGTTGCTAAGGTACAATATTAGGTTTTAATAGACAGAAGGTGTTGCTAAGGTACAATAGTAGGTTTTAGTAGACAGAAGGTGTTGCTAAGGTACAATAGTAGGTTTTGGTAGACAGAAGGTGCTGCTAAGGTAGACAATAGTAGGTTTTGGTAGACAGAAGGTGTTGCTAAGGTACAATAATAGTTTTAGTAGACAGAAGGTGTTGTTAAGGTACAATAGTAGGTTTTAGTAGACAGAAGGTGTTGCTAAGGTACAATAGTAGGTATTAGTAGACAGAAGGTGTTGCTAAGGTACAATAGTAGGTTTTAGTAGACAGAAGGTGTTGCTAAGGTACAATAGTAGGTTTTAGTAGACAGAAGGTGCTGCTAAGGTACAATAGTAGGTGTGTTGCTAAGGTACAATAGTAGGTTTTAGTAGACAGAAGGTGCTTCTAAGGTAGACAATAGTAGGTTTTGGTAGACAGAAGGTGTTGCTAAGGTACAATAGTAGGTTTTAGTAGACAGAAGGTGCTGCTAAGGTACAATTGTATGTTTTAGTAGACTGAAGGTGTTGCTAAGGTACAATAGTAGGTTTTAGTAGACAGAAGGTGTTGCTAAGTTACAATAGTAGGTTTTAGTAGACAGAAGGTGCTGCTAAGGTACAATAGTAGGTTTTGGTAGACAGAAGGTGCTGCTAAGGTACAATAGTAGGTGTGTTGCTAAGGTACAATAGTAGGTTTTAGTAGACAGAAGGTGTTGCTAAGGTACAATGTAGGTTTTAGTAGACAGACGGTGTTGCTAAGGTACAATAGTAGGTTTTAGTAGACAGAAGGTGTTGCTAAGGTACAATAGTAGGTTTTAGTAGACAGAAGGTGTTGCTAAGGTACAATATTAGGTTTTAGTAGACAGAAAGTGTTGCTAAGGTACAATAGTAGGTTTTAGTAGACAGAAGATGTTGCTAAGGTACAATAGTAGGTTTTGGTAGACAGAAGGTGCTGCTAAGGTACAATATTAGGTTTTAGTAGACAGAAATTGTTGCTAAGGTACAATAGTAGGTTTTAGTAGACAGAAGATGTTGCTAAGGTACAATAGTAGGTTTTAGTAGACAGAAGGTGTTGCTAAGGTACAATAGTAGGTTTTAGTAGACAGAAGGTGTTGCTAAGGTACAATAGTAGGTTTTAGTAGACAGAAGGTGCTGCTAAGGTACAATAGTAGGTTTTGGTAGACAGAAGGTGCTGCTAAGGTACAATAGTAGGTGTGTTGCTAAGGTACAATAGTAGGTTTTAGTAGACAGAAGGTGTTGCTAAGGTACAATGTAGGTTTTAGTAGACAGAAGGTGTTGCTAAGGTACAATAGTAGGTTTTAGTAGACAGAAGGTGTTGCTAAGGTACAATATTAGGTTTTGGTAGACAGAAAGTGTTGCTAAGGTACAATTTTAGGTTTTAGTAGACAGAAGGTGTTGCTAAGGTACAATAGTAGGTTTTGGTAGACAGAAGGTGCTGCTAAGGTACACTATTAGGTTTTAGTAGACAGAAAGTGTTGCTAAGGTACAATAGTAGGTTTTAGTAGACAGAAGATGTTGCTAAGGTACAATAGTAGGTTTTAGTAGACAGAAGGTGCTGCTAAGGTACAATAGTAGGTTTTGGTAGACAGAAGGTGCTGCTAAGGTTCAATAGTAGGTGTGTTGCTAAGGTACAATAGTAGGTTTTAGTAGACAGAAGGTGTTGCTAAGGTACAATAGTAGGTTTTGGTAGTCAGAAGGTACTGCTAAGGTAGACAATAGTAGGTTTTGGTAGACAGAAGGTGTTGCTAAGGTACAATAGTAGGTTGTAGTAGACAGAAGGTGCTGCTAAGGTACAATATTAGGTTTTAGTAGACAGAAGGTGTTGCTAAGGTACAATAGTAGGTTTTAGTAGACAGAAGGTGTTGCTAAGGTACAATAGTAGGTATTAGTAGACAGAAGGTGTTGCTAAGGTACAATAGTAGGTTTTAGTAGACAGAAGGTGTTGCTAAGGTACAATAGTAGGTTTTAGTAGACAGAAGGTGCTGCTAAGGTACAATAGTAGGTGTGTTGCTAAGGTACAATAGTAGGTTTTAGTAGACAGAAGGTGTTGCTAAGGTACAATAGTAGGTTTTAGTAGACAGAAGGTGTTGCTAAGGTACAATAGTAGGTTTTGGTAGACAGAAGGTGCTGCTAAGGTACAATACTAGGTTTTAGTAGACAGAAGGTGTTGCTAAGGTACAATAGTAGGTTTTGGTAGACAGAAGGTGTTGCTAAGGTACAATAGTAGGTTTTGGTAGACAGAAGGTGCTGCTAAGGTACAATAGTAGGTTTTAGTAGACAGAAGGTGTTGCTAAGGTACAATAGTAGGTTTTGGTAGACAGAAGGTGCTGCTAAGGTACAATATTAGGTTTTAGTAGACAGAAAGTGTTGCTAAGGTACAATAGTAGGTTTTAGTAGACAGAAGATGTTGCTAAGGTACAATAGTAGGTTTTAGTAGACAGAAGGTGCTGCTAAGGTACAATAGTAGGTTTTGGTAGACAGAAGGTGCTGCTAAGGTACAATAGTAGGTGTGTTGCTAAGGTACAATAGTAGGTTTTAGTAGACAGAAGGTGTTGCTAAGGTACAATAGTGGGTTTTGGTAGACAGAAGGTACTGCTAAGGTAGACAATAGTAGGTTTTGGTAGACAGAAGGTGTTGCTAAGGTACAATATTAGGTTTTAATAGACAGAAGGTGTTGCTAAGGTACAATAGTAGGTTTTAGTAGACAGAAGGTGTTGCTAAGGTACAATAGTAGGTTTTGGTAGACAGAAGGTGCTGCTAAGGTAGACAATAGTAGGTTTTGGTAGACAGAAGGTGTTGCTAAGGTACAATAATAGGTTTTAGTAGACAGAAGGTGTTGTTAAGGTAAAATAGTAGGTTTGAGTAGACAGAAGGTGCTGCTAAGGTACAATAGTAGGTTTTAGTAGACAGAAGGTGTTGCTAAGGTACAATAGTAGGTTTTAGTAGACAGAAGGTGTTGATAAGGTACAATAGTAGGTTTTAGTAGACAGAAGGTGCTGCTGAGGTACAAAAGTAGGTTTTAGTAGACAGAATGTGTTGCTAAGGTACAATAGTAGGTTGTAGTAGACAGAAGGTGCTGCTAAGGTACAATATTAGGTTTTAGTAGACAGAAGGTGTTGCTAAGGTACAATAGTAGGTTTTAGTAGACAGAAGGTGTTGCTAAGGTACAATAGTAGGTATTAGTAGACAGAAGGTGTTGCTAAGGTACAATAGTAGGTTTTAGTAGACAGAAGGTGCTGCTAAGGTACAATAGTAGGTGTGTTGCTAAGGTACAATAGTAGGTTTTAGTAGACAGAAGGTGCTTCTAAGGTAGACAATAGTAGGTTTTGGTAGACAGAAGGTGTTGCTAAGGTACAATAGTAGGTTTTAGTAGACAGAAGGTGCTGCTAAGGTACAATTGTATGTTTTAGTAGACTGAAGGTGTTGCTAAGGTACAATAGTAGGTTTTAGTAGACAGAAGGTGTTGCTAAGGTACAATAGTAGGTTTTAGTAGACAGAAGGTGCTGCTAAGGTACAATAGTAGGTTTTGGTAGACAGAAGGTGCTGCTAAGGTACAATAGTAGGTGTGTTGCTAAGGTACAATAGTAGGTTTTAGTAGACAGAAGGTGTTGCTAAGGTACAATGTAGGTTTTAGTAGACAGACGGTGTTGCTAAGGTACAATAGTAGGTTTTAGTAGACAGAAGGTGTTGCTAAGGTACAATAGTAGGTTTTAGTAGACAGAAGGTGTTGCTAAGGTACAATATTAGGTTTTAGTAGACAGAGAGTGTTGCTAAGGTACAATAGTAGGTTTTTGTAGACAGATGATGTTGCTAAGGTACAATAGTAGGTTTTGGTAGACAGAAGGTGCTGCTAAGGTACAATATTAGGTTTTAGTAGACAGAAATTGTTGCTAAGGTACAATAGTAGGTTTTAGTAGACAGAATATGTTGCTAAGGTACAATAGTAGGTTTTAGTAGACAGAAGGTGTTGCTAAGGTACAATAGTAGGTTTTAGTAGACAGAAGGTGTTGCTAAGGTACAATAGTAGGTTTTAGTAGACAGAAGGTGCTGCTAAGGTACAATAGTAGGTTTTGGTAGACAGAAGGTGCTGCTAAGGTACAATAGTAGGTGTGTTGCTAAGGTACAATAGTAGGTTTTAGTAGACAGAAGGTGTTGCTAAGGTACAATGTAGGTTTTAGTAGACAGAAGGTGTTGCTAAGGTACAATAGTAGGTTTTAGTAGACAGAAGGTGTTGCTAAGGTACAATATTAGGTTTTGGTAGACAGAAAGTGTTGCTAAGGTACAATAGTAGGTTTTAGTAGACAGAAGATGTTGCTAAGGTACAATAGTAGGTTTTGGTAGACAGAAGGTGCTGCTAAGGTACAATATTAGGTTTTAGTAGACAGAAAGTGTTGCTAAGGTACAATAGTAGGTTTTAGTAGACAGAAGATGTTGCTAAGGTACAATAGTAGGTTTTAGTAGACAGAAGGTGCTGCTAAGGTACAATAGTAGGTTTTGGTAGACAGAAGGTGCTGCTAAGGTACAATAGTAGGTTTGTTGCTAAGGTACAATAGTAGGTTTAAGTAGACAGAAGGTGTTGCTAAGGTACAATGTAGGTTTTAGTAGACAGAAGGTGTTGCTAAGGTACAATAGTAGGTTTTAGTAGACAGAAGGTGTTGCTAAGGTACAATAGTAGGTTTTAATAGACAGAAGATGTTGCTAAGGTACAATAGTAGGTTTTAGTAGACAGAAGGTGTTGCTAAGGTACAATAGTAGGTTTTAGTAGACAGAAGGTGTTGCTAAGGTACAATAGTAGGTTTTGGTAGACAGAAGGTGCTGCTAAGGTACAATTTTAGGTTTTAGTAGACAGAAGGTGTTGCTAAGGTACAATAGTAGGTTTTGGTAGACAGAAGGTGCTGCTAAGGTACACTATTAGGTTTTAGTAGACAGAAAGTGTTGCTAAGGTACAATAGTAGGTTTTAGTAGACAGAAGATGTTGCTAAGGTACAATAGTAGGTTTTAGTAGACAGAAGGTGCTGCTAAGGTACAATAGTAGGTTTTGGTAGACAGAAGGTGCTGCTAAGGTTCAATAGTAGGTGTGTTGCTAAGGTACAATAGTAGGTTTTAGTAGACAGAAGGTGTTGCTAAGGTACAATAGTAGGTTTTGGTAGTCAGAAGGTACTGCTAAGGTAGACAATAGTAGGTTTTGGTAGACAGAAGGTGTTGCTAAGGTACAATAGTAGGTTGTAGTAGACAGAAGGTGCTGCTAAGGTACAATATTAGGTTTTAGTAGACAGAAGGTGTTGCTAAGGTACAATAGTAGGTTTTAGTAGACAGAAGGTGTTGCTAAGGTACAATAGTAGGTAATAGTAGACAGAAGGTGTTGCTAAGGTACAATAGTAGGTTTTAGTAGACAGAAGGTGTTGCTAAGGTACAATAGTAGGTTTTAGTAGACAGAAGGTGCTGCTAAGGTACAATAGTAGGTGTGTTGCTAAGGTACAATAGTAGGTTTTAGTAGACAGAAGGTGTTGCTAAGGTACAATAGTAGGTTTTAGTAGACAGAAGGTGTTGCTAAGGTACAATAGTAGGTTTTGGTAGACAGAAGGTGCTGCTAAGGTACAATAGTAGGTTTTGGTAGACAGAAGGTGCTGCTAAGGTTCAATAGTAGGTGTGTTGCTAAGGTACAATAGTAGGTTTTAGTAGACAGAAGGTGTTGCTAAGGTACAATAGTAGGTTTTGGTAGTCAGAAGGTACTGCTAAGGTAGACAATAGTAGGTTTTGGTAGACAGAAGGTGTTGCTAAGGTACAATAGTAGGTTGTAGTAGACAGAAGGTGCTGCTAAGGTACAATATTAGGTTTTAGTAGACAGAAGGTGTTGCTAAGGTACAATAGTAGGTTTTAGTAGACAGAAGGTGTTGCTAAGGTACAATAGTAGGTATTAGTAGACAGAAGGTGTTGCTAAGGTACAATAGTAGGTTTTAGTAGACAGAAGGTGTTGCTAAGGTACAATAGTAGGTTTTAGTAGACAGAAGGTGCTGCTAAGGTACAATAGTAGGTGTGTTGCTAAGGTACAATAGTAGGTTTTAGTAGACAGAAGGTGTTGCTAAGGTACAATAGTAGGTTTTAGTAGACAGAAGGTGTTGCTAAGGTACAATAGTAGGTTTTGGTAGACAGAAGGTGCTGCTAAGGTACAATACTAGGTTTTAGTAGACAGAAGGTGTTGCTAAGGTACAATAGTAGGTTTTGGTAGACAGAAGGTGTTGCTAAGGTACAATAGTAGGTTTTGGTAGACAGAAGGTGCTGCTAAGGTACAATAGTAGGTTTTAGTAGACAGAAGGTGTTGCTAAGGTACAATAGTAGGTTTTGGTAGACAGAAGGTGCTGCTAAGGTACAATATTAGGTTTTAGTAGACAGAAAGTGTTGCTAAGGTACAATAGTAGGTTTTAGTAGACAGAAGATGTTGCTAAGGTACAATAGTAGGTTTTAGTAGACAGAAGGTGCTGCTAAGGTACAATAGTAGGTTTTGGTAGACAGAAGGTGCTGCTAAGGTACAATAGTAGGTGTGTTGCTAAGGTACAATAGTAGGTTTTAGTAGACAGAAGGTGTTGCTAAGGTACAATAGTGGGTTTTGGTAGACAGAAGGTACTGCTAAGGTAGACAATAGTAGGTTTTGGTAGACAAAAGGTGTTGCTAAGGTACAATATTAGGTTTTAATAGACAGAAGGTGTTGCTAAGGTACAATAGTAGGTTTTAGTAGACAGAAGGTGTTGCTAAGGTACAATAGTAGGTTTTGGTAGACAGAAGGTGCTGCTAAGGTAGACAATAGTAGGTTTTGGTAGACAGAAGGTGTTGCTAAGGTACAATAATAGGTTTTAGTAGACAGAAGGTGTTGTTAAGGTAAAATAGTAGGTTTGAGTAGACAGAAGGTGCTGCTAAGGTACAATAGTAGGTTTTAGTAGACAGAAGGTGTTGCTAAGGTACAATAGTAGGTTTTAGTAGACAGAAGGTGTTGATAAGGTACAATAGTAGGTTTTAGTAGACAGAAGGTGCTGCTGAGGTACAAAAGTAGGTTTTAGTAGACAGAATGTGTTGCTAAGGTACAATAGTAGGTTGTAGTAGACAGAAGGTGCTGCTAAGGTACAATATTAGGTTTTAGTAGACAGAAGGTGTTGCTAAGGTACAATAGTAGGTTTTAGTAGACAGAAGGTGTTGCTAAGGTACAATAGTAGGTATTAGTAGACAGAAGGTGTTGCTAAGGTACAATAGTAGGTTTTAGTAGACAGAAGGTGCTGCTAAGGTACAATAGTAGGTGTGTTGCTAAGGTACAATAGTAGGTTTTAGTAGACAGAAGGTGCTTCTAAGGTAGACAATAGTAGGTTTTGGTAGACAGAAGGTGTTGCTAAGGTACAATAGTAGGTTTTAGTAGACAGAAGGTGCTGCTAAGGTACAATTGTATGTTTTAGTAGACTGAAGGTGTTGCTAAGGTACAATAGTAGGTTTTAGTAGACAGAAGGTGTTGCTAAGGTACAATAGTAGGTTTTAGTAGACAGAAGGTGCTGCTAAGGTACAATAGTAGGTTTTGGTAGACAGAAGGTGCTGCTAAGGTACAATAGTAGGTGTGTTGCTAAGGTACAATAGTAGGTTTTAGTAGACAGAAGGTGTTGCTAAGGTACAATGTAGGTTTTAGTAGACAGACGGTGTTGCTAAGGTACAATAGTAGGTTTTAGTAGACAGAAGGTGTTGCTAAGGTACAATAGTAGGTTTTAGTAGACAGAAGGTGTTGCTAAGGTACAATATTAGGTTTTAGTAGACAGAGAGTGTTGCTAAGGTACAATAGTAGGTTTTTGTAGACAGAAGATGTTGCTAAGGTACAATAGTAGGTTTTGGTAGACAGAAGGTGCTGCTAAGGTACAATATTAGGTTTTAGTAGACAGAAATTGTTGCTAAGGTACAATAGTAGGTTTTAGTAGACAGAAGATGTTGCTAAGGTACAATAGTAGGTTTTAGTAGACAGAAGGTGTTGCTAAGGTACAATAGTAGGTTTTAGTAGACAGAAGGTGTTGCTAAGGTACAATAGTAGGTTTTAGTAGACAGAAGGTGCTGCTAAGGTACAATAGTAGGTTTTGGTAGACAGAAGGTGCTGCTAAGGTACAATAGTAGGTGTGTTGCTAAGGTACAATAGTAGGTTTTAGTAGACAGAAGGTGTTGCTAAGGTACAATGTAGGTTTTAGTAGACAGAAGGTGTTGCTAAGGTACAATAGTAGGTTTTAGTAGACAGAAGGTGTTGCTAAGGTACAATATTAGGTTTTGGTAGACAGAAAGTGTTGCTAAGGTACAATAGTAGGTTTTAGTAGACAGAAGATGTTGCTAAGGTACAATAGTAGGTTTTGGTAGACAGAAGGTGCTGCTAAGGTACAATATTAGGTTTTAGTAGACAGAAAGTGTTGCTAAGGTACAATAGTAGGTTTTAGTAGACAGAAGATGTTGCTAAGGTACAATAGTAGGTTTTAGTAGACAGAAGGTGCTGCTAAGGTACAATAGTAGGTTTTGGTAGACAGAAGGTGCTGCTAAGGTACAATAGTAGGTTTGTTGCTAAGGTACAATAGTAGGTTTAAGTAGACAGAAGGTGTTGCTAAGGTACAATGTAGGTTTTAGTAGACAGAAGGTGTTGCTAAGGTACAATAGTAGGTTTTAGTAGACAGAAGGTGTTGCTAAGGTACAATAGTAGGTTTTAATAGACAGAAGATGTTGCTAAGGTACAATAGTAGGTTTTAGTAGACAGAAGGTGTTGCTAAGGTACAATAGTAGGTTTTAGTAGACAGAAGGTGTTGCTAAGGTACAATAGTAGGTTTTGGTAGACAGAAGGTGCTGCTAAGGTACAATTTTAGGTTTTAGTAGACAGAAGGTGTTGCTAAGGTACAATAGTAGGTTTTGGTAGACAGAAGGTGCTGCTAAGGTACACTATTAGGTTTTAGTAGACAGAAAGTGTTGCTAAGGTACAATAGTAGGTTTTAGTAGACAGAAGATGTTGCTAAGGTACAATAGTAGGTTTTAGTAGACAGAAGGTGCTGCTAAGGTACAATAGTAGGTTTTGGTAGACAGAAGGTGCTGCTAAGGTTCAATAGTAGGTGTGTTGCTAAGGTACAATAGTAGGTTTTAGTAGACAGAAGGTGTTGCTAAGGTACAATAGTAGGTTTTGGTAGTCAGAAGGTACTGCTAAGGTAGACAATAGTAGGTTTTGGTAGACAGAAGGTGTTGCTAAGGTACAATAGTAGGTTGTAGTAGACAGAAGGTGCTGCTAAGGTACAATATTAGGTTTTAGTAGACAGAAGGTGTTGCTAAGGTACAATAGTAGGTTTTAGTAGACAGAAGGTGTTGCTAAGGTACAATAGTAGGTAATAGTAGACAGAAGGTGTTGCTAAGGTACAATAGTAGGTTTTAGTAGACAGAAGGTGTTGCTAAGGTACAATAGTAGGTTTTAGTAGACAGAAGGTGCTGCTAAGGTACAATAGTAGGTGTGTTGCTAAGGTACAATAGTAGGTTTTAGTAGACAGAAGGTGTTGCTAAGGTACAATAGTAGGTTTTAGTAGACAGAAGGTGTTGCTAAGGTACAATAGTAGGTTTTGGTAGACAGAAGGTGCTGCTAAGGTACAATACTAGGTTTTAGTAGACAGAAGGTGTTGCTAAGGTACAATAGTAGGTTTTGGTAGACAGAAGGTGTTGCTAAGGTACAATAGTAGGTTTTGGTAGACAGAAGGTGCTGCTAAGGTACAATAGTAGGTTTTAGTAGACAGAAGGTGTTGCTAAGGTACAATAGTAGGTTTTGGTAGACAGAAGGTGCTGCTAAGGTACAATATTAGGTTTTAGTAGACAGAAAGTGTTGCTAAGGTACAATAGTAGGTTTTAGTAGACAGAAGATGTTGCTAAGGTACAATAGTAGGTTTTAGTAGACAGAAGGTGCTGCTAAGGTACAATAGTAGGTTTTGGTAGACAGAAGGTGCTGCTAAGGTACAATAGTAGGTGTGTTGCTAAGGTACAATAGTAGGTTTTAGTAGACAGAAGGTGTTGCTAAGGTACAATAGTGGGTTTTGGTAGACAGAAGGTACTGCTAAGGTAGACAATAGTAGGTTTTGGTAGACAGAAGGTGTTGCTAAGGTACAATATTAGGTTTTAATAGACAGAAGGTGTTGCTAAGGTACAATAGTAGGTTTTAGTAGACAGAAGGTGTTGCTAAGGTACAATAGTAGGTTTTGGTAGACAGAAGGTGCTGCTAAGGTAGACAATAGTAGGTTTTGGTAGACAGAAGGTGTTGCTAAGGTACAATAATAGGTTTTAGTAGACAGAAGGTGTTGTTAAGGTAAAATAGTAGGTTTGAGTGGACAGAAGGTGCTGCTAAGGTACAATAGTAGGTATTAGTAGACAGAAGGTGTTGCTAAGGTACAATAGTAGGTTTTAGTAGACAGAAGGTGTTGATAAGGTACAATAGTAGGTTTTAGTAGACAGAAGGTGCTGCTGAGGTACAAAAGTAGGTTTTAGTAGACAGAATGTGTTGCTAAGGTACAATAGTAGGTTGTAGTAGACAGAAGGTGCTGCTAAGGTACAATATTAGGTTTTAGTAGACAGAAGGTGTTGCTAAGGTACAATAGTAGGTTTTAGTAGACAGAAGGTGTTGCTAAGGTACAATAGTAGGTATTAGTAGACAGAAGGTGTTGCTAAGGTACAATAGTAGGTTTTAGTAGACAGAAGGTGCTGCTAAGGTTCAATAGTAGGTGTGTTGCTAAGGTACAATAGTAGGTTTTAGTAGACAGAAGGTGTTGCTAAGGTACAATAGTAGGTTTTGGTAGTCAGAAGGTACTGCTAAGGTAGACAATAGTAGGTTTTGGTAGACAGAAGGTGTTGCTAAGGTACAATAGTAGGTTGTAGTAGACAGAAGGTGCTGCTAAGGTACAATATTAGGTTTTAGTAGACAGAAGGTGTTGCTAAGGTACAATAGTAGGTTTTAGTAGACAGAAGGTGTTGCTAAGGTACAATAGTAGGTAATAGTAGACAGAAGGTGTTGCTAAGGTACAATAGTAGGTTTTAGTAGACAGAAGGTGTTGCTAAGGTACAATAGTAGGTTTTAGTAGACAGAAGGTGCTGCTAAGGTACAATAGTAGGTGTGTTGCTAAGGTACAATAGTAGGTTTTAGTAGACAGAAGGTGTTGCTAAGGTACAATAGTAGGTTTTAGTAGACAGAAGGTGTTGCTAAGGTACAATAGTAGGTTTTGGTAGACAGAAGGTGCTGCTAAGGTACAATACTAGGTTTTAGTAGACAGAAGGTGTTGCTAAGGTACAATAGTAGGTTTTGGTAGACAGAAGGTGTTGCTAAGGTACAATAGTAGGTTTTGGTAGACAGAAGGTGCTGCTAAGGTACAATAGTAGGTTTTAGTAGACAGAAGGTGTTGCTAAGGTACAATAGTAGGTTTTGGTAGACAGAAGGTGCTGCTAAGGTACAATATTAGGTTTTAGTAGACAGAAAGTGTTGCTAAGGTACAATAGTAGGTTTTAGTAGACAGAAGATGTTGCTAAGGTACAATAGTAGGTTTTAGTAGACAGAAGGTGCTGCTAAGGTACAATAGTAGGTTTTGGTAGACAGAAGGTGCTGCTAAGGTACAATAGTAGGTGTGTTGCTAAGGTACAATAGTAGGTTTTAGTAGACAGAAGGTGTTGCTAAGGTACAATAGTGGGTTTTGGTAGACAGAAGGTACTGCTAAGGTAGACAATAGTAGGTTTTGGTAGACAGAAGGTGTTGCTAAGGTACAATATTAGGTTTTAATAGACAGAAGGTGTTGCTAAGGTACAATAGTAGGTTTTAGTAGACAGAAGGTGTTGCTAAGGTACAATAGTAGGTTTTGGTAGACAGAAGGTGCTGCTAAGGTAGACAATAGTAGGTTTTGGTAGACAGAAGGTGTTGCTAAGGTACAATAATAGGTTTTAGTAGACAGAAGGTGTTGTTAAGGTAAAATAGTAGGTTTGAGTGGACAGAAGGTGCTGCTAAGGTACAATAGTAGGTATTAGTAGACAGAAGGTGTTGCTAAGGTACAATAGTAGGTTTTAGTAGACAGAAGGTGTTGATAAGGTACAATAGTAGGTTTTAGTAGACAGAAGGTGCTGCTGAGGTACAAAAGTAGGTTTTAGTAGACAGAATGTGTTGCTAAGGTACAATAGTAGGTTGTAGTAGACAGAAGGTGCTGCTAAGGTACAATATTAGGTTTTAGTAGACAGAAGGTGTTGCTAAGGTACAATAGTAGGTTTTAGTAGACAGAAGGTGTTGCTAAGGTACAATAGTAGGTATTAGTAGACAGAAGGTGTTGCTAAGGTACAATAGTAGGTTTTAGTAGACAGAAGGTGCTGCTAAGGTTCAATAGTAGGTGTGTTGCTAAGGTACAATAGTAGGTTTTAGTAGACAGAAGGTGTTGCTAAGGTACAATAGTAGGTTTTGGTAGTCAGAAGGTACTGCTAAGGTAGACAATAGTAGGTTTTGGTAGACAGAAGGTGTTGCTAAGGTACAATAGTAGGTTGTAGTAGACAGAAGGTGCTGCTAAGGTACAATATTAGGTTTTAGTAGACAGAAGGTGTTGCTAAGGTACAATAGTAGGTTTTAGTAGACAGAAGGTGTTGCTAAGGTACAATAGTAGGTATTAGTAGACAGAAGGTGTTGCTAAGGTACAATAGTAGGTTTTAGTAGACAGAAGGTGTTGCTAAGGTACAATAGTAGGTTTTAGTAGACAGAAGGTGCTGCTAAGGTACAATAGTAGGTGTGTTGCTAAGGTACAATAGTAGGTTTTAGTAGACAGAAGGTGTTGCTAAGGTACAATAGTAGGTTTTAGTAGACAGAAGGTGTTGCTAAGGTACAATAGTAGGTTTTGGTAGACAGAAGGTGCTGCTAAGGTACAATACTAGGTTTTAGTAGACAGAAGGTGTTGCTAAGGTACAATAGTAGGTTTTGGTAGACAGAAGGTGTTGCTAAGGTACAATAGTAGGTTTTGGTAGACAGAAGGTGCTGCTAAGGTACAATAGTAGGTTTTAGTAGACAGAAGGTGTTGCTAAGGTACAATAGTAGGTTTTGGTAGACAGAAGGTGCTGCTAAGGTACAATATTAGGTTTTAGTAGACAGAAAGTGTTGCTAAGGTACAATAGTAGGTTTTAGTAGACAGAAGATGTTGCTAAGGTACAATAGTAGGTTTTAGTAGACAGAAGGTGCTGCTAAGGTACAATAGTAGGTTTTGGTAGACAGAAGGTGCTGCTAAGGTACAATAGTAGGTGTGTTGCTAAGGTACAATAGTAGGTTTTAGTAGACAAAAGGTGTTGCTAAGGTACAATAGTGGGTTTTGGTAGACAGAAGGTACTGCTAAGGTAGACAATAGTAGGTTTTGGTAGACAGAAGGTGTTGCTAAGGTACAATATTAGGTTTTAATAGACAGAAGGTGTTGCTAAGGTACAATAGTAGGTTTTAGTAGACAGAAGGTGTTGCTAAGGTACAATAGTAGGTTTTGGTAGACAGAAGGTGCTGCTAAGGTAGACAATAGTAGGTTTTGGTAGACAGAAGGTGTTGCTAAGGTACAATAATAGGTTTTAGTAGACAGAAGGTGTTGTTAAGGTAAAATAGTAGGTTTGAGTAGACAGAAGGTGCTGCTAAGGTACAATAGTAGGTTTTAGTAGACAGAAGGTGTTGCTAAGGTACAATAGTAGGTTTTAGTAGACAGAAGGTGTTGATAAGGTACAATAGTAGGTTTTAGTAGACAGAAGGTGCTGCTGAGGTACAAAAGTAGGTTTTAGTAGACAGAAGGTGTTGCTAAGGTACAATAGTAGGTTGTAGTAGACAGAAGGTGCTGCTAAGGTACAATATTAGGTTTTGGTAGACAGAAGGTGTTGCTAAGGTACAATAGTAGGTTTTAGTAGACAGAAGGTGTTGCTAAGGTACAATAGTAGGTAATAGTAGACAGAAGGTGTTGCTAAGGTACAATAGTAGGTTTTAGTAGACAGAAGGTGTTGCTAAGGTACAATAGTAGGTTTTAGTAGACAGAAGGTGCTGCTAAGGTACAATAGTAGGTGTGTTGCTAAGGTACAATAGTAGGTTTTAGTAGACAGAAGGTGTTGCTAAGGTACAATAGTAGGTTTTAGTAGACAGAAGGTGTTGCTAAGGTACAATAGTAGGTTTTGGTAGACAGAAGGTGCTGCTAAGGTACAATACTAGGTTTTAGTAGACAGAAGGTGTTGCTAAGGTACAATAGTAGGTTTTGGTAGACAGAAGGTGTTGCTAAGGTACAATAGTAGGTTTTGGTAGACAGAAGGTGCTGCTAAGGTACAATAGTAGGTTTTAGTAGACAGAAGGTGTTGCTAAGGTACAATAGTAGGTTTTGGTAGACAGAAGGTGCTGCTAAGGTACAATATTAGGTTTTAGTAGACAGAAAGTGTTGCTAAGGTACAATAGTAGGTTTTAGTAGACAGAAGATGTTGCTAAGGTACAATAGTAGGTTTTAGTAGACAGAAGGTGCTGCTAAGGTACAATAGTAGGTTTTGGTAGACAGAAGGTGCTGCTAAGGTACAATAGTAGGTGTGTTGCTAAGGTACAATAGTAGGTTTTAGTAGACAGAAGGTGTTGCTAAGGTACAATAGTGGGTTTTGGTAGACAGAAGGTACTGCTAAGGTAGACAATAGTAGGTTTTGGTAGACAGAAGGTGTTGCTAAGGTACAATATTAGGTTTTAATAGACAGAAGGTGTTGCTAAGGTACAATAGTAGGTTTTAGTAGACAGAAGGTGTTGCTAAGGTACAATAGTAGGTTTTGGTAGACAGAAGGTGCTGCTAAGGTAGACAATAGTAGGTTTTGGTAGACAGAAGGTGTTGCTAAGGTACAATAATAGGTTTTAGTAGACAGAAGGTGTTGTTAAGGTAAAATAGTAGGTTTGAGTGGACAGAAGGTGCTGCTAAGGTACAATAGTAGGTATTAGTAGACAGAAGGTGTTGCTAAGGTACAATAGTAGGTTTTAGTAGACAGAAGGTGTTGATAAGGTACAATAGTAGGTTTTAGTAGACAGAAGGTGCTGCTGAGGTACAAAAGTAGGTTTTAGTAGACAGAATGTGTTGCTAAGGTACAATAGTAGGTTGTAGTAGACAGAAGGTGCTGCTAAGGTACAATATTAGGTTTTAGTAGACAGAAGGTGTTGCTAAGGTACAATAGTAGGTTTTAGTAGACAGAAGGTGTTGCTAAGGTACAATAGTAGGTATTAGTAGACAGAAGGTGTTGCTAAGGTACAATAGTAGGTTTTAGTAGACAGAAGGTGCTGCTAAGGTTCAATAGTAGGTGTGTTGCTAAGGTACAATAGTAGGTTTTAGTAGACAGAAGGTGTTGCTAAGGTACAATAGTAGGTTTTGGTAGTCAGAAGGTACTGCTAAGGTAGACAATAGTAGGTTTTGGTAGACAGAAGGTGTTGCTAAGGTACAATAGTAGGTTGTAGTAGACAGAAGGTGCTGCTAAGGTACAATATTAGGTTTTAGTAGACAGAAGGTGTTGCTAAGGTACAATAGTAGGTTTTAGTAGACAGAAGGTGTTGCTAAGGTACAATAGTAGGTAATAGTAGACAGAAGGTGTTGCTAAGGTACAATAGTAGGTTTTAGTAGACAGAAGGTGTTGCTAAGGTACAATAGTAGGTTTTAGTAGACAGAAGGTGCTGCTAAGGTACAATAGTAGGTGTGTTGCTAAGGTACAATAGTAGGTTTTAGTAGACAGAAGGTGTTGCTAAGGTACAATAGTAGGTTTTAGTAGACAGAAGGTGTTGCTAAGGTACAATAGTAGGTTTTGGTAGACAGAAGGTGCTGCTAAGGTACAATACTAGGTTTTAGTAGACAGAAGGTGTTGCTAAGGTACAATAGTAGGTTTTGGTAGACAGAAGGTGTTGCTAAGGTACAATAGTAGGTTTTGGTAGACAGAAGGTGCTGCTAAGGTACAATAGTAGGTTTTAGTAGACAGAAGGTGTTGCTAAGGTACAATAGTAGGTTTTGGTAGACAGAAGGTGCTGCTAAGGTACAATATTAGGTTTTAGTAGACAGAAAGTGTTGCTAAGGTACAATAGTAGGTTTTAGTAGACAGAAGATGTTGCTAAGGTACAATAGTAGGTTTTAGTAGACAGAAGGTGCTGCTAAGGTACAATAGTAGGTTTTGGTAGACAGAAGGTGCTGCTAAGGTACAATAGTAGGTGTGTTGCTAAGGTACAATAGTAGGTTTTAGTAGACAGAAGGTGTTGCTAAGGTACAATAGTGGGTTTTGGTAGACAGAAGGTACTGCTAAGGTAGACAATAGTAGGTTTTGGTAGACAGAAGGTGTTGCTAAGGTACAATATTAGGTTTTAATAGACAGAAGGTGTTGCTAAGGTACAATAGTAGGTTTTAGTAGACAGAAGGTGTTGCTAAGGTACAATAGTAGGTTTTGGTAGACAGAAGGTGCTGCTAAGGTAGACAATAGTAGGTTTTGGTAGACAGAAGGTGTTGCTAAGGTACAATAATAGGTTTTAGTAGACAGAAGGTGTTGTTAAGGTAAAATAGTAGGTTTGAGTGGACAGAAGGTGCTGCTAAGGTACAATAGTAGGTATTAGTAGACAGAAGGTGTTGCTAAGGTACAATAGTAGGTTTTAGTAGACAGAAGGTGTTGATAAGGTACAATAGTAGGTTTTAGTAGACAGAAGGTGCTGCTGAGGTACAAAAGTAGGTTTTAGTAGACAGAATGTGTTGCTAAGGTACAATAGTAGGTTGTAGTAGACAGAAGGTGCTGCTAAGGTACAATATTAGGTTTTAGTAGACAGAAGGTGTTGCTAAGGTACAATAGTAGGTTTTAGTAGACAGAAGGTGTTGCTAAGGTACAATAGTAGGTATTAGTAGACAGAAGGTGTTGCTAAGGTACAATAGTAGGTTTTAGTAGACAGAAGGTGCTGCTAAGGTTCAATAGTAGGTGTGTTGCTAAGGTACAATAGTAGGTTTTAGTAGACAGAAGGTGTTGCTAAGGTACAATAGTAGGTTTTGGTAGTCAGAAGGTACTGCTAAGGTAGACAATAGTAGGTTTTGGTAGACAGAAGGTGTTGCTAAGGTACAATAGTAGGTTGTAGTAGACAGAAGGTGCTGCTAAGGTACAATATTAGGTTTTAGTAGACAGAAGGTGTTGCTAAGGTACAATAGTAGGTTTTAGTAGACAGAAGGTGTTGCTAAGGTACAATAGTAGGTATTAGTAGACAGAAGGTGTTGCTAAGGTACAATAGTAGGTTTTAGTAGACAGAAGGTGTTGCTAAGGTACAATAGTAGGTTTTAGTAGACAGAAGGTGCTGCTAAGGTACAATAGTAGGTGTGTTGCTAAGGTACAATAGTAGGTTTTAGTAGACAGAAGGTGTTGCTAAGGTACAATAGTAGGTTTTAGTAGACAGAAGGTGTTGCTAAGGTACAATAGTAGGTTTTGGTAGACAGAAGGTGCTGCTAAGGTACAATACTAGGTTTTAGTAGACAGAAGGTGTTGCTAAGGTACAATAGTAGGTTTTGGTAGACAGAAGGTGTTGCTAAGGTACAATAGTAGGTTTTGGTAGACAGAAGGTGCTGCTAAGGTACAATAGTAGGTTTTAGTAGACAGAAGGTGTTGCTAAGGTACAATAGTAGGTTTTGGTAGACAGAAGGTGCTGCTAAGGTACAATATTAGGTTTTAGTAGACAGAAAGTGTTGCTAAGGTACAATAGTAGGTTTTAGTAGACAGAAGATGTTGCTAAGGTACAATAGTAGGTTTTAGTAGACAGAAGGTGCTGCTAAGGTACAATAGTAGGTTTTGGTAGACAGAAGGTGCTGCTAAGGTACAATAGTAGGTGTGTTGCTAAGGTACAATAGTAGGTTTTAGTAGACAAAAGGTGTTGCTAAGGTACAATAGTGGGTTTTGGTAGACAGAAGGTACTGCTAAGGTAGACAATAGTAGGTTTTGGTAGACAGAAGGTGTTGCTAAGGTACAATATTAGGTTTTAATAGACAGAAGGTGTTGCTAAGGTACAATAGTAGGTTTTAGTAGACAGAAGGTGTTGCTAAGGTACAATAGTAGGTTTTGGTAGACAGAAGGTGCTGCTAAGGTAGACAATAGTAGGTTTTGGTAGACAGAAGGTGTTGCTAAGGTACAATAATAGGTTTTAGTAGACAGAAGGTGTTGTTAAGGTAAAATAGTAGGTTTGAGTAGACAGAAGGTGCTGCTAAGGTACAATAGTAGGTTTTAGTAGACAGAAGGTGTTGCTAAGGTACAATAGTAGGTTTTAGTAGACAGAAGGTGTTGATAAGGTACAATAGTAGGTTTTAGTAGACAGAAGGTGCTGCTGAGGTACAAAAGTAGGTTTTAGTAGACAGAAGGTGTTGCTAAGGTACAATAGTAGGTTGTAGTAGACAGAAGGTGCTGCTAAGGTACAATATTAGGTTTTGGTAGACAGAAGGTGTTGCTAAGGTACAATAGTAGGTTTTAGTAGACAGAAGGTGTTGCTAAGGTACAATAGTAGGTATTAGTAGACAGAAGGTGTTGCTAAGGTACAATAGTAGGTTTTAGTAGACAGAAGGTGTTGCTAAGGTACAATAGTAGGTTTTAGTAGACAGAAGGTGCTGCTAAGGTACAATAGTAGGTGTGTTGCTAAGGTACAATAGTAGGTTTTAGTAGACAGAAGGTGCTGCTAAGGTAGACAATAGTAGGTTTTGGTAGACAGAAGGTGTTGCTAAGGTACAATAGTAGGTTTTAGTAGACAGAAGGTGTTGCTAAGGTACAATAGTAGGTTTTAGTAGACAGAAGGTGTTGCTAAGGTACAATAGTAGGTTTTAGTAGACAGAAGGTGTTGCTAAGGTACAATAGTAGGTATTAGTAGACAGAAGGTGTTGCTAAGGTACAATAGTAGGTTTTAGTAGACAGAAGGTGCTGCTAAGGTTCAATAGTAGGTGTGTTGCTAAGGTACAATAGTAGGTTTTAGTAGACAGAAGGTGTTGCTAAGGTACAATAGTAGGTTTTGGTAGTCAGAAGGTACTGCTAAGGTAGACAATAGTAGGTTTTGGTAGACAGAAGGTGTTGCTAAGGTACAATAGTAGGTTGTAGTAGACAGAAGGTGCTGCTAAGGTACAATATTAGGTTTTAGTAGACAGAAGGTGTTGCTAAGGTACAATAGTAGGTTTTAGTAGACAGAAGGTGTTGCTAAGGTACAATAGTAGGTATTAGTAGACAGAAGGTGTTGCTAAGGTACAATAGTAGGTTTTAGTAGACAGAAGGTGTTGCTAAGGTACAATAGTAGGTTTTAGTAGACAGAAGGTGCTGCTAAGGTACAATAGTAGGTGTGTTGCTAAGGTACAATAGTAGGTTTTAGTAGACAGAAGGTGTTGCTAAGGTACAATAGTAGGTTTTAGTAGACAGAAGGTGTTGCTAAGGTACAATAGTAGGTTTTGGTAGACAGAAGGTGCTGCTAAGGTACAATACTAGGTTTTAGTAGACAGAAGGTGTTGCTAAGGTACAATAGTAGGTTTTGGTAGACAGAAGGTGTTGCTAAGGTACAATAGTAGGTTTTGGTAGACAGAAGGTGCTGCTAAGGTACAATAGTAGGTTTTAGTAGACAGAAGGTGTTGCTAAGGTACAATAGTAGGTTTTGGTAGACAGAAGGTGCTGCTAAGGTACAATATTAGGTTTTAGTAGACAGAAAGTGTTGCTAAGGTACAATAGTAGGTTTTAGTAGACAGAAGATGTTGCTAAGGTACAATAGTAGGTTTTAGTAGACAGAAGGTGCTGCTAAGGTACAATAGTAGGTTTTGGTAGACAGAAGGTGCTGCTAAGGTACAATAGTAGGTGTGTTGCTAAGGTACAATAGTAGGTTTTAGTAGACAAAAGGTGTTGCTAAGGTACAATAGTGGGTTTTGGTAGACAGAAGGTACTGCTAAGGTAGACAATAGTAGGTTTTGGTAGACAGAAGGTGTTGCTAAGGTACAATATTAGGTTTTAATAGACAGAAGGTGTTGCTAAGGTACAATAGTAGGTTTTAGTAGACAGAAGGTGTTGCTAAGGTACAATAGTAGGTTTTGGTAGACAGAAGGTGCTGCTAAGGTAGACAATAGTAGGTTTTGGTAGACAGAAGGTGTTGCTAAGGTACAATAATAGGTTTTAGTAGACAGAAGGTGTTGTTAAGGTAAAATAGTAGGTTTGAGTAGACAGAAGGTGCTGCTAAGGTACAATAGTAGGTTTTAGTAGACAGAAGGTGTTGCTAAGGTACAATAGTAGGTTTTAGTAGACAGAAGGTGTTGATAAGGTACAATAGTAGGTTTTAGTAGACAGAAGGTGCTGCTGAGGTACAAAAGTAGGTTTTAGTAGACAGAAGGTGTTGCTAAGGTACAATAGTAGGTTGTAGTAGACAGAAGGTGCTGCTAAGGTACAATATTAGGTTTTGGTAGACAGAAGGTGTTGCTAAGGTACAATAGTAGGTTTTAGTAGACAGAAGGTGTTGCTAAGGTACAATAGTAGGTATTAGTAGACAGAAGGTGTTGCTAAGGTACAATAGTAGGTTTTAGTAGACAGAAGGTGTTGCTAAGGTACAATAGTAGGTTTTAGTAGACAGAAGGTGCTGCTAAGGTACAATAGTAGGTGTGTTGCTAAGGTACAATAGTAGGTTTTAGTAGACAGAAGGTGCTGCTAAGGTAGACAATAGTAGGTTTTGGTAGACAGAAGGTGTTGCTAAGGTACAATAGTAGGTTTTAGTAGACAGAAGGTGTTGCTAAGGTACAATAGTAGGTTTTAGTAGACAGAAGGTGTTGCTAAGGTACAATAGTAGGTTTTAGTAGACAGAAGGTGCTGCTAAGGTACAATTGTATGTTTTAGTAGACAGAAGGTGTTGCTAAGGTACAATAGTAGGTTTTAGTAGACAGAAGGTGTTGCTAAGGTACAATAGTAGGTTTTAGTAGACAGAAGGTGCTGCTAAGGTACAATAGTAGGTTTTAGTAGACAGAAGGTGTTGCTAAGGTACAATAGTAGGTTTTAGTAGACAGAAGGTGTTGCTAAGGTACAATATTAGGTTTTAGTAGACAGAAAGTGTTGCTAAGGTACAATAGTAGGTTTTAGTAGACAGAAGATGTTGCTAAGGTACAATAGTAGGTTTTGGTAGACAGAAGGTGCTGCTAAGGTACAATATTAGGTTTTAGTAGACAGAAAGTGTTGCTAAGGTACAATAGTAGGTTTTAGTAGACAGAAGATGTTGCTAAGGTACAATAGTAGGTTTTGGTAGACAGAAGGTGTTGCTAAGGTACAATAGTAGGTTTTAGTAGACAGAAGGTGTTGCTAAGGTACAATAGTAGGTTTTAGTAGACAGAAGGTGCTGCTAAGGTACAATAATAGGTTTTGGTAGACAGAAGGTGCTGCTAAGGTACAATAGTAGGTGTGTTGCTAAGGTACAATAGTAGGTTTTAGTAGACAGAAGGTGTTGCTAAGGTACAATGTAGGTTTTAGTAGACAGAAGGTGTTGCTAAGGTACAATAGTAGGTTTTAGTAGACAGAAGGTGTTGCTAAGGTACAATATTAGGTTTTGGTAGACAGAAAGTGTTGCAAAGGTACAATAGTAGGTTTTAGTAGACAGAAGATGTTGCTAAGGTACAATAGTAGGTTTTGGTAGACAGAAGGTGCTGCTAAGGTACAATATTAGGTTTTAGTAGACAGAAAGTGTTGCTAAGGTACAATAGTAGGTTTTAGTAGACAGAAGATGTTGCTAAGGTAGACAATAGTAGGTTTTAGTAGACAGAAGGTGCTGCTAAGGTACAATAGTAGGTTTTGGTAGACAGAAGGTGCTGCTAAGGTTCAATAGTAGGTGTGTTGCTAAGGTACAATAGTAGGTTTTAGTAGACAGAAGGTGTTGCTAAGGTACAATAGTAAGGTTTTGGTAGTCAGAAGGTACTGCTAAGGTAGACAATAGTAGGTTTTGGTAGACAGAAGGTGTTGCTAAGGTACAATATTAGGTTTTAATAGACAGAAGGTGTTGCTAAGGTACAATAGTAGGTTTGTTGCTAAGGTACAATAGTAGGTTTAAGTAGAAAGAAGGTGTTGCTAAGGTACAATGTAGGTTTTAGTAGACAGAAGGTGTTGCTAAGGTACAATAGTAGGTTTTAGTAGACAGAAGGTGTTGCTAAGGTACAATAGTAGGTTTTAATAGACAGAAGATGTTGCTAAGGTACAATAGTAGGTTTTAGTAGACAGAAGGTGTTGCTAAGGTACAATAGTAGGTTTTAGTAGACAGAAGGTGTTGCTAAGGTACAATAGTAGGTTTTGGTAGACAGAAGGTGCTGCTAAGGTACAATATTAGGTTTTAGTAGACAGAAGGTGTTGCTAAGGTACAATAGTAGGTTTTGGTAGACAGAAGGTGCTGCTAAGGTACACTATTAGGTTTTAGTAGACAGAAAGTGTTGCTAAGGTACAAAGGTAGGTTTTAGTAGACAGAAGATGTTGCTAAGGTACAATAGTAGGTTTTAGTAGACAGAAGGTGCTGCTAAGGTACAATAGTAGGTTTTGGTAGACAGAAGGTGCTGCTAAGGTTCAATAGTAGGTGTGTTGCTAAGGTACAATAGTAGGTTTTAGTAGACAGAAGGTGTTGCTAAGGTACAATAGTAAGGTTTTGGTAGTCAGAAGGTACTGCTAAGGTAGACAATAGTAGGTTTTGGTAGACAGAAGGTGTTGCTAAGGTACAATATTAGGTTTTAATAGACAGAAGGTGTTGCTAAGGTACAATAGTAGGTTTTAGTAGACAGAAGGTGTTGCTAAGGTACAATAGTAGGTATTAGTAGACAGAAGGTGTTGCTAAGGTACAATAGTAGGTTTTAGTAGACAGAAGGTGTTGCTAAGGTACAATAGTAGGTTTTAGTAGACAGAAGGTGCTGCTAAAGTACAATAGTAGGTTTTGGTAGACAGAAGGTGCTGCTAAGGTTCAATAGTATGTGTGTTGCTAAGGTACAATAGTAGGTTTTAGTAGACAGAAGGTGTTGCTAAGGTACACTATTAGGTTTTAGTAGACAGAAAGTGTTGCTAAGGTACAATAGTAGGTTTTAGTAGACAGAAGATGTTGCTAAGGTACAATAGTAGGTTTTAGTAGACAGAAGGTGCTGCTAAGGTACAATAGTAGGTTTTGGTAGACAGAAGGTGCTGCTAAGGTTCAATAGTAGGTGTGTTGCTAAGGTACAATAGTAGGTTTTAGTAGACAGAAGGTGTTGCTAAGGTACAATAGTAAGGTGTTGGTAGTCAGAAGGTACTGCTAAGGTAGACAATAGTAGGTTTTGGTAGACAGAAGGTGTTGCTAAGGTACAATATTAGGTTTTAATAGACAGAAGGTGTTGCTAAGGTACAATAGTAGGTTTTAGTAGACAGAAGGTGTTGCTAAGGTACAATAGTAGGTTTTAGTAGACAGAAGGTGTTGCTAAGGTACAATAGTAGGTTTTGGTAGACAGAAGGTGCTGCTAAGGTAGACAATAGTAGGTTTTGGTAGACAGAAGGTGTTGCTAAGGTACAATAGTAGGTTTTAGTAGACAGAAGGTGTTGCTAAGGTACAATAGTAGGTTTTAGTAGACAGAAGGTGCTGCTAAGGTACACTATTAGGTTTTAGTAGACAGAAAGTGTTGCTAAGGTACAATAGTAGGTTTTAGTAGACAGAAGATGTTGCTAAGGTACAATAGTAGGTTTTGGTAGACAGAAGGTGCTGCTAAGGTACAATAGTAGGTTTTGGTAGACAGAAGGTGCTGCTAAGGTTCAATAGTAGGTGTGTTGCTAAGGTACAATAGTAGGTTTTAGTAGACAGAAGGTGTTGCTAAGGTACAATAGTAAGGTTTTGGTAGTCAGAAGGTACTGCTAAGGTAGACAATAGTAGGTTTTGGTAGACAGAAGGTGTTGCTAAGGTACAATATTAGGTTTTAATAGACAGAAGGTGTTGCTAAGGTACAATAGTAGGTTTTAGTAGACAGAAGGTGTTGCTAAGGTACAATAGTAGGTTTTAGTAGACAGAAGGTGTTGCTAAGGTACAATAGTAGGTTTTGGTAGACAGAAGGTGCTGCTAAGGTAGACAATAGTAGGTTTTGGTAGACAGAAGGTGTTGCTAAGGTACAATAGTAGGTTTTAGTAGACAGAAGGTGTTGCTAAGGTACAATAGTAGGTTTTAGTAGACAGAAGGTGCTGCTAAGGTACAATAGTAGGTTTTGGTAGACAGAAGGTGCTGCTAAGGTACAATAGTAGGTGTGTTGCTAAGGTACAATAGTAGGTTTTAGTAGACAGAAGGTGTTGCTAAGGTACAATGTAGGTTTTAGTAGACAGAAGGTGTTGCTAAGGTACAATAGTAGGTTTTAGTAGACAGAAGGTGTTGCTAAGGTACACTATTAGGTTTTGGTAGACAGAAAGTGTTGCTAAGGTACAATAGTAGGTTTTAGTAGACAGAAGGTGTTGCTAAGGTACAATAGTAGGTTTTAGTAGACAGAAGGTGTTGCTAAGGTACAATAGTAGGTTTTAGTAGACAGAAGGTGTTGCTAAGGTACAATATTAGGTTTTAGTAGACAGAAGGTGTTGCTAAGGTACAATATTAGGTTTTAGTAGACAGAAGGTGCTGCTAAGGTACAATAGTAGGTTTTGGTAGACAGAAGGTGCTGCTAAGGTACAATAGTAGGTTTTGGTAGACAGAAGGTGTTGCTAAGGTACAATAGTAGGTTTTAGTAAACATAAGGTGTTGCTAAGGTACAATAGTAGGTTTTAGTAGACAGAAGGTGTTGCTAAGGTACAATAGTAGGTTATAGTAGACAGAAGTTGCTTCTAAGTCACAATAGTAGGTTTTAGTAGACAGAAGGTGTTGCTAAGGTACAATAGTAGGTTTTAGTAGACATAAGGTGCTGCTAAGGTACAATAGTAGGTTTTGGTAGACAGAAGGTGTTGCTAAGGTACAATAGTAGGTTTTAGTAGACAGAAGATGTTGCTAAGGTACAATAGTAGGTTTTAGTAGACAGAAGGTGCTGCTAAGGTACAATTGTAGGTTTTAGTAGACAGAAGGTGTTGCTAAGGTACAATAGTAGGTTTTAGTAGACAGAAGGTGTTGCTAAGGTACAATATTAGGTTTTAGTAGACAGAAGTTGCTGCTAATGTACAATAGTAGGTTTTGGTAGACAGAAGGTGCTGCTAAGGTACAATAGTAGGTTTTGGTAGACAGAAGGTGCTGCTAAGGTACAATAGTAGTTTTTGGTAGACAGAAGGTGTTGCTAAGGTACAATAGTAGGGTTTAGTAGACAGAAGGTGTTGCTAAGGTACAATAGTAGGTTTTAGTAGACAGAAGGTGTTGCTAAGGTACAATTGTAGGTTTTAGTAGACAGAAGGTGCTGCTAAGGTACAATAGTAGGTTTTAATAGACAGAAGGTGTTGCTAAGGTACACAATAGTAGGTTTTGGTAGACAGAAGGTGCTGCTAAGGTACACAATAGTTGGTTTTAGTAGACAGAAGGTGTAGACAGAAGGTGTTTGCTAAGGTACAATAGTAGGTTTTAATAGACAGAAGGTGTTGCTAAGGTACAATATTAGGTTTTAGTAGACAGAAGGTGCTGCTAAGGTAGACAACAGTAGGTTTTGGTAGACAGAAGGTGATGCTAAGGTACAATAGTAGGTTTTACTAGAAAGAAGGTGCTGCTAAGGTACAATAGTAGGTTTTGGTAGACAGAAGGTGTTGCTAAGGTACAATAGTAGGTTTTAGTAGACAGAAGGTGCTGCTAAGGTACACAATAGTAGGTTTTAGTAGACAGAAGGTGTTGCTAAGTTACAATAGTAGGTTTTAATAGACAGAAGGTGTTGCTAAGGTACAATAGTAGGTTTTAGTAGACAGAAGGTGTTGCTAAGGTACACAATAGTAGGTTTTAGTAGACCGAAGGTGCTGCTAAGGTAGACAATAGTAGGTTTTAGTAGACAGATGGTGTTGCTAAGGTACAATAGTAGGTTTTAGTAGACAGAAGGTGTTGCTAAGGTACAATAGTAGGTTTTAGTAGACAGAAGGTGTTGCTAAGGTACAATAGTAGGTTTTAATAGACAGAAGGTGTTGCTAAGGTACAATAGTAGGTTTTAATAGACAGAAGGTGTTGCTAAGGTACACAATAGTAGGTTATAGTAGACAGAAGGTGTTGCTAAGTTACAATAGTAGGTTTTAATAGACAGAAGGTGTTGCTAAGGTACAATAGTAGGTTTTAGTAGACAGAAGGTGTTGCTAAGGTACACAATAGTAGGTTTTAGTAGACAGAAGGTGCTGCTAAGGTACACAATAGTAGGTTTTGGTAGAGAGAACGTGTTGCTAAGGTACAATAGTAGGTTTTAGTAGACAGAAGGTGCTGCTAAGGTACACAATAGTAGGTTTTGGTAGACAGAAGCTGCTGCTAAGGTACAATAGTATGTTTTAGTAGACAGAAGGTGTTGCTAAGGTACAATAGTAGGTTTTGGTAGACAGAAGGTGTTGCTAAGGTACAATAGTAGGTTTTAGTAGAAAGAAGGTGCTGCTAAGGTACAATAGTAGGTTTTAGTAGACAGAAGTTGATTCTAAGTTACAATAGTAGGTTTTAGTAGACAGAAGGTGTTGCTAAGGTACAATAGTAGGTTTTAGTAGACATAAGGTGCTGCTAAGGTACAATAGTAGGTTTTGGTAGACAGAAGGTGTTGCTAAGGTACAATAGTAGGTTTTAGTAGACAGAAGATGTTGCTAAGGTACAATAGTAGGTTTTAGTAGACAGAAGGTGCTGCTAAGGTACAATTGTAGGTTTTAGTAGACAGAAGGTGTTGCTAAGGTACAATAGTAGGTTTTAGTAGACAGAAGGTGTTGCTAAGGTACAATATTAGGTTTTAGTAGACAGAAGGTGCTGCTAAGGTAGACAACAGTAGGTTTTGGTAGACAGAAGGTGATGCTAAGGTACAATAGTAGGTTTTACTAGAAAGAAGGTGCTGCTAAGGTACAATAGTAGGTTTTGGTAGACAAAAGGTGTTGCTAAGGTACAATAGTAGGTTTTAGTAGACAGAAGGTGCTGCTAAGGTACACAATAGTAGGTTTTAGTAGACAGAAGGTGTTGCTAAGTTACAATAGTAGGTTTTAATAGACAGAAGGTGTTGCTAAGGTACAATAGTAGGTTTTAGTAGACAGAAGGTGTTGCTAAGGTACACAATAGTAGGTTATAGTAGACAGAAGGTGCTGCTAAGGTAGACAATAGTAGGTTTTAGTAGACAAAAGGTGTTGCTAAGGTACAATAGTAGGTTTTAGTAGACAGAAGGTGTTGCTAAGGTACAATAGTAGGTTTTAGTAGACAGAAGGTGTTGCT
Source organism: Coregonus lavaretus (assembly GCF_964263955.1). Classification (NCBI taxonomy): domain Eukaryota; kingdom Metazoa; phylum Chordata; class Actinopteri; order Salmoniformes; family Salmonidae; genus Coregonus; species Coregonus lavaretus. Next base: position 37,339,078 of record NC_140014.1, read on the forward strand.
AAGGTACAATAGTAGGTTTTAATAGACAGAAGGTGTTGCTAAGGTACAATAGTAGGTTTTAATAGACAGAAGGTGTTGCTAAGGTACACAATAGTAGGTTTTAGTAGACAGAAGGTGTTGCTAAGTTACAATAGTAGGTTTTAATAGACAGAAGGTGTTGCTAAGGTACAATAGTAGGTTTTAGTAGACAGAAGGTGTTGCTAAGGTACACAATAGTAGGTTTTAGTAGACAGAAGGTGCTGCTAAGGTACAATAGTAGGTTTTGGTAGACAGAACGTGTTGCTAAGGTACAATAGTAGGTTTTGGTAGACAGAAGGTGTTGCTAAGGTACAATAGTAGGTTTTAGTAGACAGAAGGTGTTGCTAAGGTACAATAGTAGGTTTTAGTAGAAAGAAGGTGCTGCTAAGGTACAATAGTAGGTTTTAGTAGACAGAAGGTGTTGCTAAGGTACAATAGTAGGTTTTGGTAGATAGAAGGTGCTGCTAAGGTACAATAGTTGGTTTTAGTAGACAGAAGGTGTTGCTAAGGTACAATAGTACATTTTAGTAGACAGAAGGTGTTGCTAAGGTACAATAGTAGGTTTTAGTAGAAAGAAGGTGCTGCTAAGGTAAAATAGTAGGTTTTAGTAGACAGAATGTGTTTCTAAAGTACAATAGTAGGTTTTGGTAGACAGAAGGTGCTGCTAAGGTACAATAGTTAGTTTTGGTAGACAGAAGGTGCTGCTAAGGTACAATAGTTGGTTTTAGTAGACAGAAGGTGTTGCTAAGGTACAATAGTAGGTTTTAGTAGAAAGAAGGTGCTGCTAAGGTACACAATAGTAGGTTTTAGTAGACAGAAGGTGTTGCTAAGGTACGCACGTAGAATAAAGTAGACACAAGGTGTTTCTAAGGTACAATAGTAGGTTTTAGTAGACAGAAGGTGTTGCTAAGGTACATTAGTAGGTTTTGGTAGAGAGAAGGTGTTGCTAAGGTACACAATAGTAGGTTTTGGTAGACAGAAGGTGTTGCTAAGGTACAATAGTAGGTATTAGTAGACAGAAGGTGTTGCTAAGGTACAATAGTAGGTTTTGGTAGACAGAAGGTGTTGCTAAGGTACAATAGTAGGTTTTGGTAGACAGAAGGTGTTGCTAAGGTACAATAGTAGGTTTTAGTAGACAGAAGGTGTTGCTAAGGTACAATAGTAGGTTTTAGTAGACAGAAGGTGATGCTAAGGTACAATAGTAGGTTTTGGTAGACAGAAGGTGCTGCTAAGGTACAATAGTAGGTGTGTTGCTAAGGTACAATAGTAGGTTTTAGTAGACAGAAGGTGTTGCTAAGGTACAATGTAGGTTTTAGTAGACAGAAGGTGTTGCTAAGGTACAATAGTAGGTTTTAGTAGACAGAAGGTGTTGCTAAGGTACAATAGTAGGTTTTAGTAGACAGAAGGTGTTGCTAAGGTACACAATAGTAGGTTTTAGTAGACAGAAGGTGTTGCTAAGGTACAATAGTAGGTCTTAGGAGATAGAAGGTGCTGATAAGATATAATAGTAGGTTTTAGTAAACAGAAGGTGCTGCTAAGGTACAATAGTAGATTTTAGTAGACAGAAGGTGTTGCTAAGGTACAATAGTAAGTTTTAGTAGACAGAAGGTGCTGCTAAGGTACAATTGTAGGTTTTGGTAGACAGAAGGTGCTGCTAAAGTACAATAGTATGTTTTAGGAGACAGAAGGTGTTGCTAAGGTACACAATAGTAGGTTTTAGTAGACAGAAGGTGTTGCTAAGGTACAATAGTAGGTTTTAGTAGACAGAAGGTGCTGCTAAGGTACACAATAGTAGGTTTTAGTAGACAGAAGGTGTTGCTAAGGTACAATAGTAGGTTTTAGTAGACAGAAGGTGTTGCTAAGGTACAATAGTAGGTTTTAGTAGACAGAAGGTGTTGCTAAGGTACACAATAGTAGGTTTTAGTAGACAGAAGGTGTTGCTAAGGTACAATAGGTAGACAGAAGGTGCTGCTAAGGTACAATAGTAGGTTTTAGTAGACAGAAAGGTGCTGCTAAGGTACAATAGTAGGTTTTAGTAGACAGAAGGTGTTGCTAAGGTACAATAGTAAGTTTTAGTAGACAGAAGGTGCTGCTAAGGTACAATTGTAGGTTTTGGTAGACAGAAGGTGCTGCTAAAGTACAATAGTATGTTTTAGGAGACAGAAGGTGTTGCTAAGGTACACAATAGTAGGTTTTAGTAGACAGAAGGTGTTGCTAAGGTACAATAGTAGGTTTTAGTAGACAGAAGGTGTTGCTAAGGTACAATAGTAGGTTTTAGTAGACAGAAGGTGCTGCTAAGGTACACAATAGTAGGTTTTAGTAGACAGAAGGTGTTGCTAAGGTACAATAGTAGGTTTTGGTAGACAGAAGGTGTTGCTAAGGTACAATAGTAGGTTTTAGTAGACAGAAGGTGTTGCTAAGGTACAATAGTAGGTTTTAGTAGACAGAAGGTGATGCTAAGGTACAATAGTAGGTTTTGGTAGACAGAAGGTGCTGCTAAGGTACAATAGTAGGTGTGTTGCTAAGGTACAATAGCAGGTTTTAGTAGACAGAAGGTGTTGCTAAGGTACAATGTAGGTTTTAGTAGACAGAAGGTGTTGCTAAGGTACAATAGTAGGTTTTAATAGACAGAAGGTGTTGCTAAGGTACAATAGTAGGTTTTAGTAGACAGAAGGTGTTGCTAAGGTACACAATAGTAGGTTTTAGTAGACAGAAGGTGTTGCTAAGGTACAATATTAGGTTTTTGTAGATAGAAGGTGCTGCTAAGGTACAATAGTATGTTTTAGTAGACAGAAGGTGTTGCTAAGGTACAATAGTAGGTTTTAGTAGACAGAAGGTGTTGCTAAGGTACACAATAGTAGGTTTTGGTAGACAGAAGGTGTTGCTAAGGTACAATAGTAGGTCTTAGGAGATAGAAGGTGCTGATAAGATATAATAGTAGGTTTTAGTAAACAGAAGGTGCTGCTAAGGTACAATAGTAGATTTTAGTAGACAGAAGGTGTTGCTAAGGTACAATAGTAAGTTTTAGTAGACAGAAGGTGCTGCTAAGGTACAATTGTAGGTTTTGGTAGACAGAAGGTGCTGCTAAAGTACAATAGTATGTTTTAGGAGACAGAAAGTGTTGCTAAGGTACACAATAGTAGGTTTTAGTAGACAGAAGGTGTTGCTAAGGTACAATAGTAGGTTTTAGTAGACAGAAGGTGCTGCTAAGGTACACAATAGTAGGTTTTAGTAGACAGAAGGTGTTGCTAAGGTACGCACGTAGAATAAAGTAGACACAAGGTGTTTCTAAGGTACAATAGTAGGTTTTAGTAGACAGAAGGTGTTGCTAAGGTACATTAGTAGGTTTTGGTAGAGAGAAGGTGTTGCTAAGGTACACAATAGTAGGTTTTGGTAGACAGAAGGTGTTGCTAAGGTACAATAGTAGGTATTAGTAGACAGAAGGTGTTGCTAAGGTACAATAGTAGGTTTTGGTAGACAGAAGGTGTTGCTAAGGTACAATAGTAGGTTTTGGTAGACAGAAGGTGTTGCTAAGGTACAATAGTAGGTTTTAGTAGACAGAAGGTGTTGCTAAGGTACAATAGTAGGTTTTAGTAGACAGAAGGTGATGCTAAGGTACAATAGTAGGTTTTGGTAGACAGAAGGTGCTGCTAAGGTACAATAGTAGGTGTGTTGCTAAGGTACAATAGTAGGTTTTAGTAGACAGAAGGTGTTGCTAAGGTACAATGTAGGTTTTAGTAGACAGAAGGTGTTGCTAAGGTACAATAGTAGGTTTTAGTAGACAGAAGGTGTTGCTAAGGTACAATAGTAGGTTTTAGTAGACAGAAGGTGTTGCTAAGGTACACAATAGTAGGTTTTAGTAGACAGAAGGTGTTGCTAAGGTACAATAGTAGGTCTTAGGAGATAGAAGGTGCTGATAAGATATAATAGTAGGTTTTAGTAAACAGAAGGTGCTGCTAAGGTACAATAGTAGATTTTAGTAGACAGAAGGTGTTGCTAAGGTACAATAGTAAGTTTTAGTAGACAGAAGGTGCTGCTAAGGTACAATTGTAGGTTTTGGTAGACAGAAGGTGCTGCTAAAGTACAATAGTATGTTTTAGGAGACAGAAGGTGTTGCTAAGGTACACAATAGTAGGTTTTAGTAGACAGAAGGTGTTGCTAAGGTACAATAGTAGGTTTTAGTAGACAGAAGGTGCTGCTAAGGTACACAATAGTAGGTTTTAGTAGACAGAAGGTGTTGCTAAGGTACAATAGTAGGTTTTAGTAGACAGAAGGTGTTGCTAAGGTACAATAGTAGGTTTTAGTAGACAGAAGGTGTTGCTAAGGTACACAATAGTAGGTTTTAGTAGACAGAAGGTGTTGCTAAGGTACAATAGGTAGACAGAAGGTGCTGCTAAGGTACAATAGTAGGTTTTAGTAGACAGAAAGGTGCTGCTAAGGTACAATAGTAGGTTTTAGTAGACAGAAGGTGTTGCTAAGGTACAATAGTAAGTTTTAGTAGACAGAAGGTGCTGCTAAGGTACAATTGTAGGTTTTGGTAGACAGAAGGTGCTGCTAAAGTACAATAGTATGTTTTAGGAGACAGAAGGTGTTGCTAAGGTACACAATAGTAGGTTTTAGTAGACAGAAGGTGTTGCTAAGGTACAATAGTAGGTTTTAGTAGACAGAAGGTGTTGCTAAGGTACAATAGTAGGTTTTAGTAGACAGAAGGTGCTGCTAAGGTACACAATAGTAGGTTTTAGTAGACAGAAGGTGTTGCTAAGGTACAATAGTAGGTTTTGGTAGACAGAAGGTGTTGCTAAGGTACAATAGTAGGTTTTAGTAGACAGAAGGTGTTGCTAAGGTACAATAGTAGGTTTTAGTAGACAGAAGGTGATGCTAAGGTACAATAGTAGGTTTTGGTAGACAGAAGGTGCTGCTAAGGTACAATAGTAGGTGTGTTGCTAAGGTACAATAGCAGGTTTTAGTAGACAGAAGGTGTTGCTAAGGTACAATGTAGGTTTTAGTAGACAGAAGGTGTTGCTAAGGTACAATAGTAGGTTTTAATAGACAGAAGGTGTTGCTAAGGTACAATAGTAGGTTTTAGTAGACAGAAGGTGTTGCTAAGGTACACAATAGTAGGTTTTAGTAGACAGAAGGTGTTGCTAAGGTACAATATTAGGTTTTTGTAGATAGAAGGTGCTGCTAAGGTACAATAGTATGTTTTAGTAGACAGAAGGTGTTGCTAAGGTACAATAGTAGGTTTTAGTAGACAGAAGGTGTTGCTAAGGTACACAATAGTAGGTTTTGGTAGACAGAAGGTGTTGCTAAGGTACAATAGTAGGTCTTAGGAGATAGAAGGTGCTGATAAGATATAATAGTAGGTTTTAGTAAACAGAAGGTGCTGCTAAGGTACAATAGTAGATTTTAGTAGACAGAAGGTGTTGCTAAGGTACAATAGTAAGTTTTAGTAGACAGAAGGTGCTGCTAAGGTACAATTGTAGGTTTTGGTAGACAGAAGGTGCTGCTAAAGTACAATAGTATGTTTTAGGAGACAGAAAGTGTTGCTAAGGTACACAATAGTAGGTTTTAGTAGACAGAAGGTGTTGCTAAGGTACAATAGTAGGTTTTAGTAGACAGAAGGTGCTGCTAAGGTACACAATAGTAGGTTTTAGTAGACAGAAGGTGTTGCTAAGGTACTATAGTAGGTTTTAGTAGACAGAAGGTGTTGCTAAGGTACAATAGTAGGTTTTAGTAGACAGAAGGTGTTGCTAAGGTACACAATAGTAGGTTTTAGTAGACAGAAGGTGTTGCTAAGGTACAATAGGTAGACAGAAGGTGCTGCTAAGGTACAATAGTAGGTTTTAGTAGACAGAAAGGTGCTGCTAAGGTACACAATAGTAGGTTTTGGTAGAGAGAACGTGTTGCTAAGGTACAATAGTAGGTTTTAGTAGACAGAAGGTGCTGCTAAGGTACACAATAGTAGGTTTTGGTAGACAGAAGGTGTTGCTAAGGTACAATAGTAGGTTTTAGTAGAAAGAAGGTGCTGCTAAGGTACAATAGTAGGTTTTAGTAGACAGAAGTTGATTCTAAGTTACAATAGTAGGTTTTAGTAGACAGAAGGTGTTGCTAAGGTACAATAGTAGGTTTTAGTAGACATAAGGTGCTGCTAAGGTACAATAGTAGGTTTTGGTAGACAGAAGGTGTTGCTAAGGTACAATAGTAGGTTTTAGTAGACAGAAGATGTTGCTAAGGTACAATAGTAGGTTTTAGTAGACAGAAGGTGCTGCTAAGGTACAATTGTAGGTTTTAGTAGACAGAAGGTGTTGCTAAGGTACAATAGTAGGTTTTAGTAGACAGAAGGTGTTGCTAAGGTACAATATTAGGTTTTAGTAGACAGAAGTTGCTGCTAATGTACAATAGTAGGTTTTGGTAGACAGAAGGTGCTGCTAAGGTACAATAGTAGGTTTTGGTAGACAGAAGGTGCTGCTAAGGTACAATAGTAGTTTTTGGTAGACAGAAGGTGTTGCTAAGGTACAATAGTAGGGTTTAGTAGACAGAAGGTGTTGCTAAGGTACAATAGTAGGTTTTAGTAGACAGAAGTTGTTGCTAAGGTACAATTGTAGGTTTTAGTAGACAGAAGGTGCTGCTAAGGTACAATAGTAGGTTTTAATAGACAGAAGGTGTTGCTAAGGTACACAATAGTAGGTTTTGGTAGACAGAAGGTGCTGCTAAGGTACACAATAGTTGGTTTTAGTAGACAGAAGGTGTAGACAGAAGGTGTTTGCTAAGGTACAATAGTAGGTTTTAATAGACAGAAGGTGTTGCTAAGGTACAATATTAGGTTTTAGTAGACAGAAGGTGCTGCTAAGGTAGACAACAGTAGGTTTTGGTAGACAGAAGGTGATGCTAAGGTACAATAGTAGGTTTTACTAGAAAGAAGGTGCTGCTAAGGTACAATAGTAGGTTTTGGTAGACAAAAGGTGTTGCTAAGGTACAATAGTAGGTTTTAGTAGACAGAAGGTGCTGCTAAGGTACACAATAGTAGGTTTTAGTAGACAGAAGGTGTTGCTAAGTTACAATAGTAGGTTTTAATAGACAGAAGGTGTTGCTAAGGTACAATAGTAGGTTTTAGTAGACAGAAGGTGTTGCTAAGGTACACAATAGTAGGTTTTAGTAGACAGAAGGTGCTGCTAAGGTAGACAATAGTAGGTTTTAGTAGACAGAAGGTGTTGCTAAGGTACAATAGTAGGTTTTAGTAGACAGAAGGTGTTGCTAAGGTACAATAGTAGGTTTTAGTAGACAGAAGGTGTTGCTAAGGTACAATAGTAGGTTTTAATAGACAGAAGGTGTTGCTAAGGTACAATAGTAGGTTTTAATAGACAGAAGGTGTTGCTAAGGTACACAATAGTAGGTTTTAGTAGACAGAAGGTGTTGCTAAGTTACAATAGTAGGTTTTAATAGACAGAAGGTGTTGCTAAGGTACAATAGTAGGTTTTAGTAGACAGAAGGTGTTGCTAAGGTACACAATAGTAGGTTTTAGTAGACAGAAGGTGCTGCTAAGGTACACAATAGTAGGTTTTGGTAGACAGAACGTGTTGCTAAGGTACAATAGTAGGTTTTAGTAGACAGAAGGTGCTGCTAAGGTACACAATAGTAGGTTTTGGTAGACAGAAGCTGCTGCTAATGTACAATAGTATGTTTTAGTAGACAGAAGGTGTTGCTAAGGTACAATAGTAGGTTTTGGTAGACAGAAGGTGTTGCTAAGGTACAATAGTAGGTTTTAGTAGACAGAAGGTGTTGCTAAGGTACAATAGTAGGTTTTAGTAGAAAGAAGGTGCTGCTAAGGTACAATAGTAGGTTTTAGTAGACAGAAGGTGTTGCTAAGGTACAATAGTAGGTTTTGGTAGATAGAAGGTGCTGCTAAGGTACAATAGTTGGTTTTAGTAGACAGAAGGTGTTGCTAAGGTACAATAGTACATTTTAGTAGACAGAAGGTGTTGCTAAGGTACAATAGTAGGTTTTAGTAGAAAGAAGGTGCTGCTAAGGTAAAATAGTAGGTTTTAGTAGACAGAATGTGTTTCTAAAGTACAATAGTAGGTTTTGGTAGACAGAAGGTGCTGCTAAGGTACAATAGTTAGTTTTGGTAGACAGAAGGTGCTGCTAAGGTACAATAGTTGGTTTTAGTAGACAGAAGGTGTTGCTAAGGTACAATAGTAGGTTTTAGTAGAAAGAAGGTGCTGCTAAGGTACACAATAGTAGGTTTTAGTAGACAGAAGGTGTTGCTAAGGTACGCACGTAGGTTTAAGTAGACACAAGGTGTTTCTAAGGTACAATAGTAGGTTTTAGTAGACAGAAGGTGTTGCTAAGGTACATTAGTAGGTTTTGGTAGAGAGAAGGTGTTGCTAAGGTACACAATAGTAGGTTTTGGTAGACAGAAGGTGTTGCTAAGGTACAATAGTAGGTATTAGTAGACAGAAGGTGTTGCTAAGGTACAATAGTAGGTTTTGGTAGACAGAAGGTGTTGCTAAGGTACAATAGTAGGTTTTGGTAGACAGAAGGTGTTGCTAAGGTACAATAGTAGGTTTTAGTAGACAGAAGGTGTTGCTAAGGTACAATAGTAGGTTTTAGTAGAAAGAAGGTGATGCTAAGGTACAATAGTAGGTTTTGGTAGACAGAAGGTGCTGCTAAGGTACAATAGTAGGTGTGTTGCTAAGGTACAATAGTAGGTTTTAGTAGACAGAAGGTGTTGCTAAGGTACAATGTAGGTTTTAGTAGACAGAAGGTGTTGCTAAGGTACAATAGTAGGTTTTAGTAGACAGAAGGTGTTGCTAAGGTACAATAGTAGGTTTTAGTAGACAGAAGGTGTTGCTAAGGTACACAATAGTAGGTTTTAGTAGACAGAAGGTGTTGCTAAGGTACAATATTAGGTTTTTGTAGATAGAAGGTGCTGCTAAGGTACAATAGTATGTTTTAGTAGACAGAAGGTGTTGCTAAGGTACAATAGTAGGTTTTAGTAGACAGAAGGTGTTGCTAAGGTACACAATAGTAGGTTTTGGTAGACAGAACGTGTTGCTAAGGTACAATAGTAGGTCTTAGGAGATAGAAGGTGCTGATAAGATATAATAGTAGGTTTTAGTAAACAGAAGGTGCTGCTAAGGTACAATAGTAGATTTTAGTAGACAGAAGGTGTTGCTAAGGTACAATAGTAAGTTTTAGTAGACAGAAGGTGCTGCTAAGGTACAATTGTAGGTTTTGGTAGACAGAAGGTGCTGCTAAAGTACAATAGTATGTTTTAGGAGACAGAAGGTGTTGCTAAGGTACACAATAGTAGGTTTTAGTAGACAGAAGGTGTTGCTAAGGTACAATAGTAGGTTTTAGTAGACAGAAGGTGCTGCTAAGGTACACAATAGTAGGTTTTAGTAGACAGAAGGTGTTGCTAAGGTACAATAGTAGGTTTTAGTAGACAGAAGGTGTTGCTAAGGTACAATAGTAGGTTTTAGTAGACAGAAGGTGTTGCTAAGGTACACAATAGTAGGTTTTAGTAGACAGAAGGTGTTGCTAAGGTACAATAGGTAGACAGAAGGTGCTGCTAAGGTACAATAGTAGGTTTTAGTAGACAGAAAGGTGCTGCTAAGGTACAATAGTAGGTTTTAGTAGACAGAAGGTGTTGCTAAGGTACAATAGTAAGTTTTAGTAGACAGAAGGTGCTGCTAAGGTACAATTGTAGGTTTTGGTAGACAGAAGGTGCTGCTAAAGTACAATAGTATGTTTTAGGAGACAGAAGGTGTTGCTAAGGTACACAATAGTAGGTTTTAGTAGACAGAAGGTGTTGCTAAGGTACAATAGTAGGTTTTAGTAGACAGAAGGTGTTGCTAAGGTACAATAGTAGGTTTTAGTAGACAGAAGGTGCTGCTAAGGTACACAATAGTAGGTTTTAGTAGACAGAAGGTGTTGCTAAGGTACAATAGTAGGTTTTGGTAGACAGAAGGTGTTGCTAAGGTACAATAGTAGGTTTTAGTAGACAGAAGGTGTTGCTAAGGTACAATAGTAGGTTTTAGTAGACAGAAGGTGATGCTAAGGTACAATAGTAGGTTTTGGTAGACAGAAGGTGCTGCTAAGGTACAATAGTAGGTGTGTTGCTAAGGTACAATAGTAGGTTTTAGTAGACAGAAGGTGTTGCTAAGGTACAATGTAGGTTTTAGTAGACAGAAGGTGTTGCTAAGGTACAATAGTAGGTTTTAGTAGACAGAAGGTGTTGCTAAGGTACAATAGTAGGTTTTAGTAGACAGAAGGTGTTGCTAAGGTACAATATTAGGTTTTTGTAGATAGAAGGTGCTGCTAAGGTACAATAGTATGTTTTAGTAGACAGAAGGTGTTGCTAAGGTACAATAGTAGGTTTTAGTAGACAGAAGGTGTTGCTAAGGTACACAATAGTAGGTTTTGGTAGACAGAAGGTGTTGCTAAGGTACAATAGTAGGTCTTAGGAGATAGAAGGTGCTGATAAGATATAATAGTAGGTTTTAGTAAACAGAAGGTGCTGCTAAGGTACAATAGTAGATTTTAGTAGACAGAAGGTGTTGCTAAGGTACAATAGTAAGTTTTAGTAGACAGAAGGTGCTGCTAAGGTACAATTGTAGGTTTTGGTAGACAGAAGGTGCTGCTAAAGTACAATAGTATGTTTTAGGAGACAGAAAGTGTTGCTAAGGTACACAATAGTAGGTTTTAGTAGACAGAAGGTGTTGCTAAGGTACAATAGTAGGTTTTAGTAGACAGAAGGTGCTGCTAAGGTACACAATAGTAGGTTTTAGTAGACAGAAGGTGTTGCTAAGGTACAATAGTAGGTTTTAGTAGACAGAAGGTGTTGCTAAGGTACAATAGTAGGTTTTAGTAGACAGAAGGTGTTGCTAAGGTACACAATAGTAGGTTTTAGTAGACAGAAGGTGTTGCTAAGGTACAATAGGTAGACAGAAGGTGCTGCTAAGGTACAATAGTAGGTTTTAGTAGACAGAAAGGTGCTGCTAAGGTACAATAGTAGGTTTTAGTAGACAGAAGGTGTTGCTAAGGTACAATAGTAAGTTTTAGTAGACAGAAGGTGCTGCTAAGGTACAATTGTAGGTTTTGGTAGACAGAAGGTGCTGCTAAAGTACAATAGTATGTTTTAGGAGACAGAAGGTGTTGCTAAGGTACACAATAGTAGGTTTTAGTAGACAGAAGGTGTTGCTAAGGTACAATAGTAGGTTTTAGTAGACAGAAGGTGTTGCTAAGGTACAATAGTAGGTTTTAGTAGACAGAAGGTGCTGCTAAGGTACACAATAGTAGGTTTTAGTAGACAGAAGGTGTTGCTAAGGTACAATAGTAGGTTTTGGTAGACAGAAGGTGTTGCTAAGGTACAATAGTAGATTTTAGTAGACAGAAGGTGTTGCTAAGGTACAATAGTAGGTTTTAGTAGACAAAAGGTGCTGCTAAGGTAGACAATAGTAGGTTTTAGTAGACAAAATGTGTTGCTAAGGTACAATAGTAGGTTTTAGTAGACAGAAGGTGTTGCTAAGGTACAATAGTAGGTTTTAGTAGACAGAAGGTGTTGCTAAGGTACACAATAGTAGGTTTTAGTAGACAGAAGGTGTTGCTAAGGTACAATAGGTAGACAGAAGGTGCTGCTAAGGTACAATAGTAGGTTTTAGTAGACAGAAAGGTGCCGCTAAGGTACAATAGTAGGTTTTAGTAGACAGAAGGTGCTGCTAAGGTACAATAGTAGATTTTAGTAAACAGGAGGTGTTGCTAAGGTACAATAGTAGGTTTTAGTAGACAAAAGGTGCTGCTAAGGTAGACAATAGTAGGTTTTAGTAGACAGAAGGTGTTGCTAAGGTACAATAGTAGGTTTTAGTAGACAGAAGGTGTTGCTAAGGTACAATAGTAGGTTTTAGTAGACAGAAGTTGCTGCTGAGGTACAATAGTAGGTTTTAGTAGACAGAAGGTGTTGCTAATGTACAATAGTAGGTTTTAGTAGACAGAAGGTGTTGCTAAGGTACAATAGGTAGACAGAAGGTGCTGCTAAGGTACAATAGTAGGTTTTAGTAGACAGAAGGTGCTGCTAAGGTACAATAGTAGGTTTTAGTAGACAGAAGGTGTTGCTAAGGTACAATAGGTAGACAGAAGGTGCTGCTAAGGTACAATAGTAGGTTTTAGTAGACAGAAGGTGTTGCTAAGGTACAATAGTAGGTTTTAGTAGACAGAAGGTGCTGCTAAGGTACAATAGTAGGTTTTAGTAGACAGAAGGTGCTGCTAAGCTACACAATAGTAGGTTATAGTAGACATAAGGTGTTGCTAAGGTACAATAGTAGGTTTTAGTAGACAGAAGGTGTTGCTAAGGTACAATAGTAGGTTTTAGTAGACAGAAGGTGCTGTTAAGCTACATAATAGTAGGTTTTAGTAGACAGAAGGTGTTGCTAAGGTACACAATAGTAGGTTTTAGTAGACAGAAGGTGTTGCTAAGGTACAATAGGTAGACAGAAGGTGCTGCTAAGATACAATAGTAGGTTTTAGTAGACAGAAAGGTGCTGCTAAGGTACAATAGTAGGTTTTAGTAGACAGAAGGTGTTGCTAAGGTACAATAGTAAGTTTTAGTAGACAGAAGGTGCTGCTAAGGTACAATTGTAGGTTTTGGTAGACAGAAGGTGCTGCTAAAGTACAATAGTATGTTTTAGGAGACAGAAGGTGTTGCTAAGGTACACAATAGTAGGTTTTAGTAGACAGAAGGTGTTGCTAAGGTACAATAGTAGGTTTTAGTAGACAGAAGGTGTTGCTAAGGTACAATAGTAGGTTTTAGTAGACAGAAGGTGCTGCTAAGGTACACAATAGTAGGTTTTAGTAGACAGAAGGTGTTGCTAAGGTACAATAGTAGGTTTTGGTAGACAGAAGGTGTTGCTAAGGTACAATAGTAGGTTTTAGTAGACAGAAGGTGTTGCTAAGGTACAATAGTAGGTTTTAGTAGACAGAAGGTGTTGCTAAGGTACAATAGTAGGTTTTAGTAGACAGAAGGTGCTGCTAAGGTACAATAGTAGGTTTTGGTAGACAGAAGGTGCTGCTAAGGTACAATAGTAGGTGTGTTGCTAAGGTACAATAGTAGGTTTTAGTAGACAGAAGGTGTTGCTAAGGTACAATGTAGGTTTTAGTAGACAGAAGGTGTTGCTAAGGTACAATAGTAGGTTTTAGTAGACAGAAGGTGTTGCTAAGGTACAATAGTAGGTTTTAGTAGACAGAAGGTGTTGCTAAGGTACAATATTAGGTTTTTGTAGATAGAAGGTGCTGCTAAGGTACAATAGTATGTTTTAGTAGACAGAAGGTGTTGCTAAGGTACAATAGTAGGTTTTAGTAGACAGAAGGTGTTGCTAAGGTACACAATAGTAGGTTTTGGTAGACAGAAGGTGTTGCTAAGGTACAATAGTAGGTCTTAGGAGATAGAAGGTGCTGATAAGATATAATAGTAGGTTTTAGTAAACAGAAGGTGCTGCTAAGGTACAATAGTAGATTTTAGTAGACAGAAGGTGTTGCTAAGGTACAATAGTAAGTTTTAGTAGACAGAAGGTGCTGCTAAGGTACAATTGTAGGTTTTGGTAGACAGAAGGTGCTGCTAAAGTACAATAGTATGTTTTAGGAGACAGAAAGTGTTGCTAAGGTACACAATAGTAGGTTTTAGTAGACAGAAGGTGTTGCTAAGGTACAATAGTAGGTTTTAGTAGACAGAAGGTGCTGCTAAGGTACACAATAGTAGGTTTTAGTAGACAGAAGGTGTTGCTAAGGTACAATAGTAGGTTTTAGTAGACAGAAGGTGTTGCTAAGGTACAATAGTAGGTTTTAGTAGACAGAAGGTGTTGCTAAGGTACACAATAGTAGGTTTTAGTAGACAGAAGGTGTTGCTAAGGTACAATAGGTAGACAGAAGGTGCTGCTAAGGTACAATAGTAGGTTTTAGTAGACAGAAAGGTGCTGCTAAGGTACAATAGTAGGTTTTAGTAGACAGAAGGTGTTGCTAAGGTACAATAGTAAGTTTTAGTAGACAGAAGGTGCTGCTAAGGTACAATTGTAGGTTTTGGTAGACAGAAGGTGCTGCTAAAGTACAATAGTATGTTTTAGGAGACAGAAGGTGTTGCTAAGGTACACAATAGTAGGTTTTAGTAGACAGAAGGTGTTGCTAAGGTACAATAGTAGGTTTTAGTAGACAGAAGGTGTTGCTAAGGTACAATAGTAGGTTTTAGTAGACAGAAGGTGCTGCTAAGGTACACAATAGTAGGTTTTAGTAGACAGAAGGTGTTGCTAAGGTACAATAGTAGGTTTTGGTAGACAGAAGGTGTTGCTAAGGTACAATAGTAGATTTTAGTAGACAGAAGGTGTTGCTAAGGTACAATAGTAGGTTTTAGTAGACAAAAGGTGCTGCTAAGGTAGACAATAGTAGGTTTTAGTAGACAAAATGTGTTGCTAAGGTACAATAGTAGGTTTTAGTAGACAGAAGGTGTTGCTAAGGTACAATAGTAGGTTTTAGTAGACAGAAGGTGTTGCTAAGGTACACAATAGTAGGTTTTAGTAGACAGAAGGTGTTGCTAAGGTACAATAGGTAGACAGAAGGTGCTGCTAAGGTACAATAGTAGGTTTTAGTAGACAGAAAGGTGCCGCTAAGGTACAATAGTAGGTTTTAGTAGACAGAAGGTGCTGCTAAGGTACAATAGTAGATTTTAGTAAACAGGAGGTGTTGCTAAGGTACAATAGTAGGTTTTAGTAGACAAAAGGTGCTGCTAAGGTAGACAATAGTAGGTTTTAGTAGACAGAAGGTGTTGCTAAGGTACAATAGTAGGTTTTAGTAGACAGAAGATGTTGCTAAGGTACAATAGTAGGTTTTAGTAGACAGAAGTTGCTGCTGAGGTACAATAGTAGGTTTTAGTAGACAGAAGGTGTTGCTAATGTACAATAGTAGGTTTTAGTAGACAGAAGGTGTTGCTAAGGTACAATAGGTAGACAGAAGGTGCTGCTAAGGTACAATAGTAGGTTTTAGTAGACAGAAGGTGCTGCTAAGGTACAATAGTAGGTTTTAGTAGACAGAAGGTGTTGCTAAGGTACAATAGGTAGACAGAAGGTGCTGCTAAGGTACAATAGTAGGTTTTAGTAGACAGAAGGTGTTGCTAAGGTACAATAGTAGGTTTTAGTAGACAGAAGGTGCTGCTAAGGTACAATAGTAGGTTTTAGTAGACAGAAGGTGCTGCTAAGCTACACAATAGTAGGTTATAGTAGACATAAGGTGTTGCTAAGGTACAATAGTAGGTTTTAGTAGACAGAAGGTGTTGCTAAGGTACAATAGTAGGTTTTAGTAGACAGAAGGTGCTGTTAAGCTACATAATAGTAGGTTTTAGTAGACAGAAGGTGTTGCTAAGGTACAATAGTAGGTTTTAATAGACAGAAGGTGCTGCTAAGGTAGACAATTGTAGGTTTTGGTAGACAGTAGGTGTTGCTAAGGTACAATAGTAGGTTTTAGTAGACAGAAGGTGTTGCTAAGGTACAATAGTAGGTTTTAGTAGACAGAAGGTGCTGCAAGGTACATAGTAGTAGGTTTTAGTAGACAGAAGGTGCATCTAAGGTACAATAGTAGGTTTTAGTAGACGGAAGGTGTTGCTAAGGTATAATAGTAGGTTTTAGTAGACAGAAGGTGCTGCTAAGGTACAATAGTAGGTTTTAGTAGACAGAAGGTGTTGCTAAGGTACAATAGTATGTTTTAATAGACAGAAGGTGCTGCTAAGGTACACAATAGTAGGTTTTAGTAGACAGAAGGTGTTGCTAAGGTACAATAATAGGTTTTAATAGACAGAAGGTGCTGCTAAGGTAGACAATTGTAGGTTTTGGTAGACAGAAGGTGTTGCTAAGGTACAATAGTAGGTTTTAATAGACAGAAGGTGTTGCTAAGGTACAATAGTAGGTATTAGTAGACAGAAGGTGTTGCTAAGGTACAATATTAGGTTTTAATAGACAGAAGGTGTTGCTAAGGTACAATAGTAGGTTTTGGTAGACAGAAGGTGTTGCTAAGGTACAATAGTAGGTTTTGGTAGACAGAAGGTGCTGCTAAGGTACAATAGTAGGTTTTAGTAGACAGAAGGTGTTGCTAAGGTACACAATAGTAGGTTTTGGTAGACAGAAGGTGTTGCTAAGGTACAATAGTAGGTTTTAGTAGACAGAAGGTGCTGTTAAGCTACATAATAGTAGGTTTTAGTAGACAGAAGGTGTTGCTAAGGTACACAATAGTAGGTTTTAGTAGACAGAAGGTGTTGCTAAGGTACAATAGGTAGACAGAAGGTGCTGCTAAGATACAATAGTAGGTTTTAGTAGACAGAAAGGTGCTGCTAAGGTACAATAGTAGGTTTTAGTAGACAGAAGGTGTTGCTAAGGTACAATAGTAAGTTTTAGTAGACAGAAGGTGCTGCTAAGGTACAATTGTAGGTTTTGGTAGACAGAAGGTGCTGCTAAAGTACAATAGTATGTTTTAGGAGACAGAAGGTGTTGCTAAGGTACACAATAGTAGGTTTTAGTAGACAGAAGGTGTTGCTAAGGTACAATAGTAGGTTTTAGTAGACAGAAGGTGTTGCTAAGGTACAATAGTAGGTTTTAGTAGACAGAAGGTGCTGCTAAGGTACACAATAGTAGGTTTTAGTAGACAGAAGGTGTTGCTAAGGTACAATAGTAGGTTTTGGTAGACAGAAGGTGTTGCTAAGGTACAATAGTAGGTTTTAGTAGACAGAAGGTGTTGCTAAGGTACAATAGTAGGTTTTAGTAGACAGAAGGTGTTGCTAAGGTACAATAGTAGGTTTTAGTAGACAGAAGGTGCTGCTAAGGTACAATAGTAGGTTTTGGTAGACAGAAGGTGCTGCTAAGGTACAATAGTAGGTGTGTTGCTAAGGTACAATAGTAGGTTTTAGTAGACAGAAGGTGTTGCTAAGGTACAATGTAGGTTTTAGTAGACAGAAGGTGTTGCTAAGGTACAATAGTAGGTTTTAGTAGACAGAAGGTGTTGCTAAGGTACAATAGTAGGTTTTAGTAGACAGAAGGTGTTGCTAAGGTACAATATTAGGTTTTTGTAGATAGAAGGTGCTGCTAAGGTACAATAGTATGTTTTAGTAGACAGAAGGTGTTGCTAAGGTACAATAGTAGGTTTTAGTAGACAGAAGGTGTTGCTAAGGTACACAATAGTAGGTTTTGGTAGACAGAAGGTGTTGCTAAGGTACAATAGTAGGTCTTAGGAGATAGAAGGTGCTGATAAGATATAATAGTAGGTTTTAGTAAACAGAAGGTGCTGCTAAGGTACAATAGTAGATTTTAGTAGACAGAAGGTGTTGCTAAGGTACAATAGTAAGTTTTAGTAGACAGAAGGTGCTGCTAAGGTACAATTGTAGGTTTTGGTAGACAGAAGGTGCTGCTAAAGTACAATAGTATGTTTTAGGAGACAGAAAGTGTTGCTAAGGTACACAATAGTAGGTTTTAGTAGACAGAAGGTGTTGCTAAGGTACAATAGTAGGTTTTAGTAGACAGAAGGTGCTGCTAAGGTACACAATAGTAGGTTTTAGTAGACAGAAGGTGTTGCTAAGGTACAATAGTAGGTTTTAGTAGACAGAAGGTGTTGCTAAGGTACAATAGTAGGTTTTAGTAGACAGAAGGTGTTGCTAAGGTACACAATAGTAGGTTTTAGTAGACAGAAGGTGTTGCTAAGGTACAATAGGTAGACAGAAGGTGCTGCTAAGGTACAATAGTAGGTTTTAGTAGACAGAAAGGTGCTGCTAAGGTACAATAGTAGGTTTTAGTAGACAGAAGGTGTTGCTAAGGTACAATAGTAAGTTTTAGTAGACAGAAGGTGCTGCTAAGGTACAATTGTAGGTTTTGGTAGACAGAAGGTGCTGCTAAAGTACAATAGTATGTTTTAGGAGACAGAAGGTGTTGCTAAGGTACACAATAGTAGGTTTTAGTAGACAGAAGGTGTTGCTAAGGTACAATAGTAGGTTTTAGTAGACAGAAGGTGTTGCTAAGGTACAATAGTAGGTTTTAGTAGACAGAAGGTGCTGCTAAGGTACACAATAGTAGGTTTTAGTAGACAGAAGGTGTTGCTAAGGTACAATAGTAGGTTTTGGTAGACAGAAGGTGTTGCTAAGGTACAATTGTAGGTTTTGGTAGACAGAAGGTGCTGCTAAAGTACAATAGTATGTTTTAGGAGACAGAAGGTGTTGCTAAGGTACACAATAGTAGGTTTTAGTAGACAGAAGGTGTTGCTAAGGTACAATAGTAGGTTTTAGTAGACAGAAGGTGTTGCTAAGGTACAATAGTAGGTTTTAGTAGACAGAAGGTGCTGCTAAGGTACACAATAGTAGGTTTTAGTAGACAGAAGGTGTTGCTAAGGTACAATAGTAGGTTTTGGTAGACAGAAGGTGTTGCTAAGGTACAATAGTAGGTTTTAGTAGACAGAAGGTGTTGCTAAGGTACAATAGTAGGTTTTAGTAGACAGAAGGTGTTGCTAAGGTACAATAGTAGGTTTTAGTAGACAGAAGGTGCTGCTAAGGTACAATAGTAGGTTTTGGTAGACAGAAGGTGCTGCTAAGGTACAATAGTAGGTGTGTTGCTAAGGTACAATAGTAGGTTTTAGTAGACAGAAGGTGTTGCTAAGGTACAATGTAGGTTTTAGTAGACAGAAGGTGTTGCTAAGGTACAATAGTAGGTTTTAGTAGACAGAAGGTGTTGCTAAGGTACAATAGTAGGTTTTAGTAGACAGAAGGTGTTGCTAAGGTACAATATTAGGTTTTTGTAGATAGAAGGTGCTGCTAAGGTACAATAGTATGTTTTAGTAGACAGAAGGTGTTGCTAAGGTACAATAGTAGGTTTTAGTAGACAGAAGGTGTTGCTAAGGTACACAATAGTAGGTTTTGGTAGACAGAAGGTGTTGCTAAGGTACAATAGTAGGTCTTAGGAGATAGAAGGTGCTGATAAGATATAATAGTAGGTTTTAGTAAACAGAAGGTGCTGCTAAGGTACAATAGTAGATTTTAGTAGACAGAAGGTGTTGCTAAGGTACAATAGTAAGTTTTAGTAGACAGAAGGTGCTGCTAAGGTACAATTGTAGGTTTTGGTAGACAGAAGGTGCTGCTAAAGTACAATAGTATGTTTTAGGAGACAGAAAGTGTTGCTAAGGTACACAATAGTAGGTTTTAGTAGACAGAAGGTGTTGCTAAGGTACAATAGTAGGTTTTAGTAGACAGAAGGTGCTGCTAAGGTACACAATAGTAGGTTTTAGTAGACAGAAGGTGTTGCTAAGGTACAATAGTAGGTTTTAGTAGACAGAAGGTGTTGCTAAGGTACAATAGTAGGTTTTAGTAGACAGAAGGTGTTGCTAAGGTACACAATAGTAGGTTTTAGTAGACAGAAGGTGTTGCTAAGGTACAATAGGTAGACAGAAGGTGCTGCTAAGGTACAATAGTAGGTTTTAGTAGACAGAAAGGTGCTGCTAAGGTACAATAGTAGGTTTTAGTAGACAGAAGGTGTTGCTAAGGTACAATAGTAAGTTTTAGTAGACAGAAGGTGCTGCTAAGGTACAATTGTAGGTTTTGGTAGACAGAAGGTGCTGCTAAAGTACAATAGTATGTTTTAGGAGACAGAAGGTGTTGCTAAGGTACACAATAGTAGGTTTTAGTAGACAGAAGGTGTTGCTAAGGTACAATAGTAGGTTTTAGTAGACAGAAGGTGTTGCTAAGGTACAATAGTAGGTTTTAGTAGACAGAAGGTGCTGCTAAGGTACACAATAGTAGGTTTTAGTAGACAGAAGGTGTTGCTAAGGTACAATAGTAGGTTTTGGTAGACAGAAGGTGTTGCTAAGGTACAATAGTAGATTTTAGTAGACAGAAGGTGTTGCTAAGGTACAATAGTAGGTTTTAGTAGACAAAAGGTGCTGCTAAGGTAGACAATAGTAGGTTTTAGTAGACAAAATGTGTTGCTAAGGTACAATAGTAGGTTTTAGTAGACAGAAGGTGTTGCTAAGGTACAATAGTAGGTTTTAGTAGACAGAAGGTGTTGCTAAGGTACACAATAGTAGGTTTTAGTAGACAGAAGGTGTTGCTAAGGTACAATAGGTAGACAGAAGGTGCTGCTAAGGTACAATAGTAGGTTTTAGTAGACAGAAAGGTGCCGCTAAGGTACAATAGTAGGTTTTAGTAGACAGAAGGTGCTGCTAAGGTACAATAGTAGATTTTAGTAAACAGGAGGTGTTGCTAAGGTACAATAGTAGGTTTTAGTAGACAAAAGGTGCTGCTAAGGTAGACAATAGTAGGTTTTAGTAGACAGAAGGTGTTGCTAAGGTACAATAGTAGGTTTTAGTAGACAGAAGATGTTGCTAAGGTACAATAGTAGGTTTTAGTAGACAGAAGTTGCTGCTGAGGTACAATAGTAGGTTTTAGTAGACAGAAGGTGTTGCTAATGTACAATAGTAGGTTTTAGTAGACAGAAGGTGTTGCTAAGGTACAATAGGTAGACAGAAGGTGCTGCTAAGGTACAATAGTAGGTTTTAGTAGACAGAAGGTGCTGCTAAGGTACAATAGTAGGTTTTAGTAGACAGAAGGTGTTGCTAAGGTACAATAGGTAGACAGAAGGTGCTGCTAAGGTACAATAGTAGGTTTTAGTAGACAGAAGGTGTTGCTAAGGTACAATAGTAGGTTTTAGTAGACAGAAGGTGCTGCTAAGGTACAATAGTAGGTTTTAGTAGACAGAAGGTGCTGCTAAGCTACACAATAGTAGGTTATAGTATACATAAGGTGTTGCTAAGGTACAATAGTAGGTTTTAGTAGACAGAAGGTGTTGCTAAGGTACAATAGTAGGTTTTAGTAGACAGAAGGTGCTGTTAAGCTACATAATAGTAGGTTTTAGTAGACAGAAGGTGTTGCTAAGGTACAATAGTAGGTTTTAATAGACAGAAGGTGCTGCTAAGGTAGACAATTGTAGGTTTTGGTAGACAGTAGGTGTTGCTAAGGTACAATAGTAGGTTTTAGTAGACAGAAGGTGTTGCTAAGGTACAATAGTAGGTTTTAGTAGACAGAAGGTGCTGCAAGGTACATAGTAGTAGGTTTTAGTAGACAGAAGGTGCATCTAAGGTACAATAGTAGGTTTTAGTAGACGGAAGGTGTTGCTAAGGTATAATAGTAGGTTTTAGTAGACAGAAGGTGCTGCTAAGGTACAATAGTAGGTTTTAGTAGACAGAAGGTGTTGCTAAGGTACAATAGTATGTTTTAATAGACAGAAGGTGCTGCTAAGGTACACAATAGTAGGTTTTAGTAGACAGAAGGTGTTGCTAAGGTACAATAATAGGTTTTAATAGACAGAAGGTGCTGCTAAGGTAGACAATTGTAGGTTTTGGTAGACAGAAGGTGTTGCTAAGGTACAATAGTAGGTTTTAATAGACAGAAGGTGTTGCTAAGGTACAATAGTAGGTATTAGTAGACAGAAGGTGTTGCTAAGGTACAATATTAGGTTTTAATAGACAGAAGGTGTTGCTAAGGTACAATAGTAGGTTTTGGTAGACAGAAGGTGTTGCTAAGGTACAATAGTAGGTTTTGGTAGACAGAAGGTGCTGCTAAGGTACAATAGTAGGTTTTAGTAGACAGAAGGTGTTGCTAAGGTACACAATAGTAGGTTTTGGTAGACAGAAGGTGTTGCTAAGGTACAATAGTAGGTTTTAGTAGACAGAAGGTGCTGTTAAGCTACATAATAGTAGGTTTTAGTAGACAGAAGGTGTTGCTAAGGTACACAATAGTAGGTTTTAGTAGACAGAAGGTGTTGCTAAGGTACAATAGGTAGACAGAAGGTGCTGCTAAGATACAATAGTAGGTTTTAGTAGACAGAAAGGTGCTGCTAAGGTACAATAGTAGGTTTTAGTAGACAGAAGGTGTTGCTAAGGTACAATAGTAAGTTTTAGTAGACAGAAGGTGCTGCTAAGGTACAATTGTAGGTTTTGGTAGACAGAAGGTGCTGCTAAAGTACAATAGTATGTTTTAGGAGACAGAAGGTGTTGCTAAGGTACACAATAGTAGGTTTTAGTAGACAGAAGGTGTTGCTAAGGTACAATAGTAGGTTTTAGTAGACAGAAGGTGTTGCTAAGGTACAATAGTAGGTTTTAGTAGACAGAAGGTGCTGCTAAGGTACACAATAGTAGGTTTTAGTAGACAGAAGGTGTTGCTAAGGTACAATAGTAGGTTTTGGTAGACAGAAGGTGTTGCTAAGGTACAATAGTAGGTTTTAGTAGACAGAAGGTGTTGCTAAGGTACAATAGTAGGTTTTAGTAGACAGAAGGTGTTGCTAAGGTACAATAGTAGGTTTTAGTAGACAGAAGGTGCTGCTAAGGTACAATAGTAGGTTTTGGTAGACAGAAGGTGCTGCTAAGGTACAATAGTAGGTGTGTTGCTAAGGTACAATAGTAGGTTTTAGTAGACAGAAGGTGTTGCTAAGGTACAATGTAGGTTTTAGTAGACAGAAGGTGTTGCTAAGGTACAATAGTAGGTTTTAGTAGACAGAAGGTGTTGCTAAGGTACAATAGTAGGTTTTAGTAGACAGAAGGTGTTGCTAAGGTACAATATTAGGTTTTTGTAGATAGAAGGTGCTGCTAAGGTACAATAGTATGTTTTAGTAGACAGAAGGTGTTGCTAAGGTACAATAGTAGGTTTTAGTAGACAGAAGGTGTTGCTAAGGTACACAATAGTAGGTTTTGGTAGACAGAAGGTGTTGCTAAGGTACAATAGTAGGTCTTAGGAGATAGAAGGTGCTGATAAGATATAATAGTAGGTTTTAGTAAACAGAAGGTGCTGCTAAGGTACAATAGTAGATTTTAGTAGACAGAAGGTGTTGCTAAGGTACAATAGTAAGTTTTAGTAGACAGAAGGTGCTGCTAAGGTACAATTGTAGGTTTTGGTAGACAGAAGGTGCTGCTAAAGTACAATAGTATGTTTTAGGAGACAGAAAGTGTTGCTAAGGTACACAATAGTAGGTTTTAGTAGACAGAAGGTGTTGCTAAGGTACAATAGTAGGTTTTAGTAGACAGAAGGTGCTGCTAAGGTACACAATAGTAGGTTTTAGTAGACAGAAGGTGTTGCTAAGGTACAATAGTAGGTTTTAGTAGACAGAAGGTGTTGCTAAGGTACAATAGTAGGTTTTAGTAGACAGAAGGTGTTGCTAAGGTACACAATAGTAGGTTTTAGTAGACAGAAGGTGTTGCTAAGGTACAATAGGTAGACAGAAGGTGCTGCTAAGGTACAATAGTAGGTTTTAGTAGACAGAAAGGTGCTGCTAAGGTACAATAGTAGGTTTTAGTAGACAGAAGGTGTTGCTAAGGTACAATAGTAAGTTTTAGTAGACAGAAGGTGCTGCTAAGGTACAATTGTAGGTTTTGGTAGACAGAAGGTGCTGCTAAAGTACAATAGTATGTTTTAGGAGACAGAAGGTGTTGCTAAGGTACACAATAGTAGGTTTTAGTAGACAGAAGGTGTTGCTAAGGTACAATAGTAGGTTTTAGTAGACAGAAGGTGTTGCTAAGGTACAATAGTAGGTTTTAGTAGACAGAAGGTGCTGCTAAGGTACACAATAGTAGGTTTTAGTAGACAGAAGGTGTTGCTAAGGTACAATAGTAGGTTTTGGTAGACAGAAGGTGTTGCTAAGGTACAATAGTAGATTTTAGTAGACAGAAGGTGTTGCTAAGGTACAATAGTAGGTTTTAGTAGACAAAAGGTGCTGCTAAGGTAGACAATAGTAGGTTTTAGTAGACAAAATGTGTTGCTAAGGTACAATAGTAGGTTTTAGTAGACAGAAGGTGTTGCTAAGGTACAATAGTAGGTTTTAGTAGACAGAAGGTGTTGCTAAGGTACACAATAGTAGGTTTTAGTAGACAGAAGGTGTTGCTAAGGTACAATAGGTAGACAGAAGGTGCTGCTAAGGTACAATAGTAGGTTTTAGTAGACAGAAAGGTGCCGCTAAGGTACAATAGTAGGTTTTAGTAGACAGAAGGTGCTGCTAAGGTACAATAGTAGATTTTAGTAAACAGGAGGTGTTGCTAAGGTACAATAGTAGGTTTTAGTAGACAAAAGGTGCTGCTAAGGTAGACAATAGTAGGTTTTAGTAGACAGAAGGTGTTGCTAAGGTACAATAGTAGGTTTTAGTAGACAGAAGATGTTGCTAAGGTACAATAGTAGGTTTTAGTAGACAGAAGTTGCTGCTGAGGTACAATAGTAGGTTTTAGTAGACAGAAGGTGTTGCTAATGTACAATAGTAGGTTTTAGTAGACAGAAGGTGTTGCTAAGGTACAATAGGTAGACAGAAGGTGCTGCTAAGGTACAATAGTAGGTTTTAGTAGACAGAAGGTGCTGCTAAGGTACAATAGTAGGTTTTAGTAGACAGAAGGTGTTGCTAAGGTACAATAGGTAGACAGAAGGTGCTGCTAAGGTACAATAGTAGGTTTTAGTAGACAGAAGGTGTTGCTAAGGTACAATAGTAGGTTTTAGTAGACAGAAGGTGCTGCTAAGGTACAATAGTAGGTTTTAGTAGACAGAAGGTGCTGCTAAGCTACACAATAGTAGGTTATAGTAGACATAAGGTGTTGCTAAGGTACAATAGTAGGTTTTAGTAGACAGAAGGTGTTGCTAAGGTACAATAGTAGGTTTTAGTAGACAGAAGGTGCTGTTAAGCTACATAATAGTAGGTTTTAGTAGACAGAAGGTGTTGCTAAGGTACAATAGTAGGTTTTAATAGACAGAAGGTGCTGCTAAGGTAGACAATTGTAGGTTTTGGTAGACAGTAGGTGTTGCTAAGGTACAATAGTAGGTTTTAGTAGACAGAAGGTGTTGCTAAGGTACAATAGTAGGTTTTAGTAGACAGAAGGTGCTGCAAGGTACATAGTAGTAGGTTTTAGTAGACAGAAGGTGCATCTAAGGTACAATAGTAGGTTTTAGTAGACGGAAGGTGTTGCTAAGGTATAATAGTAGGTTTTAGTAGACAGAAGGTGCTGCTAAGGTACAATAGTAGGTTTTAGTAGACAGAAGGTGTTGCTAAGGTACAATAGTATGTTTTAATAGACAGAAGGTGCTGCTAAGGTACACAATAGTAGGTTTTAGTAGACAGAAGGTGTTGCTAAGGTACAATAATAGGTTTTAATAGACAGAAGGTGCTGCTAAGGTAGACAATTGTAGGTTTTGGTAGACAGAAGGTGTTGCTAAGGTACAATAGTAGGTTTTAATAGACAGAAGGTGTTGCTAAGGTACAATAGTAGGTATTAGTAGACAGAAGGTGTTGCTAAGGTACAATATTAGGTTTTAATAGACAGAAGGTGTTGCTAAGGTACAATAGTAGGTTTTGGTAGACAGAAGGTGTTGCTAAGGTACAATAGTAGGTTTTGGTAGACAGAAGGTGCTGCTAAGGTACAATAGTAGGTTTTAGTAGACAGAAGGTGTTGCTAAGGTACACAATAGTAGGTTTTGGTAGACAGAAGGTGTTGCTAAGGTACAATAGTAGGTTTTAGTAGACAGAAGGTGCTGTTAAGCTACATAATAGTAGGTTTTAGTAGACAGAAGGTGTTGCTAAGGTACACAATAGTAGGTTTTAGTAGACAGAAGGTGTTGCTAAGGTACAATAGGTAGACAGAAGGTGCTGCTAAGATACAATAGTAGGTTTTAGTAGACAGAAAGGTGCTGCTAAGGTACAATAGTAGGTTTTAGTAGACAGAAGGTGTTGCTAAGGTACAATAGTAAGTTTTAGTAGACAGAAGGTGCTGCTAAGGTACAATTGTAGGTTTTGGTAGACAGAAGGTGCTGCTAAAGTACAATAGTATGTTTTAGGAGACAGAAGGTGTTGCTAAGGTACACAATAGTAGGTTTTAGTAGACAGAAGGTGTTGCTAAGGTACAATAGTAGGTTTTAGTAGACAGAAGGTGTTGCTAAGGTACAATAGTAGGTTTTAGTAGACAGAAGGTGCTGCTAAGGTACACAATAGTAGGTTTTAGTAGACAGAAGGTGTTGCTAAGGTACAATAGTAGGTTTTGGTAGACAGAAGGTGTTGCTAAGGTACAATAGTAGGTTTTAGTAGACAGAAGGTGTTGCTAAGGTACAATAGTAGGTTTTAGTAGACAGAAGGTGTTGCTAAGGTACAATAGTAGGTTTTAGTAGACAGAAGGTGCTGCTAAGGTACAATAGTAGGTTTTGGTAGACAGAAGGTGCTGCTAAGGTACAATAGTAGGTGTGTTGCTAAGGTACAATAGTAGGTTTTAGTAGACAGAAGGTGTTGCTAAGGTACAATGTAGGTTTTAGTAGACAGAAGGTGTTGCTAAGGTACAATAGTAGGTTTTAGTAGACAGAAGGTGTTGCTAAGGTACAATAGTAGGTTTTAGTAGACAGAAGGTGTTGCTAAGGTACAATATTAGGTTTTTGTAGATAGAAGGTGCTGCTAAGGTACAATAGTATGTTTTAGTAGACAGAAGGTGTTGCTAAGGTACAATAGTAGGTTTTAGTAGACAGAAGGTGTTGCTAAGGTACACAATAGTAGGTTTTGGTAGACAGAAGGTGTTGCTAAGGTACAATAGTAGGTCTTAGGAGATAGAAGGTGCTGATAAGATATAATAGTAGGTTTTAGTAAACAGAAGGTGCTGCTAAGGTACAATAGTAGATTTTAGTAGACAGAAGGTGTTGCTAAGGTACAATAGTAAGTTTTAGTAGACAGAAGGTGCTGCTAAGGTACAATTGTAGGTTTTGGTAGACAGAAGGTGCTGCTAAAGTACAATAGTATGTTTTAGGAGACAGAAAGTGTTGCTAAGGTACACAATAGTAGGTTTTAGTAGACAGAAGGTGTTGCTAAGGTACAATAGTAGGTTTTAGTAGACAGAAGGTGCTGCTAAGGTACACAATAGTAGGTTTTAGTAGACAGAAGGTGTTGCTAAGGTACAATAGTAGGTTTTAGTAGACAGAAGGTGTTGCTAAGGTACAATAGTAGGTTTTAGTAGACAGAAGGTGTTGCTAAGGTACACAATAGTAGGTTTTAGTAGACAGAAGGTGTTGCTAAGGTACAATAGGTAGACAGAAGGTGCTGCTAAGGTACAATAGTAGGTTTTAGTAGACAGAAAGGTGCTGCTAAGGTACAATAGTAGGTTTTAGTAGACAGAAGGTGTTGCTAAGGTACAATAGTAAGTTTTAGTAGACAGAAGGTGCTGCTAAGGTACAATTGTAGGTTTTGGTAGACAGAAGGTGCTGCTAAAGTACAATAGTATGTTTTAGGAGACAGAAGGTGTTGCTAAGGTACACAATAGTAGGTTTTAGTAGACAGAAGGTGTTGCTAAGGTACAATAGTAGGTTTTAGTAGACAGAAGGTGTTGCTAAGGTACAATAGTAGGTTTTAGTAGACAGAAGGTGCTGCTAAGGTACACAATAGTAGGTTTTAGTAGACAGAAGGTGTTGCTAAGGTACAATAGTAGGTTTTGGTAGACAGAAGGTGTTGCTAAGGTACAATAGTAGATTTTAGTAGACAGAAGGTGTTGCTAAGGTACAATAGTAGGTTTTAGTAGACAAAAGGTGCTGCTAAGGTAGACAATAGTAGGTTTTAGTAGACAAAATGTGTTGCTAAGGTACAATAGTAGGTTTTAGTAGACAGAAGGTGTTGCTAAGGTACAATAGTAGGTTTTAGTAGACAGAAGGTGTTGCTAAGGTACACAATAGTAGGTTTTAGTAGACAGAAGGTGTTGCTAAGGTACAATAGGTAGACAGAAGGTGCTGCTAAGGTACAATAGTAGGTTTTAGTAGACAGAAAGGTGCCGCTAAGGTACAATAGTAGGTTTTAGTAGACAGAAGGTGCTGCTAAGGTACAATAGTAGATTTTAGTAAACAGGAGGTGTTGCTAAGGTACAATAGTAGGTTTTAGTAGACAAAAGGTGCTGCTAAGGTAGACAATAGTAGGTTTTAGTAGACAGAAGGTGTTGCTAAGGTACAATAGTAGGTTTTAGTAGACAGAAGATGTTGCTAAGGTACAATAGTAGGTTTTAGTAGACAGAAGTTGCTGCTGAGGTACAATAGTAGGTTTTAGTAGACAGAAGGTGTTGCTAATGTACAATAGTAGGTTTTAGTAGACAGAAGGTGTTGCTAAGGTACAATAGGTAGACAGAAGGTGCTGCTAAGGTACAATAGTAGGTTTTAGTAGACAGAAGGTGCTGCTAAGGTACAATAGTAGGTTTTAGTAGACAGAAGGTGTTGCTAAGGTACAATAGGTAGACAGAAGGTGCTGCTAAGGTACAATAGTAGGTTTTAGTAGACAGAAGGTGTTGCTAAGGTACAATAGTAGGTTTTAGTAGACAGAAGGTGCTGCTAAGGTACAATAGTAGGTTTTAGTAGACAGAAGGTGCTGCTAAGCTACACAATAGTAGGTTATAGTAGACATAAGGTGTTGCTAAGGTACAATAGTAGGTTTTAGTAGACAGAAGGTGTTGCTAAGGTACAATAGTAGGTTTTAGTAGACAGAAGGTGCTGTTAAGCTACATAATAGTAGGTTTTAGTAGACAGAAGGTGTTGCTAAGGTACAATAGTAGGTTTTAATAGACAGAAGGTGCTGCTAAGGTAGACAATTGTAGGTTTTGGTAGACAGTAGGTGTTGCTAAGGTACAATAGTAGGTTTTAGTAGACAGAAGGTGTTGCTAAGGTACAATAGTAGGTTTTAGTAGACAGAAGGTGCTGCAAGGTACATAGTAGTAGGTTTTAGTAGACAGAAGGTGCATCTAAGGTACAATAGTAGGTTTTAGTAGACGGAAGGTGTTGCTAAGGTATAATAGTAGGTTTTAGTAGACAGAAGGTGCTGCTAAGGTACAATAGTAGGTTTTAGTAGACAGAAGGTGTTGCTAAGGTACAATAGTATGTTTTAATAGACAGAAGGTGCTGCTAAGGTACACAATAGTAGGTTTTAGTAGACAGAAGGTGTTGCTAAGGTACAATAATAGGTTTTAATAGACAGAAGGTGCTGCTAAGGTAGACAATTGTAGGTTTTGGTAGACAGAAGGTGTTGCTAAGGTACAATAGTAGGTTTTAATAGACAGAAGGTGTTGCTAAGGTACAATAGTAGGTATTAGTAGACAGAAGGTGTTGCTAAGGTACAATATTAGGTTTTAATAGACAGAAGGTGTTGCTAAGGTACAATAGTAGGTTTTGGTAGACAGAAGGTGTTGCTAAGGTACAATAGTAGGTTTTGGTAGACAGAAGGTGCTGCTAAGGTACAATAGTAGGTTTTAGTAGACAGAAGGTGTTGCTAAGGTACACAATAGTAGGTTTTGGTAGACAGAAGGTGTTGCTAAGGTACAATAGTAGGTTTTAGTAGAAAGAAGGCGCTGCTAAGGTACACACCTGTAGGTTTTGGTAGACAGAAGGTGTTGCTAAGGTACAATAGTAGGTTTTAGTAGAAAGAAGGCGCTGCTAAGGTACACACCTGTAGGTTTAAGTAGACACAAGGTGTTTCTAAGGTACAGTAGTAGGTTTTAGTAGACACAAGATGTTTCTAAGGTACAATAGTAGGTTTTAGTAGACAGAAGGTGTTGCTAAGGTACATTAGTAGGATTTGGTAGACAGAAGGTGTTGCTAAGGTACACAATAGTAGGTTTTGGTAGACAGAAGATGTTGCTAAGGTATAATAGTATGTTTTAGTAGACAGAAGGTGTTTCTAAGGTACAATAGTAGGTTTTGGTAGACAGAAGGTGTTGCTAATGTACCATAGTAGGTTTTAGTAGACAGAAGGTGTTGCTAAGGTACAATAGTAGGTTTTAGTAGACAGAAGGTGTTGCTAAGGTACACACCTGTAGGTTTAAGTAGACAGAAGGTGCTGCTAAGGAACAATAGTAGGTTTTGGTAGACAGAAGGTGTTGCTAAGGTACAATAGTAGGTTTTGGTAGACAGAAGGTGTTGCTAAGGTACAATAGTAGGTTTTAGTAGACAGAAGGTGTTGCTAAGGTACACAATAGTAGGTTTTGGTATACAGAAGGTGTTGGTAAGGTACACACCTGTAGGTTTAAGTAGACACAAGGTGTTGCTAAGGTACAATAGTAGGTTTTAGTAGACAGAAGGTGTTGCTAAGGTAGACAATTGTAGGTTTTGGTAGACAGTAGGTGTTGCTAAGGTACAATAGTAGGTTTTAGTAGACAGAAGGTGTTGCTAAGGTACAATAGTAGGTTTTAGTAGACAGAAGGTGCTGCAAGGTACATAGTAGTAGGTTTTAGTAGACAGAAGGTGCATCTAAGGTACAATAGTAGGTTTTAGTAGACGGAAGGTGTTGCTAAGGTATAATAGTAGGTTTTAGTAGACAGAAGGTGCTGCTAAGGTACAATAGTAGGTTTTAGTAGACAGAAGGTGTTGCTAAGGTACAATAGTATGTTTTAATAGACAGAAGGTGCTGCTAAGGTACACAATAGTAGGTTTTAGTAGACAGAAGGTGTTGCTAAGGTACAATAATAGGTTTTAATAGACAGAAGGTGCTGCTAAGGTAGACAATTGTAGGTTTTGGTAGACAGAAGGTGTTGCTAAGGTACAATAGTAGGTATTAGTAGACAGAAGGTGTTGCTAAGGTACAATATTAGGTTTTAATAGACAGAAGGTGTTGCTAAGGTACAATAGTAGGTTTTGGTAGACAGAAGGTGTTGCTAAGGTACAATAGTAGGTTTTGGTAGACAGAAGGTGCTGCTAAGGTACAATAGTAGGTTTTAGTAGACAGAAGGTGTTGCTAAGGTACACAATAGTAGGTTTTGGTAGACAGAAGGTGTTGCTAAGGTACAATAGTAGGTTTTAGTAGAAAGAAGGCGCTGCTAAGGTACACACCTGTAGGTTTTGGTAGACAGAAGGTGTTGCTAAGGTACAATAGTAGGTTTTAGTAGAAAGAAGGCGCTGCTAAGGTACACACCTGTAGGTTTAAGTAGACACAAGGTGTTTCTAAGGTACAGTAGTAGGTTTTAGTAGACACAAGATGTTTCTAAGGTACAATAGTAGGTTTTAGTAGACAGAAGGTGTTGCTAAGGTACATTAGTAGGATTTGGTAGACAGAAGGTGTTGCTAAGGTACACAATAGTAGGTTTTGGTAGACAGAAGGTGTTGCTAAGGTATAATAGTATGTTTTAGTAGACAGAAGGTGTTTCTAAGGTACAATAGTAGGTTTTGGTAGACAGAAGGTGTTGCTAATGTACCATAGTAGGTTTTAGTAGACAGAAGGTGTTGCTAAGGTACAATAGTAGGTTTTAGTAGACAGAAGGTGTTGCTAAGGTACACACCTGTAGGTTTAAGTAGACAGAAGGTGCTGCTAAGGAACAATAGTAGGTTTTGGTAGACAGTAGGTGTTGCTAAGGTACAATAGTAGGTTTTGGTAGACAGAAGGTGTTGCTAAGGTACAATAGTAGGTTTTAGTAGACAGAAGGTGTTGCTAAGGTACACAATAGTAGGTTTTGGTATACAGAAGGTGTTGGTAAGGTACACACCTGTAGGTTTAAGTAGACACAAGGTGTTGCTAAGGTACAATAGTAGGTTTTAGTAGACAGAAGGTGTTGCTAAGGTAGACAATTGTAGGTTTTGGTAGACAGTAGGTGTTGCTAAGGTACAATAGTAGGTTTTAGTAGACAGAAGGTGTTGCTAAGGTACAATAGTAGGTTTTAGTAGACAGAAGGTGCTGCAAGGTACATAGTAGTAGGTTTTAGTAGACAGAAGGTGCATCTAAGGTACAATAGTAGGTTTTAGTAGACGGAAGGTGTTGCTAAGGTATAATAGTAGGTTTTAGTAGACAGAAGGTGCTGCTAAGGTACAATAGTAGGTTTTAGTAGACAGAAGGTGTTGCTAAGGTACAATAGTATGTTTTAATAGACAGAAGGTGCTGCTAAGGTACACAATAGTAGGTTTTAGTAGACAGAAGGTGTTGCTAAGGTACAATAATAGGTTTTAATAGACAGAAGGTGCTGCTAAGGTAGACAATTGTAGGTTTTGGTAGACAGAAGGTGTTGCTAAGGTACAATAGTAGGTTTTAATAGACAGAAGGTGTTGCTAAGGTACAATAGTAGGTATTAGTAGACAGAAGGTGTTGCTAAGGTACAATATTAGGTTTTAATAGACAGAAGGTGTTGCTAAGGTACAATAGTAGGTTTTGGTAGACAGAAGGTGTTGCTAAGGTACAATAGTAGGTTTTGGTAGACAGAAGGTGCTGCTAAGGTACAATAGTAGGTTTTAGTAGACAGAAGGTGTTGCTAAGGTACACAATAGTAGGTTTTGGTAGACAGAAGGTGTTGCTAAGGTACAATAGTAGGTTTTAGTAGAAAGAAGGCGCTGCTAAGGTACACACCTGTAGGTTTTGGTAGACAGAAGGTGTTGCTAAGGTACAATAGTAGGTTTTAGTAGAAAGAAGGCGCTGCTAAGGTACACACCTGTAGGTTTAAGTAGACACAAGGTGTTTCTAAGGTACAGTAGTAGGTTTTAGTAGACACAAGATGTTTCTAAGGTACAATAGTAGGTTTTAGTAGACAGAAGGTGTTGCTAAGGTACATTAGTAGGATTTGGTAGACAGAAGGTGTTGCTAAGGTACACAATAGTAGGTTTTGGTAGACAGAAGGTGTTGCTAAGGTATAATAGTATGTTTTAGTAGACAGAAGGTGTTTCTAAGGTACAATAGTAGGTTTTGGTAGACAGAAGGTGTTGCTAATGTACCATAGTAGGTTTTAGTAGACAGAAGGTGTTGCTAAGGTACAATAGTAGGTTTTAGTAGACAGAAGGTGTTGCTAAGGTACACACCTGTAGGTTTAAGTAGACAGAAGGTGCTGCTAAGGAACAATAGTAGGTTTTGGTAGACAGAAGGTGTTGCTAAGGTACAATAGTAGGTTTTGGTAGACAGAAGGTGTTGCTAAGGTACAATAGTAGGTTTTAGTAGACAGAAGGTGTTGCTAAGGTACACAATAGTAGGTTTTGGTATACAGAAGGTGTTGGTAAGGTACACACCTGTAGGTTTAAGTAGACACAAGGTGTTGCTAAGGTACAATAGTAGGTTTTAGTAGACAGAAGGTGTTGCTAAGGTACAATAGTAGGTTTTGGTAGACAGAAGGTGTTGCTAAGGTACAATAGTAGGTTTTAGTAGACAGAAGGTGCTGCTAAGCTACACAATAGTAGGTTTTGGTAGACAGAAGGTGTTGCTAAGGTAAACAATTTTAGGTTTTAGTAGACAGAAGGTGCTGCTAAGGTACAATAGTAGGTTTTAGTAGACAGAAGGTGTTGCTAAGGTACAATAGTAGGTTTTAGTAGACAGAAGGTGTTGCTAAGGTACAATAGTAGGTTTTAGTAGACAGAAGGTGCTGCTAAGGTACAATAGTAGGTTTTAGTAGACAGAAGGTGCTGCTAAGCTACACAATAGTAGGTTATAGTAGACATAAGGTGTTGCTAAGGTACAATAGTAGGTTTTAGTAGACAGAAGGTGTTGCTAAGGTACAATAGTAGGTTTTAGTAGACAGAAGGTGCTGTTAAGCTACATAATAGTAGGTTTTAGTAGACAGAAGGTGTTGCTAAGGTACAATAGTAGGTTTTAATAGACAGAAGGTGCTGCTAAGGTAGACAATTGTAGGTTTTGGTAGACAGTAGGTGTTGCTAAGGTACAATAGTAGGTTTTAGTAGACAGAAGGTGTTGCTAAGGTACAATAGTAGGTTTTAGTAGATAGAAGGTGCTGCAAGGTACATAGTAGTAGGTTTTAGTAGACAGAAGGTGCATCTAAGGTACAATAGTAGGTTTTAGTAGACGGAAGGTGTTGCTAAGGTATAATAGTAGGTTTTAGTAGACAGAAGGTGCTGCTAAGGTACAATAGTAGGTTTTAGTAGACAGAAGGTGTTGCTAAGGTACAATAGTATGTTTTAATAGACAGAAGGTGCTGCTAAGGTACACAATAGTAGGTTTTAGTAGACAGAAGGTGTTGCTAAGGTACAATAGTAGGTTTTAATAGACAGAAGGTGCTGCTAAGGTAGACAATTGTAGGTTTTGGTAGACAGAAGGTGTTGCTAAGGTACAATAGTAGGTTTTAATAGACAGAAGGTGTTGCTAAGGTACAATAGTAGGTATTAGTAGACAGAAGGTGTTGCTAAGGTACAATATTAGGTTTTAATAGACAGAAGGTGTTGCTAAGGTACAATAGTAGGTTTTGGTAGACAGAAGGTGTTGCTAAGGTACAATAGTAGGTTTTGGTAGACAGAAGGTGCTGCTAAGGTACAATAGTAGGTTTTAGTAGACAGAAGGTGTTGCTAAGGTATACAATAGTAGGTTTTGGTAGACAGAAGGTGTTGCTAAGGTACAATAGTAGGTTTTAGTAGAAAGAAGGCGCTGCTAAGGTACACACCTGTAGGTTTTGGTAGACAGAAGGTGTTGCTAAGGTACAATAGTAGGTTTTAGTAGAAAGAAGGCGCTGCTAAGGTACACACCTGTAGGTTTAAGTAGACACAAGGTGTTTCTAAGGTACAATAGTAGGTTTTAGTAGACACAAGATGTTTCTAAGGTACAATAGTAGGTTTTAGTAGACAGAAGGTGTTGCTAAGGTACATTAGTAGGATTTGGTAGACAGAAGGTGTTTCTAAGGTACAATAGTAGGTTTTGGTAGACAGAAGGTGTTGCTAAGGTACACACCTGTAGGTTTAAGTAGACAGAAGGTGCTGCTAAGGAACAATAGTAGGTTTTGGTAGACAGAAGGTGTTGCTAAGGTACAATAGTAGGTTTTAGTAGACAGAAGGTGTTGCTAAGGTATAATAGTAGGTTTTAGTAGACAGAAGGTGTTGCTAAGGTACACACCTGTAGGTTTAAGTAGACAGAAGGTGCTGCTAAGGAACAATAGTAGGTTTTGGTAGACAGAAGGTGTTGCTAAGGTACAATAGTAGGTTTTGGTAGACAGAAGGTGTTGCTAAGGTACAATAGTAGGTTTTAGTAGACAGAAGGTGTTGCTAAGGTACACAATAGTAGGTTTTGGTATACAGAAGGTGTTGGTAAGGTACACACCTGTAGGTTTAAGTAGACACAAGGTGTTGCTAAGGTACAATAGTAGGTTTTAGTAGACAGAAGGTGTTGCTAAGGTACAATAGTAGGTTTTGGTAGACAGAAGGTGTTGCTAAGGTACAATAGTAGGTTTTAGTAGACAGAAGGTGCTGCTAAGCTACACAATAGTAGGTTTTGGTAGACAGAAGGTGTTGCTAAGGTAAACAATTTTAGGTTTTAGTAGACAGAAGGTGCTGCTAAGGTACAATAGTAGGTTTTAGTAGACAGAAGGTGTTGCTAAGGTACAATAGTAGGTTTTGGTAGACAGAAGGTGTTGCTAAGGTATACAATAGTAGGTTTTAGTAGACAGAAGGTGTTGCTAAGGTACAATAGTAGGTTTTAGTAGACAGAAGGTGTTGCTAAGGTACAATAGTAGGTTTTAGTTGACAGAAGGTGTTGCTAAGGTATACAATAGTAGGTTTTAGTAGACAGAAGGTGTTGCTAAGGTACAATAGTAGGTTTTAGTAGACAGAAGGTGCTGCTAAGGTACAATAGTAGGTTTTAGTAGACAGAAGGTGTTGCTAAGGTACAATAGTAGGTTTTAGTAGACAGAAGGTGCTCTTGGGTAAAAGGGGTAAATTGGTGTTCATAAAGAAAGGAGGGTCAAAGCACTCTTCATATCATTAATTAAAATGCCTTTATTTGTATGGCATGTTCAATGGAAACAAAGATTAAAAACTCTGACGCGTTTTGGCTGCATGGCCTTCGTTAGTTAGAGCAGCCGAAACGCGTCAGAGTTTTTAATCTTTGTTTCCATTGAACATGCCATACAAATAAAGGCATTTGAATTTATGATTTGAAGAGTGCTTTGGCCCTCCTTTCTTTTTAAATCAGTAGATGTTTGACTAACCAAGTCATTGGTTCACTTTGTTGTTAGGAGTTTCTGACTTATCACCTTGAGTCCCTGCTGCTATTCTAAAAAGAAATTATATTCTATTCAAGTCTGTTCTATTATCTATTTATTCTATAGTGATGATATTTTTGCTACAAAGATAGTGGAGAATGAATGGATTTTAAATGGGCATAATATAGATTTTTTTTTCAGTTCAGGTTTATACTAATGCCAACTTGTTGAATGTTTTATGATCATTAGGCCCCATTAATTTACTACTTTGCATCTAGCAAGGAAATATCAAGATACAGAGACGAAATGTATATGATTTTGAATCTGCTCACAGACTTCGGGAGTGAGGTTGGTATAATAATGATTTTACACACAATCTAATCCAGCTACAGTAGCGTCGATCACTGCGAGAGATGCCCACGCGATGTGCAGCATATCTGTTCTTATCAAATATTAAATTATACAATGTTCCAAGAATGGTGTTGCTGTTGTATCTCGCTCGCTCCTCTGCAGCATAGTAGACTGCTACTACTAACTACCTTGCAGTAGCAGTGTTTACATTTGCCAGAAGATAACGCCCCCACTATTACGCATGTTTACACTGAGCTGCACTGGGGTCAAAACGCAATCATGGTTCCATTAAGACAACATGGAGCCAGGTCGAGATATGGGTCGGAAAACGTACCTCAATGCAGGGATGGGATATGCCACTGTACCCTAAATGGTACCTTTATCCACACTGCTCCATCGAGAAGATTGGAATACTGCTAGTTTCTTCGGAAAACTACCCTTTTCATCTTCATCCTAGCTAGCAGTAACCACCTCAGCCTTTTTGGAATGGCAGGTGTCAGACAATCAGCTCCTTTGTTGTTCAACATGACGTGCCATTCCAAAATGGTACAATATGGAGTACAGTGGCATATCGTATCCATGCATTGAGGTACATTTTCCGGCCCATATCTCACGCAGGCTCCACGGTGTCTTAATATAATCATGATTGCATTCCGACACAAGTGCAGCTCAGTGTATACAAGCTTAAAGGTAGGGTCGGTATCTTCTGCCAATGTTTACATATAATTTAGACTACTAGCTGGCTGTAGCAGTGTTTACATAGACTCCTATATCTAGCAGGCTAAACGCAACGAAGTCGCAATTCATGCAGCAATGTAACAAATAATATCCCAAATAATAGTAATATGAGAAAAGGATAATTGTAGTAGTAACTTATTTTTGTTATTTTTGCCCTGAAAATAATATACAGTTTATAGCCTTAGTAGCTTACAGCAAAAATGGTGTGAATTAATTTGTGAGAAGTAAGGAGAATAGGTATCCAATTGAAGCAGATTTGTGATTATTTATTTTGTAAATGTTTTTCATTTCAAGCTGAAAGTGGGTGAACTTGCTCTGAAAATCAGCGCCAGCGTAGAAGCAGTGGATGTGACTTCTGTTCAACCTGCTCGTCATGTACTCACCTGTCTTCAGCAGCACATCTCCAAACTACAGGTAGACTACAGTCTCACAACGATGTGCTGGCAGGTGCACAAATGGATGCTGGCTTTCAGTGGTGTCATATGGAAAATCTGAAGTGTCGGAAATTAAGGATGCAAGTGCCAATGCAACACTTATTTCAGTGTATATATATATATTTTTAAAGTCATTTATGCATCTCTATGTATTCTTAGTGTCACTAAACCAATGTGGATGTGGTGGAGGAGTCAAGCGCAGGAAACAGAGGTTTAGTCCAACAAGACTTTAATAGTCTAAGTAACACGAGTGAAAACCCCGACCTCGAAAATACACGAAGTGGCGAGGGAAAATACGCACACGCGGAATGTCTACCAAAACCTACAAAACGGAATACAAACACGTAGCATAGGCAAAGTGGCAACAAAATAACAACACACAATTACCCTAGAGCAAAACAAGGAACTTATAAGACACGTAATCAACACCCAAACAGACACAGGTGTGACAGACAGACAAAAGCAATCAAATACAGAAACATAGAGCGGTGGCAGCTAGTACTCCGGGGACGGCGAACGCCGAAGCCTGCCCGAACCAGGAGGAGGAGCAGCCTCGGCCGAAACCGTGACAGTACCCCCCCCTTGACGCGCAGCTCCAGCCGCGCGCCGACCCCGGCCTCGGGGACGGCCAGGAGGACGCGGACCCGGGCGCGTGGGATGCCCACGTTGAAACTCAGTCAGGAGGGATGGATCGAGTATGTCCCTCCTGGGCACCCAGCACCGTTCCTCCGGGCCGTACCCCTCCCACTCCACGAGATACTGGAGACCACTCCTCCGGCGCCTCGAGTCCAAGATGGTCCGGACCCTGTACGCCGGGGCCCCCTCGATGTCCAAAGGGGGCGGAGGGGTCTCTCCTATCTCATCTTCTTGGAGTGGGCCAGCTACCACCGGCCTGAGAAGAGACACATGGAACGAGGGGTTAATATTTTTATACTCAATTGGCAGTTGTAACCTGTAACACACCTCGTTCAATCTTCTCAGGACTTTGAAGGGCCCCACAAACCGCCGACCCAGCTTCCGGCAGGGCAGGCGGAGGGGCAGGTTTCGAGTCGAGAGCCAGACTCGATCTCCCGGTGCGTACACCGGTCCCTCACTGCGGTGGCGATCGGCGCTCGCCTTTTGTTGACGGATGGCACGCTGCAGATGGACATGGGCAGCGTCCCACGTCTCCTCCGAGCGCCGAATCCACTCGTCCACCGCAGGGGCCTCGATCTGGCTCTCGTGCCACGGTGCCAGGACCGGCTGATAACCTAAAACACACTGGAAAGGTGTTAAGTTGGTGGAGGAGTGGCGGAGAGAGTTCTGGGCCATCTCTGCCCAGGGGATGAACCTCGACCACTCCTCCGGCCGGTCCCGGCAATAGGACCTCA
Organism: Coregonus lavaretus; assembly: GCF_964263955.1. Taxonomy (NCBI): domain Eukaryota; kingdom Metazoa; phylum Chordata; class Actinopteri; order Salmoniformes; family Salmonidae; genus Coregonus; species Coregonus lavaretus. The sequence goes on from NC_140014.1 coordinate 37,377,905, forward strand.
AAAACCTACCCACATCCTGGTTGACACGTTCCACCTGCCCATTACTCTCTGGGTGGTACCCCGAGGTAAGGCTTACCGAGACCCCCAACCGTTCCATGAACGCTCCCCAAACTCTGGAAGTGAACTGGGGACCTCGGTCAGACACAATATCCTCGGGGACCCCATAGTGCCGGAACACATGGGTAAATAGGGCCTCAGCGGTTTGTAGGGCAGTAGGGAGACCCGGCATGGGAAGGAGACGACAGGCCTTGGAAAACCGATCCACAACGACCAATATGGTGGTATTCCCCTGGGAGGGGGGTAGGTCTGTTACGAAATCCACCGATAGGTGGGACCATGGTCGTTGTGGAACGGGCAGGGGATGTAGCTTACCCCTGGGCAAATGTCTAGGCGCCTTACACTGGGCACACACCGAGCAGGAGGAGACATAAACCCTCACATCCCTAGCTAACGTTGGCCACCAGTATTTCATGCTAAGACAGTGCACGGTCCGGCCAATACCTGGATGTCCAGAGGAGGGTGATGTATGAGCCCAATAAATAAGACGACCACGGACCTCGAGCGGAACGTACGTCCGCCCCACAGGACACTCGGGGGGAGTAGGGTCGGTACGCAGTGCCCGCTCGATTTCCGCATCGACCTCCCATACCACCGGAGCCACCAAACAAGACTCCGGCAATATGGAAGTAGGCTCGTTGGACCTCTCCTCCGTGTCATACCGCCGGGACAGGGCGTCTGCCTTACCATTCTGGGACCCTGGGATGTATGTGATCTTAAAAACAAACCGGGTTAGGAACATATTCCACCTAGCCTGACGAGGGTTCAATCTCCTAGCTGCCCGGATGTACTCCAGGTTACGGTGATCAGTCAGAATGAGGAAAGGGTGTTGAGCCCCCTCAAGCCAATGCCTCCACACCTTTAGGGCTTGGACTACGGCTAACAGCTCCCTGTCCCCAACATCATAGTTGCGCTCCGCCGAGCTGAGCTTCTTAGAGTAGAAAGCACAGGGGCGGAGTTTAGGTGGCGCGCCGGACCGTTGTGACAGGACTGCCCCAATACCGGTCTCGGACGCGTCTACCTCAACCTGGAATGGTAAAGAGGGATCCGGATGCGCCAGCACCGGAGCCGAGGTGAACAGGTTCTTCAGTTTGACAAATGCCCTGTCCGCCTCAGCCGACCACTGCAAACGAACCGGACCCCCCTTTAGCAGGGACGTAATGGGAGCTGCAACCTGTCCAAAACCCCGAATAAACCTCCGGTAGTAATTAGCAAAACCCAAGAACTGCTGCACCTCTTTTACAGTGGTTGGAGTTTGCCAATTACGCACGGCCGATACCCGGTCTACCTCTATCTCCACACCAGACGCGGACAACCGATAACCCAAAAAGGAGACGGACTCCTGGAAGAACAGGCATTTCTCTGCCTTGACATACAAGTCATGCTCCAACAGTCTTCTCAACACTCGGCGCACCTGGGCTACATGCTCGGCTCGAGTAGCAGAGTACACTAGGATGTCGTCGATGTAAACTACTACCCCCTGCCCATGCATGTCCCGGAAAATCTCGTCAACAAAGGATTGGAAGACTGCAGGAGCATTCATTAACCCGTATGGCATGACGAGATACTCGTAATGACCCGAGGTGGTGCTAAATGCTGTCTTCCATTCATCCCCCTCCCTAATGCGCACCAGATTGTACGCGCTCCTAAGATCCAACTTTGTGAAGAACCGCGCTCCGCGTAATGATTCCGTCATCGTCGCAATCAGTGGAAGTGGGTAGCTGTATTTAACTGTGATCTGATTGAGACTACGATAATCAATACACGGGCGCAATCCCCCGTCCTTCTTCTTCACAAAGAAGAAACTCGAGGAGACTGGGGAAGTAGAGGACCGTATGTATCCCTGTGCCAAGGACTCGGTTATATATGTCTCCATAGCCGCTGTTTCCTCTTGAGACAGGGGATACACACAACTCCGTGGAAGAGCCGCTCCTATTTGGAGATTTATCGCACAGTCCCCCTGTCTATGAGGAGGTAGCCGTGTTGCCCTCAATTTGCTAAACACGAGTGCTAAATCCTCATACTCGGGGGGAATGCGCAGTGCGGGCACTTGGTTCGGACTCTCTACCGAGGTCGCCCCTACGGAAACACCTAGACATCTCCCTACACACTGGGCAGACCACTCCATAAGAGCCCTCTGTTGCCACGCTATGGTAGGATCATGGGTGCTTAACCAGGGAAGGCCCAACACCACGGGGTACGCAGGAGAGTCAATCAGATAAAACTGAATGCTCTCCTCATGACCCCCCTGCGTCGTCATCGTCAGTGGTGCTGTGACCTCCCTGATCAGGCCCGACCCCAACGGCCGGCTGTCTAAGGCGTGGACAGGAAATGGAGCTTCTACCGGCCGAAGGGGAATTCCTAACCTACTACAAAATGCCCGATCAATAAAGTTCCCAGCTGCGCCTGAATCTACTAGCGCCTTATGCTGGGAATGAGGTGCCACCTGTGGAAACCTCACAGGAATACTCATGTGACCAACAGAGAGCTCTGGGTAAGTGGGGCGCCTACTCACCTGAAATGACTCCCCAGTGCGTGGCCTGTTGTCACCTCTCCCAGGAGACCCTCCCCAGCACCTGGTCGCAGTGTGTCCTCCACGACCGCAGGTGGTGCAGGGGATGGCCCCCCTCGGGTTCCCTCTCCTCCTCTCTCTAGCGCCAGCACCTCCGAGCTCCATGGGAATCGGCTCGGGGGTGCTGGAGGGTGGACTGGACGACCCCCACTCGGGACGTCCGCGGGTAGCCAGCAGGGTGTCCAGACGGATGGAAATGTCCACCAACTGGTCAAACGACAAGTTGGTGTCCCTGCAGGCCAGCTCCCGACGAACGTCCTCTCGTAGACTACACCGGTACTGGTCGATGAGGGCCCTCTCATTCCACCCCGCATCCGCCGCTAGTGTCCGGAACTCCAGTGCGAACTCCTGTGTGCTCCTCTTCCCCTGTCGGAGGTGGAATAGACGCTCTCCCGCCGCTTTCCCCTCAGGTGGATGATCGAAGACAGCCCTGAAGCGGCGGGAGAACTCCGCGTAGGTGATGGTTGCGGCGTCTATTCCCCTCCATTCGGCGTTGGCCCACTCCAACGCCTTGCCGGAGAGACAGGAGATGAGGGCGGAGACGCTCTCGTATCCCGAGGGCGCCGGGTGTATGGTGGCAAGGTAAAGTTCCACCTGCAGGAGGAATCCCTGACACCCGGCTGCAGAACCGTCATATGCCCTCGGGAGCGAGAGCCGAATGCCACTGGGTTCCGGTGCTGAGAGAGGAGGACTGGCCGTTGGTGATGAGTTGTTGTAAGGGTCCTTGGCCACCTCTTGATTCACCAATCGGCACAGAGTGTTGGACACCTCGTCCATGGCGGTCCCGAGTTGCTGGATCATGGCGTCCTGGAAGTTGATCCGGTCCAGCAGGGATTCGGGTGCCGCCGCTGTTCCTGCTGACTCCATGATGGTGTGTTGTTCTGTCACTAAACCGATGTGGATGTGGTGGAGGAGTCAAGCGCAGGAAACAGAGGTTTAGTCCAACAAGACTTTAATAGTCTAAGTAACACGAGTGAAAACCCCGACCTCGAAAATACACGAAGTGGCGAGGGAAAATACGCACACGCGTAAAACACTAAACATGAAAACAAAACGGAATACAAACACGTAGCATAGGCAAAGTGGCAACAAAATAACAACACACAATTACCCTAGAGCAAAACAAGGAACTTATAAGACACGTAATCAACACCCAAACAGACACAGGTGTGACAGACAGACAAAAGCAATCAAATACAGAAACATAGAGCGGTGGCAGCTAGTACTCCGGGGACGGCGAACGCCGAAGCCTGCCCGAACCAGGAGGAGGAGCAGCCTCGGCCGAAACCGTGACACTTAGTTTTTTCTTCTTTGTGTCCTATTAGTTCATGGATGTAGAAAGTGTATGTTGAATGAGACTTCACCGTCCCCTCCCCATAACATATTTCTTATCCTGTTTCCTTTCTTTACAGTCAGTATCAGACAACCTAAGGGTACTGGTGGAGGCAGAAGACCAGTCCTCATCTTCAAAGAGCAACCTATCAGAGGGCAACAAGAAATAAATGATTACCACAGTCTCTTCTGATGGGGAGATGACTGTAGACTCTGAGCCCATTCTACCTGAGTCTCAGCCAACCAGGCCAGAACTAGAGGAGGAGGGCAAGTTGCAGTTTGATGGCCTCACGTAGCAGGCTGATGACCTCAGCATTCAGATCAGAGCCAACAAATCAGAGGTGAGTGATTGTAGCTTTTGTCATTGATCAGCTGTACTGAAGCTGCTGTTTATGCAGGAGTATTCATATTCTCTGCTAAAGCTAATGAATAATGATAAGTAATCGCTTCTGAGTGTACAGCACACTTTCCAATAACATAGTAGTGAAACAAATGCTTGATCAAGGCCTCATGATAAGCCAGTTTAGCACAGAATAAGGGCTCCTTCAGAGTGCTGCAGTCAGGGAACTTGTGTGTGTTTGTGTGTGTGTGGTCGCTGACTGCGGTGCGGTGGCAGTAGCAGGAGGGCTTTGAGAGAGGGCCAGGCCCTTCATAGATTATGAAGTGGATGCTCATTACTTTAGAGAGATTGCATGTGGATGAAGGACAAGAGGATGTCTGGGCTTGTTGTATTTCATTGTGTATTTGTTTTGCTAGCCAAATAAACAGGATTTTGTAGTACATTTTTGGTATTCCGAATCTGAATAAATGTCATGTGCTGTTTGGATGAGAATGGTAGTCCCTTCCCCCTTTTGACCCGGGCTTATTACCATCACATGGACAAAAATGGACCGTGGTTTGATTTCAATAGCTCATCAATCCAGCCCTGTCAACCCTCTCTCTCCAACTGTGTCTCCTCTCCTTCTCTACTACTATAGATTGATAGGTGAATATCTGCATTTATAGAGCGCAAGCAGCTGGAGATCAATGAAGACAACGTGAGGGACTTTTGCAACGTGATCGACTGCAATCAGGGTAAGAATTGGAATGAGGTGTGGGGAGGGATGTGAGTGTGAGACGGAGAGAGAGAATTGGGTGCCGGTTAGCGGTGGTGTGACAGCACACAGATTGGCAATGTTTGGGAGAGTGCTGATTTCCACAGACAGAGAGGTGAGAGGCCAGACTGAACCGTTATAATGGTGAGACTGAAGTAGCTAACACCCTCCTCAGCTGGCCCCAAAATACAATCAGCTTTGTCCAACTGCTTTGAACATAAGGGACAAGTTTGTTGTTATTTTCTTCAGCAATAGATGGTGTGAAATGACGGTAACAGAAATGACGGTAACAGAAGTGAACAAGTCACAGGGCCAGTTCAATTAATTTTAAACTGATGTGTCTCCAGTTAATAAAGGCCACACAATTTATATTCCAAAGGTGTGTGTGTGTATATACACTACCAGTCAAAAGTTTGGACACACCTACTCATTCAAGGGTTTTTCTTTATTTTTTAAAAATGTTTACATTGTAGAATAATAGTGAAGACATCAAATATGAAATAACACATATGGAATCATGTAGTAACCAAAAAAGTGTTAAACAAATTAAAATATATTTATATTTGAGATTCTTCAAATAGCCACCCTTTGCCTTGATGACAGCTTTGCACACTCTTGGCATTCTCTGAACCAGCTTCATGAGGTAGTTACCTGGAATGCATTTCAATTAACAGGTGTGCCTTCTTAAAAGTTCATTTGTGGCATTTCTTTCCTTCTTAATGCATTTGAGCCAATCAGTTGTGTTGTGACAAGGTAGGGGGGGTGTACAGAAGATAGTCTTATTTGGTAAAAGACCAAGTCCATATTATGGCAAGAACAGCTCAAATAAGCAAAGACAAACGACAGTCCATCATTACTTTAAGACATGAAGGTCAGGCAATACAGAACATTTCGAGAACCTTGAAAGTTTCTTCAAGTGCAATTGCAAAAACCATCAAGCGCTATGATGAAACTGGCTCTCATGAGGACCACCACAGGAATGGAAGACCCAGAGTTACCTCTGCTGCAGAGGATAAGTTCATTAGAGTTACCAGCCTCAGAAATTGCAGCCCAAATAAATGCTTCACAGAGTTCAAGTAACAGACACATCTCAACATCAACTGTTCAGAGGAGACTGTATGAATCAGGACTTCATGGTCGATTTGCTGAAAAGAAACCACTACTAAAGGACACCAATAAGAAGAAGATACTTGCTTGGGCCAAGAAACACGAGCAATGGACATTAGACTGGTGGAAATGTGTCCTTTTGTCATGCCCTGACTTATGGAACTCTTGTATGTTGAGTCAGGGTGTGGAAATCTATGTTGTTATTTCTATGTTTACATTCTAGGTGTTGTGTTTCTATGTTTGGCCGAGTGTGATTCCCAATCAGAGGCAGCTGTCGCTCGTTGTCTCTGTTTGCGATCCTTAGTTGTGGGATCTTGTTCCGTGTATAGGCTTGTATTGTGTTTAGCCTGTGGACTTCACGGTACGTTGTTTTGTTCGTGTGTGCATTTCACGCTGCGCCTTGGTCTGACCTGTCCTTCAACGCCCATGACAGAAGATCCCACCACCAAAAACGGACCAAGCAGCGTGCCCAGGAGGAGCAAACACCCTGGACACAGGTGGGGAAGATGTGGTCTTGGGAGGAGATATTTGCGGGGAAAGGACCATGGGCGAAGGTAGAAGCCCAGGCAGGAGAGGAGAAACGGCGACCCAAAAGGAAGTCAGGAAGAAAGCCCGAGAAGCAGCCCCAAGAAAATGTTTGGGGGGGGGCACACGGGGTGGTTGGCGGAGCCTGGGTTCAGATCAGAGCCAACTCCCCGTACTCACGCTAGGAAGCGTGTGACAGTGCAGGCTCTGTGTTATACGGAGCTACGCACTGTGTCGCTAGTGCGCCGGCACAGTCCTGTGCGTCCTGTGCTAGCACCACGCATGTGGCATGCGAAAATGGGCATCCAGCCAGGACGGGGTGTGCCGGCTTAACGCTCCTGGTCTCCAGTACGCCTCCTCGGTCCAGCATATCCTGCGCCGGTTCTACGTCCTGTATCGCCAGTGCGCGTGCACAGCCCAGTGCGTCCTGTGCTAATGCCACACACGTACTGTGCGGAAGTGGGCATCCAGCCAGGACGGGTTGTGCCAGCTCTCCGCTCCAGACCTCCAGTCCGCCTCCACAGTCCGGTACGCCCCGTACCTGCTCCCCGCACCAAACCAGTGGTGCGCGTATCCAGTCCGGTACAGCCCGTGCCAGCTCCTCACACCAAACCAGTGGTGCCTGTCGCCAGCCCGGTACGTCCCGTACCTGCTCTCCGCACCAAGCCAGTGGTGCATGTTCCCAGTCCAGTACGGCCCGTCCCTGCTCCTCACACCAGACCAGTGGTGCGTGTTCAGACCCAGACGTCAGCCCCTCTCCAGGTTCGGGTCTCCCACACCAGGGACCAGACAGGGCTTGGTGCATCGCGGGAGGATTGCCGATCCAGGCCCAGACGTCAGCCCCTCTCCAGGTTCAGGGTCTCCCACACCAGGGTCCAGACAGGGCTTGGTGCATCGTGGGAGGAAGGAGAGGGGAAGCAGCGCGCCGAGGTCCAGACCAGACCAGGGGCGCAACGGGGAGGCTGAGAGAATGAGGTCGTCACGCCCGGAGCCGGATCCGCCGCCGAGGCGGAGTGCCCACCCAGACCCTACCCTGTTATGTCAGGTTTGTGCGGTCAGAGTCCGCACCTTTGGAGGGGGGTACTGTCACGCCCTAACTTATGGAACTCTTGTATGTTGAGTCAGGGTGTGGAGATCTATGTTATTATTTCTATGATTACCTTCTAGGTATTGTGTTTCTATGTTTGGCCGGGTGTGATTCCCAATCAGAGGCAGCTATCGCTCGTTGTCTCTGATTGGGGATCATACTTAAGTAGCCTGTTTGCAATCATTAGTTGTGGGATCTTGTTCCGTGTATAGGCTTGTATTGTGTTTAGCCTGAGGACTTCACGGTACGTTGTTTTTGTTTGTGTGTTTATTTTAATATATAAACATGTATGCATTTCACGCTGCGCCTTGGTCTGACCCGTCCTTCAACGCCTGTGACACCTTTGGTCTGGAGTCCAAATGGTTCCAACCGCCGTGTCTTTGTGAGACGCGGTGTGGGTGAACGGATTATCTCCGCATGTCTACAGTGCCTTGCAAAAGTATTCATCCCCCTTGGCGTTTTTCCTATTTTGTTGCATTACAACCTGTAATTTAAATTGATTTTTATTAGGATTTCATGTAATGGACATACACAAAATAGTCCAAATTGGTGAAGTGAAATGAAAAAAATAACTTGTTTCAAAATATTCGAAAATATAAATAACGGAAAAGTGGTGTGTGCATATGTATTCACCCCCTTTGCTATGAAGCCCCTAAATAAGATCTGGTGCAACCAATTACCTTCAGAAGTCACATAATTAGTTAAATAAAGTCCACCTGTGTGCTATCTAAGTGTCACATGATCTGTCACATGATCTCAGTATATTTGCACCTGTTCTGAAAGACCCTAGAGTCTGCAACACCACTAAGCAAGGGGCACCACCAAGCAAGCGGCACCATGAAGGCCAAGGAGCTCTCCAAACAGGTCAGGGACAAAGTTGTGGAGAAGTACAGATCAGGGTTGGGTTATAAAAAAATATCAGAAACTTTGAACATCCCATGGAGCACCATTAAATCCATTATAAAAAAATTGAAAGAATATGGTACCACAACAAACCTGCCAAGCGAGGGCCGCCCACCAAAACTCACGGACCAGGCAAGGAGGGCATTAATCAGAGGCAACAAAGAGACCAAAGATAACCCTGAAGGAGCTGCAAAGCTCCACAGCGGAGTTTGGAGTATCTGTCCATAGGGCCACTTTAAGCCATACACTCCAAAGAGCAGGGCTTTATGGAAGAGTGGCCAGAAAAAAAGCCATTGCTTAAAGAAAGAAATAAGCAAACACGTTTGGTGTTCACCAAAAGCCATGTGAGAGACTCCCAAAACATATGGAAGAAGGTACTCTGGTCAGATGATACAAAAATTGAGCTTTTTGGCCATCAAGGAAAACGTTATTTCTGGCGCAAACCCAACACCTCTCATCACCCTGAGAATACCATACCCACAGTGAATCATGGTGGTGGCAGCATCATGCTGTGGGGATGTTTTTCACGCTCCCTCAAAATTTGAGACATCTGTGGCATTGTGTTGTGTGACAAAACTGCACATTTTAGAGTGGTCTTTTATTGTCCCCAGCACAAGGTGCACCTGTGTAATGATCATGCTGTTTAATCAGCTTCTTGACATTCCACATCTGTCAGGTGGATGGATATTCTTTGGCCAAGGAGAAATACTCACTAACAGGGATATAATCAAATTTGTACACAAAATTTGAGATAAATAAAGCTTTTTGTGCAAATGGAAAATTTCTGGGATCTTTAATTTCAGCTCATGAAACATGGGACCAACACTTTAAATATTTTTGTTCAGTATACCTCAATTACCTCATACCCCTGCACATCAACTCGGTACTGGTACCCCATGTATATAGCCATGTTATTATCTCGTAGCCCTGCACATGGACTCGGTACTGGTACCTCGTGTATATAGCCATGATATTATCTCGTAGCCCTGCACATCAACTTGGTACTGGTACTCCCTGTATACAGCCATGTTATTACCTCGTACCCCTGCACATGGACTCGGTACTGGTATTCCCTGTATATAGCCATGTTATTACCTCGTACCCCTGCACATGGACTCGGTACTGGTACTCCCTGTATACAGCAATGTTATTATCTCGTAGCCCTGCACATCAACTTGGTACTGGTACTCCCTGTATACAGCCATGTTATTACCTCGTACCCCTGCACATGGACTCGGTACTGGTACTCCCTGTATATAGCCATGTTATTACCTCGTACCCCTGCACATGGACTCGGTACTGGTACTCCCGGTATATAGCCATGTTATTACCTCGTACCCCTGCACATGGACTCGGTACTGGTACTCCCTGTATACAGCCATGTTATTACCTCGTACCCCTGCACATGGACTCGGTACTGGTACTCTCTGTATACAGCCATGTTATTACCTCGTACCCCTGCACATGGACTTGGTACTGGTACTCCCTGTATACAGCCATGTTATTATCTCGTAGCCCTGCACATCAACTTGGTACTGGTACTCCCTGTATACAGCCATGTTATTATCTCGTAGCCCTGGACATCAACTTGGTACTGGTACTCCCTGTATACAGCCATGTTATTATCTCGTAGCCCTGCACATGGACTCGGTACTGGTACTCCCTGTATACAGCCATGTTATTATCTCATACCCCTGCACATGGACTTGGTACTGGTACTCCCTGTATATAGCCATGTTATTATCTCGTAGCCCTGCACATCAACTTGGTACTGGTACTCCCTGTATACAGCCATGTTATTACCTCGTACCCCTGCACATCAACTTGGTACTGGTACTCCCTGTATATAGCCATGTTATTATCTCGTACCCCTGCACATGGACTTGGTACTGGTACTCCCTGTATATAGCCATGTTATTATCTCGTAGCCCTGCACATCAACTTGGTACTGGTACTCCCTGTATACAGCCATGTTATTACCTCGTACCCCTGCACATCAACTTGGTACTGGTACTCCCTGTATATAGCCATGTTATTATCTCGTACCCCTGCACATAGACTCGGTACTGATGCTCCCTGTATATAGCCATGTTATTATCTCGTACCCCTGCACATGGACTCGGTACTGGTACTCCCTGTATACAGCCATGTTATTATCTCGTAGCCCTGCACATCAACTTGGTCCTGGTACTCCCTGTATACAGCCATGTTATTATCTCGTAGCCCTGCACATCAACTTGGTACTGGTACTCCCTGTATACAGCCATGTTATTATCTCGTAGCCCTGCACATCAACTCGGTACTGGTACTCCCTGTATACAGCCATGTTATTACCTCGTACCCCTGCACATCAACTCGGTACTGGTACTCCCTGTATACAGCCATGTTATTACCTCGTACCCCTGCACATCAACTCGGTACTGGTACTCCCTGGATATAGCCATGTTATTATCTCGTAGCCCTGCACATCAACTCGGTACTGGTACTCCCTGTATATAGCCATGTTATTATCTCATACCCCTGCACATCAACTCGGTACTGGTACTCCCTGTATACAGACATGTTATTATCTCGTAGCCCTGCACATCAACTCGGTACTGGTACTCCCTGTATACAGCCATGTTATTACCTCGTACCCCTGCACATCAACTCGGTACTGGTACTCCCTGTATATAGCCATGTTATTATCTCGTAGCCCTGCACATCAACTTGGAACTGGTACTCCCTGTATACAGCCATGTTATTACCTCGTACCCCTGCACATCAACTCGGTACTCGTACTCCCTGTATATAGCCATGTTATTATCTCATACCCCTGCACATGGACTCGGTACTGGTACTCCCTGTATACAGCCATGTTATTATCTCATACCCCTAAACATGGACTTGGTACTGGTACTCCCTGTATACAGCCATGTTATTATCTCATACCCCTGCACATGGACTTGGTACTGGTACTCCCTGTATACAGCCATGTTATTACCTCATACCCCTGCACATGGACTTGGTACTGGTACTCCCTGTATACAGCCATGTTATTACCTCGTAGCCCTGCACATGGACTCAGTACTGGTACTCCCTGTATATAGCCATGTTATTACCTCGTAGCCCTGCACATGGACTCGGTACTGGTACTCCCTGTATATAGCCATGTTATTACCTCGTAGCCCTGCACATGGACTTGGTACTGGTACTCCCTGTATATAGCCATGTTATTACCTCGTACCCCTGCACATGGACTTGGTACTGGTACTCCCTGTATATAGCCATGTTATTACCTCGTAGCCCTGCACATCAACTTGGTACTGGTACTCCCTGTATACAGCCATGTTATTACCTCGTACCCCTGCACATGGACTCGGTACTGGTACTCCCTGTATATAGCCATGTTATTACCTCGTACCCCTGCACATGGACTCGGTACTGGTACTCCCTGTATATAGCCATGTTATTACCTCGTACCCCTGCACATGGACTCGGTACTGGTACTCCCTGTATACAGCCATGTTATTACCTCGTACCCCTGCACATGGACTCGGTACTGGTACTCTCTGTATACAGCCATGTTATTACCTCGTACCCCTGCACATGGACTCGGTACTGGTACTCCCTGTATATAGCCATGTTATTACCTCGTAGCCCTGCACATGGACTCGGTACTAGTACTCCCTGTATATAGCCATGTTATTACCTCGTAGCCCTGCACATGTACTCGGTACTGGTACTCCCTGTATACAGCCATGTTATTACCTCGTACCCCTGCACATGGACTCGGTACTGGTACTCCCTGTATATAGCCATGTTATTACCTCGTACCCCTGCACATGGACTCGGTACTGGTACTCCCTGTATACAGCCATGTTATTACCTTGTACCCCTGCACATGGACTCGGTACTGGTACTCCCTGTATATAGCCATGTTATTATCTCGTAGCCCTGCACATGGACTCAGTACTGGTACTCCCTGTATACAGCCATGTTATTATCTCGTAGCCCTGCACATGGACTCAGTACTGGTACTCCCTGTATACAGCCATGTTATTACCTCGTACCCCTGCACATCAACTCGGTACTGGTACTCCCTGTATATAGCCATGTTATTACCTCGTACCCCTGCACATGGACTCGGCACTGGTACTCCCTGTATATAGCCATGTTATTACCTCGTACCCCTGCACATCAACTTGTTACTGGTAACCCCTGTATATAGCCATGTTATTACCTCGTACCCCTGCACATCAACTTGGTACTGGTACTCCCTGTATATAGCCATGTTATTATCTCGTAGCCCTGCACATCAACTTGGTACTGGTACTCCCTGTATACAGCCATGTTATTACCTCGTACCCCTGCACATCAACTCGGTACTGGTACTCCCTGTATATAGCCATGTTATTATCTCATACCCCTGCACATGGACTCGGTACTGGTACTCCCTGTATACAGCCATGTTATTACCTCGTACCCCTGCACATGGACTCGGTACTGGTACTCCCTGTATATAGCCATGTTATTACCTCGTACCCCTGCACATGGACTCGGTACTGGTACTCCCTGTATATAGCCATGTTATTACCTCGTAGCCCTGCACATGGACTCGGTACTGGTACTCCCTGTATATAGCCATGTTATTACCTCGTACCCCTGCACATGGACTTGGTACTGGTACTCCCTGTATATAGCCATGTTATTACCTCGTACCCCTGCACATGTACTCGGTACTGGTACTCCCTGTATATAGCCATGTTATTACCTCGTACCCCTGCACATGGACTCGGTACTGGTACTCCCTGTATACAGCCATGTTATTACCTCGTACCCCTGCACATGGACTCGGTACTGGTACTCCCTGTATATAGCCATGTTATTACCTCGTAGCCCTGCACATGGACTCGGTACTAGTACTCCCTGTATATAGCCATGTTATTACCTCGTAGCCCTGCACATGTACTCGGTACTGGTACTCCCTGTATACAGCCATGTTATTACCTCGTACCCCTGCACATGGACTCGGTACTGGTACTCCCTGTATATAGCCATGTTATTATCTCGTAGCCCTGCACATGGACTCAGTACTGGTACTCCCTGTATACAGCCATGTTATTTTCTCGTAGCCCTGCACATGGACTCAGTACTGGTACTCCCTGTATACAGCCATGTTATTACCTCATACCCCTGCACATCAACTCGGTACTGGTACTCCCTGTATATAGCCATGTTATTACCTCGTACCCCTGCACATGGACTCGGCACTGGTACTCCCTGTATATAGCCATGTTATTACCTCGTACCCCTGCACATGGACTCGGTACTGGTACTCCCTGTATATAGCCATGTTATTACCTCGTACCCCTGCACATCAACTTGTTACTGGTAACCCCTGTATATAGCCATGTTATTACCTCGTACCCCTGCACATCAACTTGGTACTGGTACTCCCTGTATATAGCCATGTTATTATCTCGTAGCCCTGCACATCAACTTGGTTATGGTACTCCCTGTATACAGCCATGTTATTACCTCGTACCCCTGCACATCAACTCGGTACTGGTACTCCCTGTATATAGCCATGTTATTATCTCATACCCCTGCACATGGACTCGGTACTGGTACTCCCTGTATACAGCCATGTTATTATCTCATACCCCTGCACATGGACTTGGTACTGGTACTCCCTGTATACAGCCATGTTATTATCTCATACCCCTGCACATGGACTTGGTACTGGTACTCCCTGTATACAGCCATGTTATTACCTCGTAGCCCTGCACATGGACTCAGTACTGGTACTCCCTGTATATAGCCATGTTATTACCTCATAGCCCTGCACATGGACTCGGTACTGGTACTCCCTGTATATAGCCATGTTATTACCTCGTAGCCCTGCACATGGACTCGGTACTGGTACTCCCTGTATATAGCCATGTTATTACCTCGTACCCCTGCACATGGACTCGGTACTGGTACTCCCTGTATACAGCCATGTTATTACCTCGTACCCCTGCACATGGACTCGGTACTGGTACTCCCTGTATATAGCCATGTTATTACCTCGTAGCCCTGCACATGGACTCGGTACTAGTACTCCCTGTATATAGCCATGTCATTACCTCGTAGCCCTGCACATGTACTCGGTACTGGTACTCCCTGTATACTGCCATGTTATTACCTCGTACCCCTGCACATGGACTCGGTACTGGTACTCCCTGTATATAGCCATGTTATTATCTCGTAGCCCTGCACATGGACTCAGTACTGGTACTCCCTGTATATAGCCATGTTATTACCTCGTACCCCTGCACATGGACTCGGCACTGGTACTCCCTGTATATAGCCATGTTATTACCTCGTACCCCTGCACATCAACTTGGTACTGGTACCCCCTGTATATAGCCATGTTATTATTACTCATTGTGTATTTATTCCTTGTTATTTTTCTATTTATTCCTCTTTATTAAATTGTTTTAATGTTTCTACTATTTGTCTTTTTCTCTCTCTCTGCGTTGTTTGGAAGGGCCGTAAGTAAACATTAGTCTACACCTGTTGTTTACAAAGCGTGTGACAAATACAATTTGATTTGGTTTGAAACTGTTGAGCATGAAAAACCAAGCAGCGTTACCGTTGGAACATTGCTGCGGGGACTTGCTTCCATTCAGCCACAAGCGTTAGTGAGGTCGGGCACTGATGTTGGGCGATTAGGCCTTGCTCGCAGTCGGCGCTCCAATTTATCCCAAAGGTGTTCGATGGGTTTGAGGTCAGGGCTCTGTGCAGGCCAGTCAAGTTCTTCCACACTGATCTCAACAAACCATTCCTGTATGGACCTCGCTTTGTATACGGGGGCATTGTCATGCTGAAACAGGAAAGGGCCTTCCCCAAACTGTTGCCACAAAGTTGTAAGCACAGAATCTTCTAGAATGTCAATGTGTGTTGTAGCGTTAAGATTCCCCTTCACTGGAACTAAGGGGCCTAGCCCAAACCATGAAAAACAGCCCTAGACCCTTATTCCTCCTCCACCAAACTTTACAGTTTGCACTATGCATTCGGACAGGTAGCGTTCTCTTGGCATCCGCCAAACCCAGATTCGTCCGTCAGACTGCCAGATGGTGAAGCGTGATACATCACTCCAGAGAACGCGTTTCCACTGCTCCATAGTCCAATGGCGGCGAGCTTTACACCACTCCAGGCAACGCTTGGCATTGTGCATGGTAATCTTAGGCTTGTGTGCGGCTGCTCGGCCATGGAAACCCATTTCATTAAGCTCCTGACAGTTCTTGTGCTGACGTTGCTTCCAGAGGCAGTTTGGAAGTCGGTATTGAGTGTTGCAACCGAGGACAGACAATTTTTACACGCTACGCGCTTCAGCACTTGGCGGTTCCGTTCTGTGAGCTTGTGTGGCCTACCACTTCACGGCTGAGCCGTTGTTGCTCCTAGACGTTTCCACTTCACAATAACAGCACTTACAGTTGACCCCATGCAGCTCTAGCAGGGAAGAAATTTGACGAACTGACTTGTTGGAAAGGTGGCACAATATGATGGTGCCACATTGAAAGTCACTGAGCTCTTCAGTAAGGCCATTCTACTGCCAATGTTTTCTATGGAGATTGCATGGCGGTGTGCTCGATTTTATACACCTGTCAGCAATGGGTGTGGCTGAAATAGCCAAATCCACGAATTTGAAGGGGTGTCCACATACTTTTGTGTATATAGTGTATAATGCACTGATTCATATTTACTGTTGTCTTTTGCTATGATATACAGTAGAAGAGCGCTGTGCCAGAACAAATGCAGTATTCACACCCTACCCAGGCTTCAAAAGTAATGTCAAAGGTAAGAACATTCTGCTTTAAGTATAAATATATTGGTATGTTTCTTTACTTTGCTTGTGACCTTTAATGGGTTTCAATTGATAGTTTTCTATTGTCATTATGCTTTGTGTATGCAGTGACTGGTGTGGTGAACACCTACGGGCCTCAGACTGGTTGATGGGGACGAGGATTAGGAGGAGGTGGCATGGGGAGGCTGGAGAGCAGCAGAGAGCCGTGGTGTCTAGAGACTGTGGGAATCCACCAGCCATAGAGGAACGCCTGTACAATATAGACATACCTGAAGCTCCTAACAGGTGAGGTGGTTAAACAACATAGATACCTGAAGCTCCTAACAGGTGAGGTGGTTAAACAACATAGATACCTAAAGCTCCTAACAGGTGAGGTGGTTAAACAACATAGATACCTGAAGCTCCTAACAGGTGAGGTGGTTAAACAACATAGATACCTGAAGCTCCTAACAGGTGAGGTGGTTAAACAACATAGATACCTAAAGCTCCTAACAGGTGAGGTGGTTAAACAACATAGATACCTGAAGCTCCTAACAGGTGAGGTGGTTAAACAACATAGATACCTGAAGCTCCTAACAGGTGAGGTGGTTAAACAACATAGATACCTGAAGCTCCTAACAGGTGAGGTGGTTAAACAACATAGATACCTGAAGCTCCTAACAGGTGAGGTGGTTAAACAACATAGATACCTGAAGCTCCTAACAGGTGAGGTGGTTAAACAACATAGATACCTGAAGCTCCTAACAGGTGAGGTGGTTAAACAACATAGATACCTGAAGCTCCTAACAGGTGAGGTGGTTAAACAACATAGATACCTGAAGCTCCTAACAGGTGAGGTGGTTAAACAACATAGATACCTGAAGCTCCTAACAGGTGAGGTGGTTAAACAACATAGATACCTGAAGCTCCTAACAGGTGAGGTGGTTAAACAACATAGATACCTGAAGCTCCTAACAGGTGAGGTGGTTAAACAACATAGATACCTGAAGCTCCTAACAGGTGAGGTGGTTAAACAACATAGATACCTGAAGCTCCTAACAGGTGAGGTGGTTAAACAACATAGATACCTGAAGCTCCTAACAGGTGAGGTGGTTAAACAACATAGATACCTGAAGCTCCTAACAGGTGAGGTGGTTAAACAACATAGATACCTAAAGCTCCTAACAGGTGAGGTGGTTAAACAACATAGATACCTGAAGCTCCTAACAGGTGAGGTGGTTAAACAACATAGATACCTGAAGCTCCTAACAGGTGAGGTGGTTAAACAACATAGATACCTAAAGCTCCCAACAGGTGAGGTGGTTAAACAACATAGATACCTGAAGCTCCTAACAGGTGAGGTGGTTAAACAACATAGATACCTAAAGCTCCTAACAGGTGAGGTGGTTAAACAACATAGATACCTGAAGCTCCTAACAGGTGAGGTGGTTAAACAACATAGATACCTGAAGCTCCTAACAGGTGAGGTGGTTAAACAACATAGATACCTGAAGCTCCTAACAGGTGAGGTGGTTAAACAACATAGATACCTGAAGCTCCTAACAGGTGAGGTGGTTAAACAACATAGATACCTGAAGCTCCTAACAGGTGAGGTGGTTAAACAACATAGATACCTGAAGCTCCTAACAGGTGAGGTGGTTAAACAACATAGATACCTGAAGCTCCTAACAGGTGAGGTGGTTAAACAACATAGATACCTGAAGCTCCTAACAGGTGAGGTGGTTAAACAACATAGATACCTGAAGCTCCTAACAGGTGAGGTGGTTAAACAACATATATACCTGAAGCTCCTAACAGGTGAGGTGGTCTGCTAAATGGTACATAATAGGAGGTTAAACAAGATGTGGTGTCAGACATATTGTGGTCTCTCTACCATGACATTTCCATACTTTAGGAGGTTTGTGAGACTTGACTGTCTTACAAAATACTGATCTTCTATTGTAACTTTCCCCCTATCAGACACACAAACCTTTCTACTCTCTTATCCAGAGGGTCCAATGCCTTTAGGTGTGTACCAGAGGCTGAAGAAGCTTGAAGATCGGATCCTATAGTTGGATGGACTCCAGTCTGTGAGTTTGGTGTTTGGTCTGGGAGAATAGTTTTAAACATCTTATTTTTTCTAGTGCAGGTCAGAGGCACCAAGGTGGATTGTTGGTGCACACACGGTCTGCTGTGTGGGTGTGTGTTGGCTAGTATTCATCCTTATTAGTATTTCTCCATAGTGAGCCTGATAGTTATCTCATTCCATGATGATCAGACGTGGGGTATTTCTTCCTCCCTCTACCCTCTTCAGTTCAGAATATGTCATCCATATCAGATTGTAGCCTATCGTAGTTAGCTGAGTGAGAGGGCTTGAGTTGCTGCATGCCTCCTAACACTCCATTCTCTTGGCTTGACGTGGTGTTTCTAAGTGTGTGTCTCTGTGTGTGTGTGTGTGTGGGTGATCTGCGTATGTGTGTGAGCACAGAGAGCGGGGGGTTGAGAGTCTCTTTGAATAAACTGAGCTGGTCTTTTTTATTCTGAGTGCCACTGTTTAAGCAATTTCTGCAAATAGTTGGAAGTACATGTTGAAGAGATTTTCAAAGGTGGAGGGAGGAGGACGGAGGAGGGGGTGGTTGAGGATGGGAGATGTTGCCTCAGTAATGGCCTACAGTGCATTTGGAAAGTATTCAGACCCCTTCACCTTTTCCGCATTTTGTTACGTTACAGCCTTATTCTAAAATGGATTAAATCATTTTTTTCCCCTCATCAATTTTTGCAAATGTATTACAAATTAAAAACGGAAATATTACATTTACATAAGTATTCAGACCCTTTACTCAGTACTTTGTTGAAGTACCTTTGGCAGCGATTACAGCCTTGATTCTTGGGTATGACGCTACAAGCTTGGCACACCAGTATTTGGGGAGTTTCTCCCATTCTTCTCTGCAGATCCTCTCAAGCTCTATCAGGTTGGATGGGGAGTGTCGCTGCACAGCTATTTTCAGGTCTTTCCAGAGATGTTCGAACGGGTTCAAGTCCGGGCTCTGGCTGGGCCTCTCAAGGACATTCAGAGACTTGTCCAAAAGCCACTCCTGCGTTGTCTTGGCTGTGTGCTTAGGGTTGTTATCCTGTTGGAAGGTGAACCTTTCGCCCCAGTCTGAGGTCCTGAGCGCTCTGGAGCAGGTTTTCATCAAGGATCTCTCTGTACTTTGCTCCATTCATCTTTCCCTCGATCCTGACTAGTCTCCCAGTCCCTGCCACTGAAAAACATCCCCACAGCATGATCCTGCCACAACCATGCTTCACCGTAGAGATGGTATTGGCCAGGCGATGAGCGGTGCCTGGTTTCCTCCAGGCGTGACGCTTGGCATGGTCTGAGAACCTTTAGGTGCCTTTTGGCAAACTCCAAGCGGGCTGTAATGTGCCTTTTACTGAGGAGTGGCTTCCATCTGGCCACTCTACCGTAAAGGCCTGATTGGTGGAGTGCTGCAGAGATGGTTGTCCTTCTGGAAGGTTCTCCCATCTCCACAGAGGAACTCTGGAGCTCTGTCAGAGTGACCATCGGGTTCTTGGTCACCTCCCTGACCAAGGCCCTTCTCCCCAGATTGCTCAGTTTGGCCGGGTGGCCAGCTCTAGGAAGAGTCTTGGTGGTTCCAAACTTTTTCCATGTAAGAATGATGGAGACCACAGTGTTCTTGGGGACCTTCAAATCTGCAGAACTTTTTTGGTAACCTCCCCCAGATCTGTGCCTCGACACAATCCTGTCTCGGCGCTCTACGGACAATTCCTTTGACCTCATGGCTTTGTTTTTGCTCTGACATGCACTGTCAACTGTGGGACCTTTATATAGACAGGTGTGTGCCTTTCCAAATCATGTCCAATCAATTGAATTTACCACAGGTGGACTCCAATCAAGTTGTAGAAACATCTCAAGGATGATCAATGGAAACAGGATGCACCTGACCTCAATTTTGACTCTCATAGCAAAGGGTCTGAATATTTATGTAAATACGGTATTTCTGTTTTTTGTTTTTTTATAAATTTGCAAACATTTCTAAAAACCTGTTTTCGCTTTTTCATTATGGGGTATTGTGTGTAGATTGATGACGAAAATGTTTTATTTTAATCCATTTTAGAGTAAGGCTGTAATAAATGTTTTGGGGGAAAGGGTGAAGGGGTCTGAATACTTTCCCAATGCACTGTATAATCGGGTCTATAATCTCATTTTAATACTTAACATACAAAGATGGAAGTAAAGTGGCTCCTGGGCAGAACTTGGAGGTAATTCACCATCATGAAAAGGATGAATGTGTAGTGTAGTATTGGCTAGGACAGCTGCCTTCAGAGAACATGTACTGTGCAATAACCTCCTTATTGTTTTAATTGGTTTATGGTGATGTGGGAGGGGCTAGGAGACTGTTACTCCTCCATCAGTGGTTTAGCTGAGACATTAGCCAAGCCTTTAGATTGATAGAACTGTATGTTGCATAGCAGACTGCAGTGGGTGGTGCATTAAAAAACGTTCATGGTTGGGGTGAGGGTGAGAAGGCTATGTTTTAGTACTTTCATTCCTGGCCCTTTCATTTCCAGAAATAGAAGGTATTTTCTGAGGTCTGTGTATCGATGTAAAAACGAAGAAGTAGCTCTCAGGGCTAATTGAATGGCTGGAAAATATTTGTTCAGTCTGTCTATGACCCTGTGGCAGGAATGTTGCAAATGCCCACCTTACCTCTTTCTCAGTTCTCTGCTCTCTCTCCCAACGTTACCTGCACTGCCTAACCTGTTGCTCCTCATACCCCTGTGTTCTTTCAGAGTTACATGCACAAGCGACCGAAGACGACAGTGTCTCAGGGGAGTTGTGTTCTAATGCCTTTCCTCCTACATTCAAGTTCCAAGCAGTGTTTTTACCTCTGGTCCGTGGACCACTGCCAGTTTAGAGTTACAATGATTTAGTGTGCACGTACAGCTGCGGTGAAATATATTAGCACCCTTGCACAATTCACTATTTCTTCTAAAATAAGTTGAAATTGAAAGGAAAAAAACATTTGGTGTTCACACGTGTATTTGTTTGATTTACAACTGCACAGGACAACAACAAAACATCTAAACTGAAATTGAGATCTTTCACTTTAATGTCAAGAAATTGCCTGGATTAAATCATTCAAAATTCTAATTAATTTGGATGGAGGCAAGTTTACTGTGTAATTTATCTCACCTGTGGTAGTTGCAGGTGCCTACAGAGTAAAAATAGCAATTCAACCAGTTTTGAAAAGAGAAAACAGAACATTCTGCTCCATAGACGGGTTGGCTGACAACATCACGAAAATGATGCACGCGCATTGATGTGGCTGGAAGCCTCGCGTCATGATTGAACGGTCAGATAGCTAGCAACAATGACAAGAAGCTGTCATGTGGGGAATCGTAGGTGGCTCGTTGTATCTTGTTATTGATACCGTGTCTTGTTTTGAGTTTTTTTAAACTGATTTCATGTCAATGCTAATATGGCAAACATTTGCTAGCTAGCTAACCAACAAATGTAACAATGTATTTGTGAGACAGCAAGTGCTCATTGTGCAAATGTATTTATGTTTTCAATAAACATTTGGAGACTAAATATAGTTTACATGTCATCAACACTGTCTGTTTTGCCCCATAGTTGCATACGCGTCGGTTTTGTTGCCTAACAACCCATCTATTGCACTCCATTGTAAAGTTCAAGGGTGCCAATCAGTGGAGGCTGCTGAGGGAGGACGGCTCATAATAATGGCTGGAACGGAGTAAATGGAATGGCATCAAACAAATGGAAACCATGTGTTTTGATGTATTTGATACCCTTCCGCTCCAGCCATTACCACGAGCCCGTCCTCCCCAATTAAGGTGCCACCAACCTCCTGTGGCACCAATATATTTGACCGTAACTGTATGTGGATATACTTGTATGTCTATGGAGAGGTAGACCTGTGTGCACCGGGATTGACTGTGCTTGTTCTTGTCTCCCATGTTGGCAGCCTGTCGGAGCTGGATGGGAAGATCAGTGCGGTCAAAGCGGCCCTACTGAAAAGGATGGGGGAGTTTGGGCTGGTAACGTATGTCACAGTGTCTCCTCTGACCCCCAACCTTTGACCTATGACCTTCACACACACACACCACCACATTGGGCATGAGACTAGAGGAGGAGATGTGGATAACCCCCCGCTGTTGAATGGTGCCACAGTTTTATTGAGTACAATGATTGGAACCGAAGGTCTTCGTCAGGCTGCAAGATCCTACCTTCTAGAAGATCTGTAGGTCTTCGTTATCAACCTTTGAGTTGAAAGGTTGTACTCCATATAACTGCAGAAGGTTTCAACAGTGTGTGGTTATCTATACTGTATATCTTTCATGACTTAACCTTTAGGTTCTTGTACCTACAATAATCTGAACTGCATATTGTCAACCAGAAACCCTGAAAATATCAAGGTGGGAGAACAATTATTCTAATACTTATACTTACTTCTTTCACTGTTGTGTTGTAAAGTATATTATGCAACGGGTGGTTCTAATCCTGAATGCTAATTGGTTAAAAGTGCATTCCAGACGGTGTCTATTCCACAAGTTACCACCGGCTAAATCAATTACGTTAAAATGCCTATTTACTCTGTTCCATCTGACTGCGCAATCCACTGTCTCATCAGCCCATCAGGCCTGTAATATGATTGTTTTGTAAATAGATTATCTTTTTCATTTTGCAAACATGTTGAAGGGGACGTGGATTCATGGTTCTAATCCCATTGTACACAGTTTACACCAGCCTGGTCACCCATGATACAAGTCAGTGTTCGACGTCTATCCATGTCTGAGGACATCGGGAGATGATGTGGAAACCGGCCACCAGGGGCAACAGTGAGCGCTGTTACCTTAAAAGGTTTAAGTTTTGCTAGGGCATTGTGGAGGGGGATGGTGGATGGTTGTAAGCATCTGCCTCTGATTCCAAAGGATGCAAGTTTGAATCCAATGATAAAAAGTAGTTTTTGATATTTTAGTTTTAAGCCTATCCCTTACCTTAACCATTCAGAGTGAATGCCTAACCTTAAGAATGTGGAGTTAATGCCTAAACATAACCTTATAAACATCAACATTTGACGTTTGGAACAACTTCGAAATGTTATGTTTGAGAAACATGGGTTGAATGTCTAATTCTGACGCACGGTTGAGAGCTGGTAGGTGACACACACACACACACACACACACACACACACACACACACACACACACACACACACACACACACACACACACACACACACACACACACACACACACACACACACACACACAGTACATGAACAGTGTTAGACACACACACACACACACACAGTACATGAACAGTGTTAGACACACACACACACAGTACATGAACAGTGTTACACACACACACACACACACACACACAGTACATGAACAGTGACACACACACACACAGTACATGAACAGTGTTAGACACACACACAGTACATGAACAGTGACACACACACAGTACATGAACAGTGTTAGACACACACACACAGTACATGAACAGTGTTAGACACACGCACACACACAGTACATTAACCCTGTTAGACACACACACACAGTACAGGAACAGTGACACACACACACACACACACACACACACACACACACACACACACACACACACACACACACACACACACACACACACACACACACACACACACACACACACACACACACACACAGTACATGAACAGTGTTAGACACACACACACACACAGTACATGAACAGTGACACACACACAAAGTACATGAACAGTGTTAGACACACACACACAGTACATGAACAGTGACACACACACACAGTACATGAACAGTGTTAGACACACACACACACACAGTACATGAACAGTGTTAGACACACACACACACACACACAGTACATGAACCCTGTTAGACACACACACACACAGTACAGGAACAGTGACACACACACACAGTACATGAACAGTGTTAGACACACACACACAGTACATGAACAGTGACACACACACACAGTACATGAACAGTGTTAGTTATACACACAGTTCGCAATTAATTTTCCTTTTCTAAATTGTTGTACACAACTTAAGAGGTTTAAATTTCCCTCCGTGAGGTAATTCATATAAAAGAGTGTCGGTGGGAACCCGCAAATCCAGGAAATGATTTGGCAGGGAGCCACTTTAAAATCTGCACTCTCTTTTCAGTGTGAACTTTGAATCAACAGCCCATTTTAAAGTACAGTACTTTATAGTTAGGAATTCAGTAGTGCCATTTGTGTATATGTCCATATATAATGAGATTTTATGTAGAATACGTGTATGTGAACAAGTCTATTAAATTGTGTGTACACAAATCTATTGAGTTGTGTGTGTGTGTGTGTGTGTGTGTGTGTATTTGGGGTGTGTCAGAGACCTGATTCAGCTGGCTGTATGTCTGTCTGTCCGTCTGCTTCGCTGTGAGGCTGATGATCACCATGACGTCTATCATCACAACACATGACCTGATTACTAGATCTCTGTCTGCACGGCACAACACATAGAGGCCTGAGGCCTCACAGCCACGCAACACACACACACAGTTAAGGAAATCGCTCTCTGTATCTGTAGGCATAAATTGATGTGTGAAAGCTAGATTCATGTTCACGGCCACACGACTAGACAGGTTAAATGCCTGATATAGAATTACTATTGACTGTCATTTCATCTGCAAAATCAATCTATGGTTTGCAATGATTGGGCATCAAAAAGCAATAGGATTTGTAACATTTCTTGTGGAATTGAAGTCATCCTTATATTCGGACTCTAATTGTACATCTATTGTGCGTGGTGCCTTCGACATTGATTGATGGAGAGGGTCTCCAAGCACAAAAATAAAATGTTATTATGTGTCTGTCTCGTGCAGTCAGATAATATTCCGTTATTTCTGTCGAAATGGGGAAACCTTTTCCTCTCAGTCCTTTTTCAGGTGTTCCTCACATTTTCTGGTCATTCTGTCACTCTCTTATGCTTCTAAACTTTCTGGGTACAAGGCCCACACAGCACTAAGGGAGGGACGTGAGCACTGTGACAATGAGAACAGATGTTCTCTGTATTGCTGTGACAATGAGAACAGATGTTCTCTGTATTGCTGTGACAATGAGAACAGATGGTCGCTGTGGCAATGAGAACAGAGGGTCTCTGTATTGTTCTCCTGTGGTTCCTTTGTCTCAGATACAGAACCCTTATAAGGTTAATGAGAACTGATTGGTCTGAGATACAGAACCCTTATAAGGTTAATGAGAACTGATTGGTCGCTGATGCAGAACCCTTATAAGGTTAATGAGAACTGATTGGTCGCTGATACAGAACCCTTATAAGGTTAATGAGAACTGATTGGTCTGAGATACAGAACCCTTATAAGGTTAATGAGAACTGATTGGTCGCTGATACAGAACCCTTATAAGGTTAATGAGAACTGATTGGTCTGAGATACAGAACCCTTATAAGGTTAATGAGAACTGATTGGTCTGAGATACAGAACCCTTATAAGGTTAATGAGAACTGATTGGTCTGAGATACAGAACCCTTATAAGGTTAATGAGAACTGATTGGTCTGAGATACAGAACCCTTATAAGGTTAATGAGAACTGATTGGTCTGAGTGTAACAAACGGATTAAAGATGTGGACAAAGGGCTTCATTGGGAGGTTTGTCTGTGGGGCTGTGTCCCACATGGCACCCTATTCCCTATATAGGCCCATAAAGTAATGCACTGTAGAGGGAATAGTGTGCCCTATGGGAGGTAACCTGTCTGTCTAGCTAAGATGGATCCACCCATGAATTGTATTTTGTAATTATTAAGGAACCCCATTAGCTGCTGCCAAGGGCAAGGCAGCAGCGACTATTCCTGGGGTCCAGCAACATTAAGGCAGTTACTGTATATACAGTTTAAAATATGACATAACATTACATGATGAGGGTATTGAACTGAGTATACAGACCAAGGGGCAGATGATGAAGCATTACACTGCTTACTAACTATCCCATTATCTTTATCAAGTCTTTATGCCATGATATTTCAGCGTCCGTTGGGCTCTAGCCCAGGTCCAGACTGAGTATAAGGGTTGAGGAGGTGCCCTCTGTGTGATCTAGTTCACGTCCCTCATGCCCTGATTAGAGCCAGGTGATGCTGTAACAACACAGCTCAAAAAAGTTATTTCACTTCATCAACTATAATTAGAAGCAGGAGCCGCAACAGTCACATTGCTCAAATTGATATATTATTATTTCTTAGTTGAATTACATACATGGATGTTAATTGTACCACCGTATTTGTTCCAAGACGGTAAAGTTATCATGTCAGTAATTAGTTTATTACTCCATGGGTGGTTAAGCACAGTATGGCCTTTTAGAAGACTAAAGAGCCACTTCCAACACCAACTCTATGCTCCCTCTGTCTGTCTGTCTGTCTGTCTCTCTGTCTCTGTCTCTGTCTGTCTCTGTCTCTCTGTCTCTGTCTCTCTGTCTCTCTGTCCCTCTGTCTCTCTGTCTCTCTGTCTCTCTGTCTGTCTGTCTGTCTCTGTCTCTCTGTCTCTCTGTCTCGCTGTCTCTCTGTCTCTCTGTCTCTCTGTCTCTCTGTCTCTCTGTCTCTCTGTCTCTCTGTCTCTCTGTCTGTCTGTCTGTCTGTCTGTCTCTGTCTCTCTGTCTCTCTGTCTCTCTGTCTCTCTGTCTCTCTGTCTCTCTGTCTGTCTCAATTCAATTTAAGGGGCTTTATTGGCATGGGAAACATATGTTAACATTGCCAAAGCAAGTGAAATAGATAATAAACAAAAGTGAAATAAACAATATCAAATGAACAGTAAACATTACACTCACAAAAGTTCCAGAAGAATATACATTTAAAATGTGTAAAAGTGTTGTAACAATGTGCAAATAGTTAAAGTACAAAAGGGAAAATAAATAAACATAAATATGGGTTGTATTTACAATTGTGTTTGTTCTTCACTGGTTGCCTTTTTCTTGTGGCAACAGGTCACAAATCTTGCTGCTGTGATTGCACACTGGTATTTCATCCAATATCGGAGTTGATCAAAATTGGATTTGTTTTCAAATTCTTTGTGGGTCTGTGTAATCTGAGGGAAATGTGTGTCTGTAATATGGTCATACATTTGGCAGGAGGTTAGGAAGTGCAGCTCAGTTTCTACCTCATTTTGGGGCAATGTGCACATCTTCTCTTGTGTCTCTCTCTGTCTGTCTGTCTGTCTCTCTCTCGCTCTGTCTCTCTGTCTGTCTGTCTGTCTGTCTGTCTCTCTGTCTGTCTGTCTCTCTCTGTCTGTCTCTCTCTTGCTCTGTCTCTCTGTCTGTCTGTCTGTCTGTCTGTCTGTCTGTCTGTCTGTCTGTCTGTCTGTCTGTCTCTCTCTCTGTGTCTCTCTCTGTCTCTGTGCCCCCCCCCCCCCGTAACTATTTATACTCCTGTGATTAAGTCTCTCTGGGAACCTTGAGGGAGGTTTATCCTGGTCTTGTATCAGGGTCCCTCTGCATTATATCAAGGCCAGGGAGGAGAGATTCATATCCATTCATAACTCCCCAACTCTTAATGGGCTCGGGCCCTCCAGAAAGAAAGCTCTTTCCTATAACTAGTCAGCTCCAGTCCTCATTCAGCCCTGTAGCTCCATGTCAAAAAAGACTGTTGCTCGTTTGTGTCCTGAACAATGAGGAACAAGTCTGAATCTCTGGCCGGGGACAAAGGGGAGAAAACAGCCTTTTCATTCTGCAGAACATTAGATTGTGACACATTTTGCCATGGCAGGGTTTTATTCTTGGGTCCTGAGTGCTGCAGGGTGTGGGTCTTTAAAAGGACCACCTGTTGGTTACCAGCCGGGTCTTCATTACGACTATTATCACAGGGTGAGGAGCGTACCACGGGGGGGGTTCTAAAGTTAACCCTGTTGATCAGGAACCAGGCTGGAAGGAACCACGTTCCACAGCCATGCCTTTAAGGGGAAATAGGCCTACATAACCAAGTCCAGTGTCATGTCCAATTCTATTTCATCACTATCTGGATTTTGTGGATCAAGACAAAGGGGGGTATTCATTCACAGCTGTCACTCACTCACAAATGACTCAGAAATACAACAATATTACAACATTACCATTGTTCAAGCCACTTAATTATAGATAACTTGTTTTTCTTTTAAGTGTAGACTTCAGAAACCAAATGTTTATATGCATGCATTACTAAATAACACATCTGTGCAAAAATGATTACTTTATTATTATATTTCAGTTTTAAAAATGTATTAACAATACTTGATGCTCCAACAGTTCAGTCTATTATTTTTACATCTCTATGGCTGCCGAGAGAGTTTAATATTTGTCATTTCTGAATGGAAATTTGACAATTTTCTTCCCCAAAGCCATAATCAGAGCAAGAACATAACCTCCTATGATTTTTGTGAATGCTGTGAACGTGTTCAAGCCTCAAAATACCCATTATTTACATTGTAATAGTCTGCGAGAGCATTGGAGATCAGATTATCTGTATTAAAATCCTCTGACGCTGCTGTAGACACTGAACCAAATACCCATACAGTACTGACTATCACTTTGTATGTCAATGTGTATATAGTATGTTGTCACACAGCTTTTATTTTAAATCGCACACATACTGAGATGTTCTTACACCTCTGACCTCACTGGAGCAGAGAGAGGGAGAGAGAGGAAAAGTGAGAGAGAGAAAGAGAGAGAGAGAGGTAGTCAGCTGCTCTCTGTGGCCCTTTCTGCCTGCTGCATTCCCCAGTCTGTGTGGAGTTAGCATGTGCCTGTGATATTGCCAGGATGGATCAGCGGGAGCCGAATTCAGGCAATTACAATCAAGTCAGGGAATAGTTAGTGCGTGGGCCCAGCACCTGAGCTGGATGCTGATGAGACACTTAGCCCCAACCAAACCCCAACCCTCCTCCATGCATTGGCCCAGACACAGCTTAGTGCCTCAACCCCCAACCTCCCAACCCCCTGGTGGACAGCAACCATTCCCTTCACCTCATTGAACCCCCTCCGTAATACTCTCTCTCTCACCTCTCTCTGTTCTTCGTTCTACAACATACTGCACAATACATAGGCTGTGGGTTGTGGTGGTCATCCACATTTAAAGAGTTTAGTTCCAAAACGCTATATCCACCAATTTTTCACATTTGTGTTTTTTCATCAGAAATGAATGCTTATGGGGACCTTCATGTGTGTGTAAATATTACTGTTCTCAGATCTCATATTACTGTATTCATTTATTAAAAAAAACATATATATATATATACAGTACCAGTCAAAAGTTTGGACACACCTATTCATTCAAGGGTTTTTCTTAATTTTTACTATTTTCTACATTGTAGAATAATAGTGAAGACATCAAAACTATGAAATAACACATATGGAATCATGTAGTAACCCAAAGAAGTGTTAAACAAATCAATGTATATTTTATATTTCAGATTCTTCAAATAGCCACTCTTTGCCTTGATGACAGCTTTGAACACTCTTGGCATTCTCTCAACCAGCTACACCTGGAATGCTTTTCCAACATTCTTGAAGGAGTTCCCTCATATGCTGAGCACTTGTTGGCTGCTTTTCCTTCACTCTGCTGTCCGACTCATCCCAAACCATCTCAATCGCTGCAGAATGCTGTGGTAGCCATACTGGTTAAGTGTGCCTTGAATTCTAAATACAGACAGTGTCACCATCAAAGCACCCCCACACCATAACACCTCCTCCTCCATGCTTTACAGTGGGAAATATACACGCAGAGATCATCCGTTCACCCACACTGCGTCTCACAAAGACACGGCGGTTGAAACCAAAGAGCTCCAATTTTGACTCCAGACCAAAGGACAAATTTCCACCGGTCTAATGTCCATTGCTCGTGTTTCTTGGCCCAAGCAAGTCTCTTCTTCTTATTGGTGTCCTTTAGTAGTGATTTCTTTGCAGCATTCGATCATGAAGGCCTGATTCACACAGTCTCCTCTGAACAGTTGATGTTGAGATGTGTCTGTTACTTGAACTCTGTGAAGCATTTATTTGAGCTGCAATTTCTGAGGCTGGTAACTCTAATGAACTTATCCTCTGCAGCAGAGGTAACTCTGGGTCTTCCATTCCTGTGGCGGTCCTCATGAGAGCCATTTTCATCATAGCGCTTGATGGTTTTTGTGACTGCACTTGAAGAAACTTTCAAAGTTCTTGACATTTTCTGGATTGACTGACCTTCATGTCTTAAAGTAATGATGGACTGTCATTTCTCTTTGCTTATTTGAGCTGTTCTTGCCATAATATGGACCTGGTCTTTTACCAAATAGGGCCATCTTGTCACAACACAACTGATTGGCTCAAACGCATTAAGAAGGAAAGAAATTCCACAAATTAACTTTTAAGAAGGCACACCTGTTAATTGAAATGCATTCCAGGTGACTACCTCATGAAGCTGGTTGAGAGAATGCCAAGAGTGTGCAAAGCTGTCATCAAGGCAAAGGGTGGCTATTTGAAGAATCTCAAATCTCAAATATATTTTTATTTGTTTAACACTTTTTTGGTTACTACATGATTCCAAATGTGTTATTTCATAGTTTTGATGTCTTCACTATTATTCTACAATATAGAAAATATTAAAATAAAGAAAAACACTTGAATGAGTAGGTGTGTCCAAACTGTTGACTGGTGGTGTATATCGATGTCACAAATGTGTCATTTGTACAGTTCTTTATAAAAAATGTACAGTGCTATGAAAAAGTATTTGCCCCCTTTCTAATTTTCTCTACTTTTGCATATTTGTGATACTGAATGTTATCAGATCTTCAACCAAAACATAATATTAGATAAAGGGAACATACGTGAATAAATAACACAACAATTACATATTTATTTCAGAAACAAAGTTATGCAACACCCAATTCCCCTGTGTGAAAAAGTAATTGCCCCCTTACACTCAATAACTGGTTGTGTCACCTTTAGCTGCAATGACTCCAACCAAATGCTTCCTGTAGTTGTTGATCAGTCTCTCACGTCACTGTGGATGAATTTTGGCCCACTCTTCCATGCAGAACTGCTTTAACTCAGTGACGTGTGGGTTTTCAAGCATGAACTGCTCGTTTCAAGTCCTGCCACAACATCTCAATTGGGATTAGGTCTGGACTTTGACTAGGCCATTCCAAAACTTCCAATTTGTTGCTTTTTAGCAATTTTCTTGTGGACTTGATTGTGTGTTTTGGATCATTGTCTTGCTGCATGACCCAGCTGCGCTTCAGCTTCAGCTCACAGACGGATGGTCTGACATTCTCCTGTAGAATTCTCTGATACAGAGCAGAATTCATGGTTCCTTCTATTAAGGCAAGTCGTCCAGGTCCTGAGGCAGCAAAGCATCCCCAAACCATCACACCACCACCACCATGCTTGACCTTTGGTATGATGTTCTTACTGTGGAATGGAGTGTTTGGTTTTCGCACATTGGTCAGATAGAGCTCAAGAATATGGAGTCAAAAGACAAAAGGCTCTCCGATCATTCTTAGCCCCCTTTTTCCTACAAGATGCTCTTTGGAAAGGTAAGGAAAGCCAGCAGGCTAGTCACCCTCACTCAGGTGGGCAGGCAGCACACTTTGCTGAAGGGTCGTCGTGATTCTTCAGATCAGGTTATGCACTACTATCTACACTACTCACACCGCTGGTTGCTCCGAATTAGTCCCTATTAATAAAAGCACACAGCTCTCAATTTAAAGACCTGAAAGCAGTCTCTCCTGAAGTAAAGGGCAGCAGGACTTATTTTTCCCGCTCTCTGTTTTTTGTTCTCTCTCGCTCGCTCTGTCTCCCCCCTCTCTCTATCCCCCCACTCTCTCTCTATCTCTAATCTGTACGCATGCATCTTTCATCTGTTGTTTTGAAGTGCACTGACTGTCTGTTTTGGCAGATTGCTAGCCTTGATCCCCATTCTATTCAACCCTCAGAGCCTGTGGCACCAACATATCTAAGAATCCTCCTGTGTGTTTGTGGTAGTTTGGTGGGGCGTGGTGCTGATGTTGAACACATCTATGTCGCCAAACATTTAAATGTAGATTACACCAGTGCTGTTTGAGGTAGTTGCTAGTTTGGTGGGGCGTATGGGTGAATTTGAACACCATCTTTCTCCCAATACTTGCCATAATGCGTTTTTTGACAATGGTTTATTTTCCTGAGGCTGTAGATGCCAGGCTGCTGTGGGTTGTTTCTGTCAAATTATTGATGCTTAAAGATTCCTACAGTGTGTGATAGTGGTAGTTGGTAATAGTTTGTTGGGCGTAGGGGTGAGGCTGAAGACGCATTTCCTTTTCCAAATTTCTGCCATAATGGTAGCTTTTTTGACTCCGGTTTATGTATCTATTTTTTCTTCAGGCTTTCTTTTTGTGTGGTTGGATACCTACCACCAGCCCAGACAACCAGGGTTGTCTCTGTCAAATTATTCCATCTTGGTCGAAGAAAGATAAATTGGATTGTGTTGATCCTGTTCTGTTCCTGGGAGGGTGGCAGCGGCATTATCCTCGGCTGACACCGCTGTCCAAGAGGCAATCACCGTGGCCTCGCCTCATTCCCCTCGCCTCGCCTCGTTCCCCTCGCCTCGTTCCCCTCGCCTCGTTCCCCTCCCCTCGCCTCGCCTCCCTGCGACAAAAACACTCCATCTGCTAGGAGAGGAAATCACACCACAATGAGTCTCTCTGAGACTGCTGCTACGGCGGTATGGCCGGCCTGGGCTGACAGCTGGGCCCTGAGAGAGAGGGACTGCTGCTACGGCGGTATGGCCGGCCTGGGCTGACAGCTGGGCCCTGAGAGAGAGGGACTGCTGCTACGGCGGTATGGCCGGCCTGGGCTGACAGCTGGGCCCTGAGAGAGAGGGACTGCTGCTACGGCGGTATGGCCGGCCTGGGCTGACAGCTGGGCCCTGAGAGAGAGGGACTGCTGCTACGGCGGTATGGCCGGCCTGGGCTGACAGCTGGGCCCTGAGAGAGAGGGACTGCTGCTACGGCGGTATGGCCGGCCTGGGCTGACAGCTGGGCCCTGAGAGAGAGGGACTGCTGCTACGGCGGTATGGCCGGCCTGGGCTGACAGCTGGGCCCTGAGAGAGAGGGACTGCTGCTACGGCGGTATGGCCGGCCTGGGCTGACAGCTGGGCCCTGAGAGAGAGGGACTGCTGCTACGGCGGTATGGCCGGCCTGGGCTGACAGCTGGGCCCTGAGAGAGAGGGACTGCTGCTACGGCGGTATGGCCGGCCTGGGCTGACAGCTGGGCCCTGAGAGAGAGGGACTGCTGCTACGGCGGTATGGCCGGCCTGGGCTGACAGCTGGGCCCTGAGAGAGAGGGACTGCTGCTACGGCGGTATGGCCGGCCTGGGCTGACAGCTGGGCCCTGAGAGAGAGGGACTGCTGCTACGGCGGTATGGCCGGCCTGGGCTGACAGCTGGGCCCTGAGAGAGAGGGACTGCTGCTACGGCGGTATGGCCGGCCTGGGCTGACAGCTGGGCCCTGAGAGAGAGGGACTGCTGCTACGGCGGTATGGCCGGCCTGGGCTGACAGCTGGGCCCTGAGAGAGAGGGACTGCTGCTACGGCGGTATGGCCGGCCTGGGCTGACAGCTGGGCCCTGAGAGAGAGGGACTGCTGCTACGGCGGTATGGCCGGCCTGGGCTGACAGCTGGGCCCTGAGAGAGAGGGACTGCTGCTACGGCGGTATGGCCGGCCTGGGCTGACAGCTGGGCCCTGAGAGAGAGGGACTGCTGCTACGGCGGTATGGCCGGCCTGGGCTGACAGCTGGGCCCTGAGAGAGAGGGACTGCTGCTACGGCGGTATGGCCGGCCTGGGCTGACAGCTGGGCCCTGAGAGAGAGGGACTGCTGCTACGGCGGTATGGCCGGCCTGGGCTGACAGCTGGGCCCTGAGAGAGAGGGACTGCTGCTACGGCGGTATGGCCGGCCTGGGCTGACAGCTGGGCCCTGAGAGAGAGGGACTGCTGCTACGGCGGTATGGCCGGCCTGGGCTGACAGCTGGGCCCTGAGAGAGAGGGACTGCTGCTACGGCGGTATGGCCGGCCTGGGCTGACAGCTGGGCCCTGAGAGAGAGGGACTGCTGCTACGGCGGTATGGCCGGCCTGGGCTGACAGCTGGGCCCTGAGAGAGAGGGACTGCTGCTACGGCGGTATGGCCGGCCTGGGCTGACAGCTGGGCCCTGAGAGAGAGGGACTGCTGCTACGGCGGTATGGCCGGCCTGGGCTGACAGCTGGGCCCTGAGAGAGAGGGACTGCTGCTACGGCGGTATGGCCGGCCTGGGCTGACAGCTGGGCCCTGAGAGAGAGGGACTGCTGCTACGGCGGTATGGCCGGCCTGGGCTGACAGCTGGGCCCTGAGAGAGAGGGACTGCTGCTACGGCGGTATGGCCGGCCTGGGCTGACAGCTGGGCCCTGAGAGAGAGGGACTGCTGCTACGGCGGTATGGCCGGCCTGGGCTGACAGCTGGGCCCTGAGAGAGAGGGACTGCTGCTACGGCGGTATGGCCGGCCTGGGCTGACAGCTGGGCCCTGAGAGAGAGGGACTGCTGCTACGGCGGTATGGCCGGCCTGGGCTGACAGCTGGGCCCTGAGAGAGAGGGACTGCTGCTACGGCGGTATGGCCGGCCTGGGCTGACAGCTGGGCCCTGAGAGAGAGGGACTGCTGCTACGGCGGTATGGCCGGCCTGGGCTGACAGCTGGGCCCTGAGAGAGAGGGACTGCTGCTACGGCGGTATGGCCGGCCTGGGCTGACAGCTGGGCCCTGAGAGAGAGGGACTGCTGCTACGGCGGTATGGCCGGCCTGGGCTGACAGCTGGGCCCTGAGAGAGAGGGACTGCTGCTACGGCGGTATGGCCGGCCTGGGCTGACAGCTGGGCCCTGAGAGAGAGGGACTGCTGCTACGGCGGTATGGCCGGCCTGGGCTGACAGCTGGGCCCTGAGAGAGAGGGACTGCTGCTACGGCGGTATGGCCGGCCTGGGCTGACAGCTGGGCCCTGAGAGAGAGGGACTGCTGCTACGGCGGTATGGCCGGCCTGGGCTGACAGCTGGGCCCTGAGAGAGAGGGACTGCTGCTACGGCGGTATGGCCGGCCTGGGCTGACAGCTGGGCCCTGAGAGAGAGGGACTGCTGCTACGGCGGTATGGCCGGCCTGGGCTGACAGCTGGGCCCTGAGAGAGAGGGACTGCTGCTACGGCGGTATGGCCGGCCTGGGCTGACAGCTGGGCCCTGAGAGAGAGGGACTGCTGCTACGGCGGTATGGCCGGCCTGGGCTGACAGCTGGGCCCTGAGAGAGAGGGACTGCTGCTACGGCGGTATGGCCGGCCTGGGCTGACAGCTGGGCCCTGAGAGAGAGGGACTGCTGCTACGGCGGTATGGCCGGCCTGGGCTGACAGCTGGGCCCTGAGAGAGAGGGACTGCTGCTACGGCGGTATGGCCGGCCTGGGCTGACAGCTGGGCCCTGAGAGAGAGGGACTGCTGCTACGGCGGTATGGCCGGCCTGGGCTGACAGCTGGGCCCTGAGAGAGAGGGACTGCTGCTACGGCGGTATGGCCGGCCTGGGCTGACAGCTGGGCCCTGAGAGAGAGGGACTGCTGCTACGGCGGTATGGCCGGCCTGGGCTGACAGCTGGGCCCTGAGAGAGAGGGACTGCTGCTACGGCGGTATGGCCGGCCTGGGCTGACAGCTGGGCCCTGAGAGAGAGGGACTGCTGCTACGGCGGTATGGCCGGCCTGGGCTGACAGCTGGGCCCTGAGAGAGAGGGACTGCTGCTACGGCGGTATGGCCGGCCTGGGCTGACAGCTGGGCCCTGAGAGAGAGGGACTGCTGCTACGGCGGTATGGCCGGCCTGGGCTGACAGCTGGGCCCTGAGAGAGAGGGACTGCTGCTACGGCGGTATGGCCGGCCTGGGCTGACAGCTGGGCCCTGAGAGAGAGGGACTGCTGCTACGGCGGTATGGCCGGCCTGGGCTGACAGCTGGGCCCTGAGAGAGAGGGACTGCTGCTACGGCGGTATGGCCGGCCTGGGCTGACAGCTGGGCCCTGAGAGAGAGGGACTGCTGCTACGGCGGTATGGCCGGCCTGGGCTGACAGCTGGGCCCTGAGAGAGAGGGACTGCTGCTACGGCGGTATGGCCGGCCTGGGCTGACAGCTGGGCCCTGAGAGAGAGGGACTGCTGCTACGGCGGTATGGCCGGCCTGGGCTGACAGCTGGGCCCTGAGAGAGAGGGACTGCTGCTACGGCGGTATGGCCGGCCTGGGCTGACAGCTGGGCCCTGAGAGAGAGGGACTGCTGCTACGGCGGTATGGCCGGCCTGGGCTGACAGCTGGGCCCTGAGAGAGAGGGACTGCTGCTACGGCGGTATGGCCGGCCTGGGCTGACAGCTGGGCCCTGAGAGAGAGGGACTGCTGCTACGGCGGTATGGCCGGCCTGGGCTGACAGCTGGGCCCTGAGAGAGAGGGACTGCTGCTACGGCGGTATGGCCGGCCTGGGCTGACAGCTGGGCCCTGAGAGAGAGGGACTGCTGCTACGGCGGTATGGCCGGCCTGGGCTGACAGCTGGGCCCTGAGAGAGAGGGACTGCTGCTACGGCGGTATGGCCGGCCTGGGCTGACAGCTGGGCCCTGAGAGAGAGGGACTGCTGCTACGGCGGTATGGCCGGCCTGGGCTGACAGCTGGGCCCTGAGAGAGAGGGACTGCTGCTACGGCGGTATGGCCGGCCTGGGCTGACAGCTGGGCCCTGAGAGAGAGGGATGTATACTAACCGGCCGCTAGCTACACAACGCACCATACCATACCATACCATACCATACCATACCATACCATACCATACCATACCATACCATACCATACCATACCATACCACAGAACTTCACACAACAGCAGCCATATGTACTCCACAAATGCTATGCACCTGTTCACACACAGAGCAGTTTCCCTTTTAGTTTCACCGTTCCTCGGTTAACAAATAGGCTAAAAATCACTGTTAAATCTAAATCAACAAAGATGTAAAAATGTTAGGAAATGTTGTGCAGACTACTGTTTTTGTATTTTTGTATAAAGAAAAATGTACAGTGAATATATTTTTCTCCTTGCTTATGGAATGAGAAGATGTGGCTGCCCCACTGCGGCACAAAACATTACACTCAACCCTAAAATGTAGAACACATTTTGCTGCTCTGGTTTATAAAATACTTGTCAGGCCCACCCAAAACATAATTCACAAATCATTCATATAACCACAATCCTCCCACAGTAATCATAGCATACAGAGTCACAAACACATTGACAGAAATACTACCATTAGTTCAGCAATCTGGGATAGGGAAAAACCACCCTTTATGGGTCTCCCTTTTAGCATTGAGGAGAGTCACCTCTCCCCCCTCCCTGGTCTCTTACCTGGAGATCAAACGCACCTCTCTGAATGTATCCCAAATGGCACCCTATTCCCTATATAGTGCACTACTTTTGATCATTGCCCTATGGGCAGGCAGGGAGAGAGACAGGCAGGCAGACAGATAGGCAGACAGGCAGGCAGGCAGGGAGACAGACAGACAGACAGACAGACAGACAGACAGACAGACAGACAGACAGACAGACAGACAGACAGACAGACAGACAGACAGACAGACAGACAGACAGACAGACAGACAGACAGACAGACAGACAGACAGACAGGCAGGCAGACAGGGAGACAGACAGACAGGGAGACAGGCAGACAGGGAGACAGGCAGACAGGGAGACAGACATACAGGCAGGGAGTCAGACAGGCAGGCAGGGAGACAGACA
Organism: Coregonus lavaretus; assembly: GCF_964263955.1. Taxonomy (NCBI): domain Eukaryota; kingdom Metazoa; phylum Chordata; class Actinopteri; order Salmoniformes; family Salmonidae; genus Coregonus; species Coregonus lavaretus. The sequence goes on from NC_140014.1 coordinate 37,416,239, forward strand.
GGCAGGCAGAGAGACAGAGACAGGCAGGGAGCCAGGCAGGCAGGGAGTCAGACAGGCAGGCAGGGAGACAGACAGGCAGACAGGGAGACAGACAGACAGAGAGACAGGCAGACAGGGAGACAGACAGGCAGACAGGGAGACAGACAGACAGAGACAGGCAGACAGGGAGACAGACATACAGGCAGGGAGACAGACAGGCAGGCAGGGAGACAGGCAGGGAGCCAGGCAGGCAGGGAGTCAGACAGGCAGGCAGGGAGACAGACATACAGTCAGGTAGACAGGCAGGCAGACAGACAGGCAGGGAGACAGACAGTCAGGCATCCTGAAGAGTAGAGAACTCCACCCCCTCTCCTCTCTCCCTTTTCTACCCCGTCTCCACCCACGTACATACAGTGGGGAAAAAAAGTATTTAGTCAGCCACCAATTGTGCAAGTTCTCCCACTTAAAAAGATGAGAGAGGCCTGTAATTTTCATCATAGGTACACGTCAACTATGACAGACAAAATGAGAGAAAAAAAATCCAGAAAATCACATTGTAGGATTTTTAATGAATTTATTTGCAAATTATGGTGGAAAATAAGTATTTGGTCACCTACAAACAGGCAAGATTTCTGGCTCTCACAGACCTGTAACTTCTTCTTTAAGAGGCTCCTCTGTCCTCCACTCGTTACCTGTATTAATGGCACCTGTTTGAACTTGTTATCAGTATAAAAGATACCTGTCCACAACCTCAAACAGTCACACTCCAAACTCCACTATGGCCAAGACCAAAGAGCTGTCAAAGGACACCAGAAACAAAATTGTAGACCTGCACCAGGCTGGGAAGACTGAATCTGCAATAGGTAAGCAGCTTGGTTTGAAGAAATCAACTGTGGGAGCAATTATTAGGAAATGGAAGACATACAAGACCACTGATAATCTCCCTCGATCTGGGGCTCCACGCAAGATCTCACCCCGTGGGGTCAAAATGATCACAAGAACGGTGAGCAAAAATCCCAGAACCACACGGGGGGACCTAGTGAATGACCTGCAGAGAGCTGGGACCAAAGTAACAAAGCCTACCATCAGTAACACACTACGCCGCCAGGGACTCAAATCCTGCAGTGCCAGACGTGTCCCCCTGCTTAAGCCAGTACATGTCCAGGCCCGTCTGAAGTTTGCTAGAGTGCATTTGGATGATCCAGAAGAGGATTGGGAGAATGTCATATGGTCAGATGAAACCAAAATAGAACTTTTTGGTAAAATCTCAACTCGTCGTGTTTGGAGGACAAAGAATGCTGAGTTGCATCCAAAGAACACCATACCTACTGTCAAGCATGGGGGTGGAAACATCATGCTTTGGGGCTGTTTTTCTGCAAAGGGACCAGGACGACTGATCCGTGTAAAGGAAAGAATGAATGGGGCCATGTATCGTGAGATTTTGAGTGAAAACCTCCTTCCATCAGCAAGGGCATTGAAGATGAAACGTGGCTGGGTCTTTCAGCATGACAATGATCCCAAACACACCGCCCGGGCAACGAAGGAGTGGCTTCGTAAGAAGCATTTCATGGTCCTAGAGTGGCCTAGCCAGTCTCCAGATCTCAACCCCATAGAAAATCTTTGGAGGGAGTTGAAAGTCCGTGTTGCCCAGCGACAGCCCCAAAACATCACTGCTCTAGAGGAGATCTGCATGGAGGAATGGGCCAAAATACCAGCAACAGTGTGTGAAAACCTTGTGAAGATTTACAGAAAACGTTTGACCTGTGTCATTGCCAACAAAGGGTATATGACAAAGTATTGATAAACTTTTGTTATTGACCAAATACTTATTTTCCACCATAATTTGCATATAAATTCAATAAAAATCCTACAATGTGATTTTCTGGATTTTTTTTTCTCATTTTGTCTGTCATAGTTGACGTGTACCTATGATGAAAATTACAGGCTTCTCTCATCTTTTTAAGTGGGAGAACTTGCACAATTGGTGGCTGACTAAATACTTTTTTCCCCCACTGTATGCATGTACACACACACACACGCACACACACACGCTCACACACACACACACACGCTCATGCTCTCACACGCACACACCCTCTCCCTTTCTCTACCTCACTTCCGCCACAACAAATTCACCTGCTATCTCTGGAATAGATGTTAATCTGCTATCTCTGGAATATATGTTAATCTGCTCTCTCTGGAATATATGTTAATGTACTATCTCTGGAATAGATGTTAATCTGCTATCTCTGGTATATATGTTAATGTGCTATCTCTGAAATAGATGTTAATCTGTTATCTCTGAAATCAATGTTAATCTGCTATCTCTGAAATAGTTCATCTGCTATCTCTGAAATAGATGTTAATCTGCTATCTCTGGAATAGATGTTGATCTGCTATCTCTGAAATAGATGTTAATCTGCTATCTCTGAAATAGATGTTAATCTGCTATCTCTGGAATAGATGTTAATCTGATATCTCTGGAATATATGTTAATCTGATATCTCTGGAATAGATGTAAATCT
>NC_140014.1:37428178-37471755 GCF_964263955.1 Coregonus lavaretus
ATAACCACACATCACTTGCACTATTAAAAAATATATATTTTACTGACACATTTTTATGACTAAATTAAACAATAGAATATAGTGCTCTGGGCAGCAGCAGACACTGCCAGAAGCCCCTGTAGTGCCTGCTGTGATTGGTTGAGATTTCACAATGCAGTGAACCGCTGATGTCCCTTGACCCCTCCCCCACCCCTACAGCACTGATTTGATGTCAATGCCTTCACTCACTAAAAGGCCTGTCACTCAGTCAGTCTGCAGCATAGCACAGAGCAAATATGAATATTCAGAACATCTTCTGAAAGAGGCAATAAAAAGCGAGCAGGTTGAGCAGCTTGCAGCAGCAGTGAATAAGGTGGAGAGGGGAGAACAGCCAGAAAGGCAAAGTGCAGCAGCAGAGTTAGCCACAGGTTTGTGGAGGGTTGGTGGTAGCTAACTGGCTACTCTCCCTCAGCATAAGGGTTGGATAATGAAAGCATTTAATGAGAAAACTAAAAGGTGTGCAACATGAAAATATTGACTCATTTACATTGTGTAATTTATTTGGCGGTCACTAACTAGCAAGGCTATCCAAAGTGAGGTCGCACACCAGCCGGCTGAAGCTAATTGGTGAAATAATTTGTCTAACCCTTCCCACCTGCGAATACACACACGAGACATCCACATCAAACCACACCCTGAAACCAACTCACGTTTGAATTCAGTCATGGCCACTTGCATTTCTTAATGAACCAAATCTAAAACAAGGCCAAATCAGGAAGTGCAGTCACCCTTTAAAATGAACTGATAACATGGTGCACCACCATCTGGCTACGTTTCAGATGAGCCAAGGAGGAGGACAGCAGCAGCCAGGGGCAAATTGTAGGGAAGAGGATGATTTAGGTGACAATGACACAGGCTCAAAACAAGGTAAGCTACCCCAGTATCCCCTTAACCGTTTGGATTGCAAAACTAAAGAGACAAACCAGACAAAACACACAGACAGCAACAGAAGAATAGGATATGATGGAGAGAGACACCAGAAGAACAGAACAGGCTGCTCTATAAATTCTAATTAGTTGTATTTATTTGCACAAATTATAACAGGTGAAATACAGACAGTGAAGAAGTAAAACATGGATTACAAAGAATTTGCATGTGAGGTGAAAAAGCCAGACAAGAGAGACGACAGACGACACGGAGAAAGCGATGGAGAGAGGCAGAGTAGGGGTGAACACACAGTACACTGTATCACTTAAAGCTGCTCTATGGGTTTGAATTACTGCACAGTGTGTGTGTGTGTGTGTGTGTGTGTGTGTGTGTGTGTGTGTGTGTGTGTGTGTGTGTGTGTGTGTGTGTGTGTGTGTGTGTGTGTGTGTGTGTGTGTGTGTGTGTGTGTGTGTGTGAGAGAAAGCGAGAGAGAGAGAGAGAGAGAGAGAGAGTGTGTGTGTGTGTTTGGGTACTGTGGGATTCTTTAATCAGTTTAGTTAATTGACACAGGTCAGAGTCTATGTTTGAAGTTGTTGAGTGGTTTTTGGCAATACACTGTAGCTGTATGTGTTCCAGAGTAGAGAGACCCACAGTAGTAACTGTAATTGAGTACTGACAGTGTCTGCTGTGGCTCGTGGGAAGGTGTAAATTACCAGAATAAAGATCTCTCAATGTTCTAATCTCAAAGTGCAACAAATTCATGTATTTAGGTGTTGAAATTCTTTATTCTTTTGACGGGGAAGAATGCCCCCAGACCCCCCTACTGGCTTTGGGTTAAGCCCCTAATGTCTTCAATCCTACAGACGTCCCTTGTCTTCTCCTCTCTTCCTTTCTCATCTCTTCTCTTCTCCTCTCTTCTCTCTTGTCTTTTCATCTCCTCTTCTCTCTTGTCTCTTCCTTCTCGTCTCCCTTGTCGCATAATGATCAGGGTCTGTAAGATGACAGCTGTCTCCTGGACATTAGACTTGCAAATGTGATAGAAAAACAGAGACAAGACCTGGGTCTGGATGAACCAAAAGCCAGAGCCTGGGTCGGGGTCGGGTTGTGAGATGAATCTTGCCAGGGCATAAAAATCACCTCCTCTCCTTCAACTGCACTGATCAGAAAGACCAGGTGAAACCAGGCTAATGATTAGCACAATGAACACAATATTATTTTCACCTGTTACGTCTTTTCCAATCATTAGAGATGGAAAGGAAGGCTACAAGGAAAGAAAATAGCTATACTTTAGAACGATTGAGAAAGAGCCCAGGACCTGCAGGACAGGGCTCAGAGAGCGATATGATGGAGAGACACAACAAGACCAGAGATGTAGTAGTAAACAAAACAATAGGTGGGTAAAACCTAATGCAAAAAACACTGAGCTATTTTAGCATAATAGGTGGGGTAACCCTGTTCAGTTTACTCCCCACTATATCACTGAGCAAGACGCCTGCTGCTTCCTGGAATGCAGATACACACCTCCCGAGTGGCGCAGTGGTCTAAGGCACTGAATCGCAGTGCTAGCTGTGCCACTAGAGATCCTGGTTCGAATCCAGGCTCTGTTGTAGCCGGCCGCGACCGGGAGACCCATGGGGCGGCACACAATTGGTCCAGGGTAGGGGAGGGAATGGCCGGCAGGGATGTAGCTCAGTTGGTAGAGCATGGCGTTTGCAACGCCAGGGTTGTGGGTTCGTTTCCCAAGGGGGGCCAGTATGAAAATGTATGCACTCACTAACTGTAAGTCGCTCTGGATAAGAGCGTCTGCTAAATGACTAAAATGTAAATAAATGCAACAGCCATTTATTTTATGTGAAAAAATATTTTAATGAAGTGAAAAAATATACATGAATGCATACATACACTGAGTATACAAAACATTAAGCTGCTCATTCCATGACATAGACTGACCAGGTGAAAGCTACACTATATATATACAGCAGTATGTGGACACCCGTTCAAATGAGTGGATTCTATTTCAGCCACACCCGTTGCTGACAGGTGTATAAAATCGAGCACACCGCCATGCAATCTCCATAGACAAACATTGGCAGTAGAATGGCCTTACTGAAGAGCTCAGTGACTTTCAACGTGGCACCGTCATACGATGCCACCTTTCCAACAAGTCAGTTTGTCAAATGCCTGCCATGCAAGAGCTGCCACGGTCAACTGTAAGTGCTGTTATTGTGAAGTGGAAACGTCTAGGAGCAACAACGGCTCAGCTGTGAAGTGGTAGGCCACACAAGCTCACAGAACGTGGCCGCCGAGTGCTGAAAATCGTGTCCTCGGTTGCAACACTCACTACCGACTTCCAAACTGCCTCTGGAAGCAACATCAGCACAAGAACTGTTCGTCGGGAGCTTCATAAAATGGGTTTCCATGGCTGAGCAGCCGCACACAAGCCTAAGATCACCATGCGTAATGCCAAGCGTCGGCTGGAGTGGTGTAAAGCTCGCCGCCATTGGACTCTGGAGCAGTGGAAACGCGTTCTCTGGAGTTATGAATCACGCTTCACCATCTGGCAGTCCATCAGACAAATCTGGGTTTGGTGGATGCCAGGAGAACGCTACCTGCCCGAATGCCAAGTGCCAACTGTAAAGCTTGGTGGAGGAGGAATAATGGCCTGGGGCTGTTTTTCATGGTTCGGAAATCTTAACGCTACAGCATACAATCACATTCTAGACGATTCTGTGCTTCCAACTTTGGGGCAACAGTTTGGGGAAGGCCCTTTCCTATTTCAGCATGACAATGCCCCCGTGCACAAAGCGAGGTCCATACAGAAATGGTTTGTCGAGATCGGTGTGAAAGAACTTGACTGGCCTGCACAGAGCCCTGACCTCAAACCCATCGAACGCCTTTGCGATGAATTGGAACGCATACTGCAAGCCAAGCCTAATCGCCCAACATCAGTGCCCGACCTCACTAATGCTCTTGTGGCTGAATGGAAGCAAGTCCTTGCAGCAATGTTGCAACATCTAGTGGAAAGCCTTTCCAGACGAGTGGAGGCTGTCATAGCAGGAAAGAGGGGACCAACTCCATGATTTTGGGATGAGATGTTCGACGAGCACATACTTTTGATGAGTGTCCACATACTTTTGATGAGTGTCCACATACTTTTGATGAGTGTCCACATACTTTTGGCCATGTAGTGTATGATCCCTTAGTGATGTCAGTGTAGATGAAGGGGAGGAGTCAGGTTAAAGACGGATTGTTAAGCCTTGAGACAATTGAGACATGGATTGTGTATGTGTGCCATTCAGAGGGTGAATGGGAAGACAAAAGATTTAAGTGCCATTTGAACGGGGTATGGTAGTAGGTGCCAGGCGCACCGGTTTGTGTCAAGAACTGCAACACTTCTGGATTTTTCACTCTCAACAGTTTCCTGTGTGTATCAAGAATGGTCCACCACCCAAAGGACATCCAGCCAACTTGACACAACTGTGGGAAGCATTGGAATCAACATGGGCCAGCATCCCTGTGGAACGCTTTCGACACCTTGTAGAGTCCATGCCCCGACGAATTGAGGCTGTTCTGAGGGCGAAAGGGGGGGGTGCAACTCAATATTAGGAAGGTGTTCATAATGTTTGTTATACTCAGTGTATATATCTTCATTTTTTTGTAAAGTGTTGTGACTTAGTTAAATGCACTTTAAATAAATTGTCATTTGATTTGATTATAAGATACATCTACACAAAAACAACTTTTCAAAAGATTTCCATTTTGTTCATATGAATGTGTTATTGAATGCATGGCCATGGTTTTGGAGGCCTATCACTTTAAATGAATGAAAACAATGCATGAAGAAATGCATAGTGGAAATGCATTTGCTATGCATGCCATGTGAATAGATCAGGGATGAGCAAAACATTACTTTTTTTGAGGAACTCAGTCGGGGTCTCAACTTCCTGTTGAGAGTTAGAATAATAGAATACACAAGGTGCAATTTCAAAATTTGGTTGTGCATCAGCAGTCACTCAATTAGCCCATGTCAGCAAAACATTTTTAGATTGGTAAATTAGTCTAGCGGCCAGCTATCTAAACTTGTAGTAAGAATGGTTGAATTACTGGGGCCCATCAGTTATTATATTAAAAGCTGCAAACATTTGACTCCATCCTATGGCAAAATGTGTAGGATTGCAGGAAATAGCTGTAAAACTGCACAAGCAGAATTGAATGAAGTGAGTTATACAATTACTAAATCTTCTCTCTGTCCCATGGCAAAATGTGTAGAATTGCAGCAAACTTGCTTTAAAACGGCCACATTTTCTCTACGTCCCATGGTAAACCGCATGAACATCAATACCATGAGAGGACAGAAAGAAAGACAAAAATACAGAAAAGACAGGTGATTCTTCAGAACCCGAGCACAGAACCATTGTCATGGTAACCAACAAGCACTTCAGACTAGCGGCAAAGCTCCACATATTTGCCAAGAGTTTTAATTCTCTCTTACACATGGAAAAACAAACACATGCACACACGGACACACAGATACGCACATGCACGCACACACCTGCACAGGCAAGGGTGTGTGTTACAGATGGTAGAAAGATATGGACAGAGAGAGCGACAGACAGAGAGAGAGAGAGAGAGAGAGAGAGAGAGGGGGAGAAAGAGAGAGAAAGCGAGAGAGAGAGAGAGAGAGAGAGAGAGAGAGGGGGGGGGGAGAAAGAGAGAGAAAGCGAGAGAGAGAGAGAGAGAGAGAGAGAGAGAGAGAGAGAGAGAAAGCGAAAGTGAGAGAAAGAGAGGGAAAGAGAGAGGATCCAGTGTGCTGTTCATTGGTTCACAGGGCCACCGATCAACACACAGGGAAGACAAGTGAACAGATCAGGTCTTCTGTACAGGCTGTAGAGTGGCCATTCTCCTGCTGTAGCAATTCAACCACACAGACATTCATATCTCCTTCATTCTCTCTCTCCTCTCTTTTTTTGTCTCTCTTGAGAAGAGAAGATACCTCACTTGAAAAAGCACAGTGGCTGCTTTTTAGATTCCCTATGTGGGAGGGTGACAGGGGACACTACTCATTCCCTTTTTAGACAGAGGTCAACTGAAAGGGGGTTCCTCAGGTCCCTGCCCCCCATGCCCCTTGTCTCCCCTCTCACCCTAGACCTCCTCTGTCTTTGTGTGTACGTGCGAGTGCACGTGCTTTTAATACCTCTGGTAGGGTATTGTGCAGACTCCATAAAGAACAAGAAGCTAGGAGGTCATTGGAGCAGGACTGAAGGTCAGCTTAATCAGTTTCCTCTCCAGCGTGATGTTTCAGTGGCAGTGTAGCTGTGATGGATGCAGAATGGGTGTCAGGTCACCTGAAACACGAAAGACAAGATGGAACATCTCTCTCTCTCTCTCTCGTATCTATATCATTGAGTGAGTCATCCTGTCTGTATCTCTAGCTTTAACAAAGTCCAACTTGTCGGTCGGCAGCAGAGCCATAGATACAGATACAGAGTTTAGCAAACTCACATGTTAGAACCCCATGTTGACTAGCCAGACATTAGGAATACATTGAAAGTTGTCTACAGCAGATTGTATATGGCTCTGGGTGGTCAACCTGGACTCGGATATACGTAACATAGTTTATGTGAATCCGAGACACTCCAATTGGTATATCTATGTTACAATATGTTACGAAGTTGTTGTGTCTAAAGTTAGCTAGGTGGCTAACATTAGCTAAGGTTAAAATCAGGGTTAGGAGTTAGGTTAAAGGGTTAAGGTTAGGGTTAGCTAACATGCTGAAGTTGTTCATGATGAGATTCGAACACGCAACCTTTGGGTTGCTAGACGTTTGCGTTATACGCTGACCCATCCACCCCGACCAACCACCGACAGACATCGATTTATTTTTAATAAGGAAATAGATTTTGGGCAATATACTGTTTTAGTGAATTTTTCAACATGATCATCCCCTGCCCAAGCGATGTGAATAAAAACAGAATACATCTGGAAAAGTGTCTAATGAATCTTCACCAGTCACCACAGACGGACTGGGAATCATCCTCTTCCCTTCCCCGCTCCTCTAACTTCCCCCCCCTCTCTCCCTCTCCAAATTCCTCCACTCTCTCCAGGACAAGACGCCCAGTCAATTAATAAGACATTGTCTCCTCCCCCAGGGACCGGTGCACAAGGGGCCACCCAGGAACCAGAGGCCCTCCATCTAAAGCCGCTTCACTGGTGGCCCCCAGGAATGCAGCACATGGCTTTGGGAACGGGTCGGGGTGACGGGGGGGTCCAGCAGGATAGGAAAAACAGAAAACAGCCCCATCATCATCATGCTGGGCAGGGGCCAGCCAGTCAAACCTGGAGGGCAACAAAAGGAAATGGCATCCAGTGTTCCAGTCTCTCTCCGGGATCCAAAGCCACTTCACTTCACCCTTCTACGGTCTGCAGTACAGTTAACCCCCCCCCCCCCCCACCACCACCACCACCACCACCATAACCCACACCAAAGCACTCCATCATATGGCTGCCACGGTCCTATTCAACCCCCAGAAAGTCCTGACCCTAAGATACCTCCCAGTTCCCACAGTCCTGCCCCTAAAATACCTCCCAGTTCCTACCCGCTCCCACAGTCCTGCCCCTAAAATACCTCCCAGTTCCTACCTGCTCCCACAGTCCTGCCCCTTCAAAAACACACACTCTGTCTCCTGCTCTGCCTGCTTCTTTCTCTCTCTTTCTCTCGCTCTCTTTCGCGCTGAATAAGACATTTAGGCTGAAACTACCACATAAAAGTGAATCATTGCAAGCAGGGAGTAGAAGTTTATTTTATGAATATCATGTCAACATTTCAGTCAGACGCACCTGCTAAGCTGAAGGAACCATCAAATGTGTGTGTGCATTTCATTTACATGGTAGTAGAATGATGCTGCCATAATATTCACCTTGGGGATACCAATACCGACATAGCCACGACAGACAATAATTACTGACAGCCAGAACAACTCACACAGCACTCACTGGGACTACCATTGACACGACAGACAAAGAGCCCCCTCTGCTGTTCCAATACTGAACAGTAACTATTGGCAGGAAAATAGTTTAGAAATTAGTCTCTTCCATGTTTAGCCTTAACCTACTGAAAATGTGCAACAATCTCTATTAAATCAAGTCACCATGACGTAATGATCATAGACATCTATTCCTTATAACAAATCCTTATATTAATCTCTGCAAAATGAGTTAAATAATGTAACTGTCAGATTTAGCTGTGTCCCCTCCCTGCATTACCAAGACACTCCTCACCACAAGACATTGTGAACTTAGAAACTTTATTGAACATGTGACAAACAACAACAGTATTATATTTTCTATATAAAGGATTTGAAAACCTTAAAGCCCTTAACTTTTTTTTCTTTTTGTATAAACATTTCTTCACAGAGATATTCAACAATCCACAAGACAAGCAAAATGTGCAAACAAACAAACAAACAATACACACAGTATTGATTTATAAAAACGATACACTCCAGTGGAGGCTGCTGAGGGGAGGACGGCTCATAATAATGGCTGGAACAGAGCTAATAGAATGGCATCAAACACCTGGAAACCATGTATTTGATGTATTTGATACCATTCCACTGATTCCGCTCCAGCCATTACCACGAGCCCGTCCTCCCTAATTAAGGTGACACCTACCTCCTGTGACACACTCCCTTAAACTCTGATTTAATGATGTGAGTTGATTCAACTCGTTCTCACCCAAAACAATCCAATACAAGACTCACTCACACACAAAAGCGTTTACCTTATTTTCCTGACAAACAAAATACATCAAAAATCTTATTTTGAAACACTGCTTAAAAATCTCATTAGTACCAATGTAATTTTCCCTCTGTAAAGTTCCCACTTCAAGACAGCCCACTGCATTGCATACATGCAGTTGAGTGATATTTTTTAAAAGTCATACTATTTAGAATGGCTTACCATAATTACAGTATTTAAAGCATTAAGACGAAGAAAAATACGATTCTTATTTTGGTTCATTTTTTACATGTACACTTATCCACCTAACTAGTAACTACCATGATTCCAATGTAAATAACTTAAAATGTAAAATTCTAGCCCAGCTAGATGACAAAAAAAGAAAGAAAATACATTTGATATATAATAGTTATGAAATGACTTCCTTCAAATATTTTCTAAAAGCCTTTTTTCTATGGATAAATATCAAATATATAGTAGCGAATGTTGCACAGTGAGTGGATGATGAGCTAAAGAGGTTTAGGCCCTCAGTAGCAGTTCAGTAGAGCCAGGCTCTGGTCAACACTGCCCCCTTGTGGCTGCCCTTGGAAATGTCACCTGGAAACTACAGCACCTTGGAAGAGACAAACAGTGTCCTTTGATTAACCTTCCTTTTACATTATTTAGTTTTTTAAACTTTGAAATAAAATATAAATATTATTTACATTTTCATTTGATAGACAATACAAATAAATCATGTTCTATAATGCTAAAGCTATTTAAAGCTTAAAGCAATACGCAGGATTTTATAAGTAAAAAAGGTCCCTTTTAACTTGATTTTAGAATTAGAACAGCCACTGGAAATATGGAATTTCTTATGAAACTCGTGATCAAACAAAATCACATCTCAGTAAAACAAATGAATGCATGTAAGATTCATCTCTTTTTATCAAGACAACAATAGGATCTGATTAACAGGGAAAAACAGCTCATATACACACCATAATGTAACATGGATTGCCAACAACATGTGCCAACACATATAATATATATTATAGGAAGAGGTTTCTCTTGACCAAAAGACCCCAGACCACTGCTATGTGCTCCAGTTCATAACATAATGCCTTATCTAATAGCAGCCATGGGACGGCTGGCCTGCACACCTGAATGATGGGTTGTTCACAGTGACCGAACCATATATGTCAATGGACCAAACACACAGGTTTTGTTTTCAAAGTGACGGCTAGGCTACGCATATCCTTTAAGTAAATAACGGAGTAAAGCAGTAGTGGCATTCTTTACATGTAGTGTACTTACAATCCAAATGAAGGACAATTAGCGTCCATGAGCCTCAGTCTACAGAGAGACAAAATATCAATTGAACCTCTACAAAAAAATAAAAAAATAAAAGAACACTTTTGGAAAAACAAAAGTCAAAGTAAATCAAAAGAGCAAAGGTTGATATTAAAGCTGATTTGCACGTTAGGTTGGATATTTAGGCTCTAGCCTATTGAAGGGACCCACCATTACGGTTCTATTGATGAAGACGAGCATCAGAAAAACATGCCCAAGACAATGTGAGATGGGTCTGTACTGTACCACTAGTAGTATTAAATACAGTGCTGTGAGACCCACACCCATCAGCCCTCACCTCCATGCACAGGACTCACCTGGCACCAGCCAAGTGGGGTTGAGCTTAGTTTAAACAGCATAGCTACGAGTGAGGATGCACATTACAAATTAGATTCGGAAACAAAAATGTTTGGTTTCCTTCCTCTCAATGGCACACAAATAAGTGTGAAGATCTTTCTCAAAAAGTGGAGTCAGTTTGGAGCGAGTCTGACCTAAAACGACACGAAAGAGTGAACAGAGCATTTTCTGGAACAAACAGAGCAAAGCAACAGCAGATCAGACTCCCAGCGGGGAGTTCCATATAGGACACACTCCTTCCTCTTTCCCTCTACTTCCTCCCCTCCTCCTCCTCCTCCTCTGCTTCTGTGGCTGTGCTCTAGTCTATTAATAGAACCAAACAAAAGGCTTGAGGTTTAATGAGGCAGAAGAGGAGCAGGAAGTGAACTCATGCAGACTGAAGTCAGGAGAAGAGATGAGCTTTGTACTGTTTCGCTTCAAGGGAAGGGTTCAGACTTTTTAATCAATGGAAAGTCATGTTGTTGGGGATTTGGTGTGTGTGTGTGTGTGTGTGTGTGTGTGAAACCACTGTGTTCTCTTGACATTTCAAGCTACAGGTTCAGACCTTCTTGGAGTGGACTGTATGACATGATGGATAGAGCAATAATATATGCATAGTTTCAGCATGAACTAATATATCATATGAAGCCCTCTACCAAAAGGTCAGCTGAATAGTCCCTGTGTTGTGTTGTCTAGAAATTATAATGTTCTAGCCTCTGATAGACGGACAACGCCATCCAGATATTCAGACATGAAGTATCCTCACCAATAACATTTAGATTGACAAACGTGTGCATACTTGCATAGAAATGAAACATCACAAGCAACCAGGCCAGGTAGCTACCCCTAGAAGTGTGTCTGTTTCCAAGCTTACAGAATGCTTTGCTTCTAAACACTGAATGCTGCTTTCAAACAGAAATAGATCAAGAAAAGCAAGTAAAGAGGTCCTCTCTCTCTCTGTCTCTCTGCAAAGCAACATGTCAAGGTGTGTATCACAAGAGCAGAAAACAAACATGACAATGTGAGTGGCAAGAGTCCAAACCACCTGACCATCTCAGTCCTGCATGTTATAATACACAGACACAGACAGAGACAGAGAGACAGAGAGAGACAGAGAGAGACAGAGAGAGACGGAGAGAGACAGAGAGAGAGAGAGACAGAGAGACAGAGAGAGACAGACAGAGAGAGACAGACAGAGAGAGACAGACAGAGACAGAGAGAGACAGACAGAGACAGAGAGAGACAGACAGAGAGAGACAGAGAGAGAGAGAGACAGAGAGACAGAGACAGAGACAGAGAGAGAGAGAGACATGAAAACCTGTCAACTGTTTACAATAGTCTGAACGAGGGTTACAATGTATATGGAAAGCAAGTGCTTCCACACAGGTGTGGTTCCTGAGTTAATTCAGCAATTAACATCCCATCATTCTCAGGGTCAAGTATAAAAATGCCCAGTTGCCCATTATTTTGGCTACCATGGCTAGAAGAAGAGATCTCAGTGACTGAAAGAGGGGTCTCAAAGGAGCATAGGAGGTTTAAAGGGAGTGTGTGTGTGTGTGTGTGTGTGTGTCTCAGTCACCAGATCTCAACCCAATTGAACACTTATGGGAGATTCTGGAGTGGCACCTGAGACAGCAAAAGAGCCATTGTCAAAGAAATAAGCTTTACATATTGATTTCTTACATTGTGACAATAATGACATCATTTGAATGGTCACAAGTGTTCAGATAAGCATGAGAGTCCCTTTTTTCATCCTATTTATTGAATATCGGTGGAAATATCGGCCGATATCAACATATCGCTAAAAGGCTGATAATATCGGTTAACTGATATTGGTCGGGCTTCTAAACATTCCTTGCATTATACAATTAGAAGTTGTGCTAGCGTTACGGGGTAAACACATAGCATAGCTCAGGCTTACTGGCCCTCGGGTAAAACAAGCATCTTCATCTATCTGATGATGAAATGATTTGGTTGAATGCACACTACTCCGAGTCGACACGCGTTGGATAAAACCCCCATAAATACATGCTTACATGATCTGATCAGCTCAACAAACAACTGCATCATGATCTCATTATGAGAGGCTGTTTGAAATATCTATTGTATGAATCATCCTGAAACATAACATCAACCTGCCATTGAAAACATTCTGCAATGAGTTGAAACTGCCTCTTTAGCTCAAGGGTTCTAGAGCTCAAGGGTTCTAGATCTCAAGGGTTCTAGAGTTCTAGGTCCGAGCATATCTATCTATCATAAACAGTTATGAACCATTCATAAGTTAACATAAAAACAAATCATAAATAATTTCAGTCTGCATTATTGTATATAAATACTGCAAAACATATGCTCCGCTTTGAAAACAAGAGGTTCCTCCCAATGTGATAAGCTGCAGTACTTGTGGCTTAAGGTAAAAAAATGTTACTAATGCAATACACCACAGGTTAAACAAAAACAGACAACCAGGACTATGACCTACCTTCCAGACAAACAGAAAGACATGACTGAAACAGAGCTGTGTTTGTAGACGGGTCTCTCTGCTGTCCAGCCCTGGATCGGTAGGGCAGTCCTTTTCATTTGGTGTGTGTGTGTGTATTGCTAGTGATGATTGAGAGGTGGGTCCTGTTCCTGCTGCATGATCAGTCTGGAGGCGTGCATGCACTTGTGGTCCATGCATGTGACTGATTGTGAGCGATTGACTGCGAGCTGCCATGGAGGGACAGAAAGAGTGAGAGAGAGGGATCTCCATGCTGTCCATCTGATAGTGCAATCTTTCTCTCCACGCCCCTTTTCCCCTCTATCTCTCTCTATCTCTCAGTGCATGTTTGAGGTTGACTGCATTTGACCGCACAGAAAGACTGATCTACATATCAAGATTAGCCAATCTAGGTAGAGTCTTGCTCAGGCCGATTCCATCTTTCTCCCTCAGTCTGAGAAGTAGAAGGCCGGAGGCCGTGAGTGTTCCGGGGCGGGGGCGCTGTCTGAGCCCAGGGTGAGGGGTGTGGTGACAGGGGTGGTGGTGGAGTTGATGGAGGGTTGGGGTGGTGGGTCGGCGACGCTGTCTCCCCCAGTCTTCTCCTGGTGAGACAGGGTGGAGGAGGAGGAGTGGGTGTCCTGGTGGGACAGGGTGGAGAAGGAGGAGGAGTGGGTGTCCTGGTGGGTCAGGGTGGAGGAGGAGGAGTGGGTGTCCTGGTGAGACTGGGAGAAGGAGAAGGAGGAGTGGGTGTCGTGGTGAGAGAGGGTGGAGGAGGAGGAGTGGGTGTCCTGGTGGGACAGGGTGGAGAAGGAGGAGTGGGTGTCCTGGTGAGACTGGGAGAAGGAGAAGGAGGAGTGGGTGTCGTGGTGAGAGAGGGTGGAGGAGGAGGAGTGGGTGTCCTGGTGAGACTGGGAAGAGGAGGAGGAGGAGCGGGTGTCCTGGTGGGACAGGGTGGAGGAGGAGGAGGAGGAGCGGGTGCTCTCTCCGGAGCTGCTCCTGGTCTCTGTGCTGGTGCTGGACTTCTTCATCTTCCTCCTCTTGGCCAGCGGGGCCTTGTCCACCGTCTGCAGACGGAAACCCTCCCGCTTACACTTGTTGAACGCCTGGAGAAACACAGTGCAATAAACACATTCACATGAACAACAGTAAACTACAGTACAATAAAGACATTCACATGAACAACAGTAAACTACAGTACAATAAAGACATTCACATGAACAGTAAACTACAGTACAATAAACACATTCACATGAACAACAGTAAACTACAGCACAATAAACACATTCACATGAACAACAGTAAACTACAGCACAAACACATGAACAACAGTCAACTACAGCACTAAACACATTCACAACAGTAAACTACAGCACAATAAACACATTCACATGAACAACAGTAAACTACAGCACAAACACATTCACATGAACAATAGTAAACTACAGCACTAAACACATTCACAACAGTAAACTACAGCACAATAAACACATTCACATGAACAACAGTAAACTACAGCACTAAACACATTCACATGAACAACAGTAAACTTCGGTACAATAAACACATTCACATGAACAACAGTAAACTACAGCACAAACACATGAACAACAGTCAACTACAGCACTAAACACATTCATATGAACAACA
This sequence comes from Coregonus lavaretus, assembly GCF_964263955.1. Classification (NCBI taxonomy): domain Eukaryota; kingdom Metazoa; phylum Chordata; class Actinopteri; order Salmoniformes; family Salmonidae; genus Coregonus; species Coregonus lavaretus. Next base: position 37,442,613 of record NC_140014.1, read on the forward strand.
GTAAACTACAGCACAAACACATTCACATGAACAACAGTCAACTACAGCACTAAACACATTCATATGAACAACTAAACTACAGCACAATAAACACATTCACATGAACAATAGTAAACTACAGCACTAAACACATTCATATGAACAACAGTAAACTACAGCACTAAACACATTCACATGAACAACAGTAAACTACAGCACAATAAACACATTTACATGAACAACAGTAAACTACAGAACAAACACATTCACATGAACAACAGTAAACTACAGCACAAACACATGAACAATAGTAAACTACAGCACAATAAACACATTCACATGAACAACAGTAAACTACAGCACAAACACATGAACAATAGTAAACTACAGAACAAACACATTCACATGAACAACAGTAAACTACAGCACAAACACATGAACAATAGTAAACTACAGCACAATAAACACATTCACATGAACAACAGTAAACTACAGCACAAACACATGAACAATAGTAAACTACAGCACAATAAACACATTCACATGAACAACAGTAAACTACAGCACAAACACATGAACAATAGTAAACTACAGCACAATAAACACATTCACATGAACAACAGTAAACTACAGCACAAACACATGAACAATAGTAAACTACAGCACAATAAACACATTCACATGAACAACAGTAAACTACGGTACAATAAACACATTCATATGAACAACAGTAAACTACAGCACAATAAACACATTCATATGAACAACAGTAAACTACAGCACAATAAACACATTCACATGAACAACAGTAAACTACAGCACAATAAACACATTCATATGAACAACAGTAAACTACAGCACAATAAACACATTCATATGAACAACAGTAAACTACAGCACTAAACACATTCACATGAACAACAGTAAACTACAGCACTAAACACATTCACATGAACAACAGTAAACTTCGGTACAATAAACACATTGATATGAACAACAGTAAACTACAGCACAATATACACATTCACATGAACAACAGTAAACTACAGTACAATATACACATTCACATAAACATTGATGGATTTTTACCCACCCTCACCATCACCTTTGGAAGAACTGATGAGAACAACTGAATAGAGGATATTTGATATTCTCAAACTCTTTCCGCAGACTCCTCTAATGCAAACCTGCCCCTCCCTCTCACCATCCCCCCTCCCCCCTCTGCTGATTGAATGAATAAAGCTCACATTGAAGGTAGCCTTGACGTAGGTGTGTACTGACACGGTTGTGGAGGAACCCAGGATGTTAGGTGTCATCAGAGGGTTGGAGGAGAGCTGGCTGTCGTCTTGGAGCCAGGCGTTGTACCTCAGACCACACATCTTGATCCGCTTGTCAGGGTCCACTGTCAGCAGCTCTATAGGTACCACACCAATGATATAGATTACATTTACGTCATTTATAAACACAATTACTCTATATGTGTCTCGTTTCAGGAAACTAGGCGTATGTCGCGGGTCACTACTTCACAGGAGAGCCATTTGAACGTCAACTTCTTTAAAAAAAATTATCACAATTCATTTTTTGGCAGAAATGCCTTCTGGAACATGTGTACTTTCATGTGCCTTAATAACAAACTTGTATGCCATCTGTAAATACTAATACAATTATTAAATTACGAGCCTAGTTGGTTTAGCCACAGAAAAAGACAGCAACCTTCCCGCTGGCCATGATTGGCTGAGATAATGAGGCCGAGAGATGAGTTCAGGTTTGGTCTGCCATATAGCACGCTTCTGTCTATTTGAGCTGGTCAGTATGTGTAGGTAATCCCGTCTATTGTGGCTTTTAAAAAAATGTATTGCGTAATAAAACTGCATAAGTGTTCCTCTTTCTGGAGGACCGAGCTTTGAAATCAGTGGAATTAGTGTATGATAGCTAAGGAGATGGAGAAAACCGGTCTTCAAACTAATGGCATCCGTGAGGGAGACGCATCCATCCATGATGCATACGGGTAAGATAGTCTAGCTAGCTACACTTTCAGATATTACACGTTTCTAATTTTGACAGAAAGTAGTTTTCATTTCAAGTTAATGTGGCTGGCTCGCTAGCTAACGTTACGTGTATAATCTTATTATTCGTATCGCAGAGCCATTTGCTTGACTAGTTATAGCCTAATGTTAGCTGGCTAACATTGAACCTGGTTGGTTAGCTACCTGCAGATTCATGCAGGGTAGTAACGTCATGAGTTTGGATTATGGTTCATTGTTTAGCTAGCTAGCTAACTACATGTCTTAACAAAAGACTCCACTATGCAAGTAACCATTTCAATAGAATGTCACTGCGACAACTGTTGATAGACTTGGCTGGTAAATTCACTCTGGCTCTCTACATTACATTTACGTTTACATTTTGGTCATTTAGCAGACGCTCTTATCCAGAGCGACTTAGTTAGTGAGTGCATACATTTTTCATACTGGCCCCCTGTGGGAATCGAACCCAGGAACCTGACGTTACAAGCGCCATGCTCAACCAACTGACCTACAGGAGGCCTGTAACACATTCAGAGATCGATTTATAGCCATTCATCTAAAATAATGAACAGATTTTAAACAAGAAAAATATGAATATGAGATGGATATATACACACACACACACACACACACACACACACACAGTGGGGAGAACAAGAATTTGATACACTGCCGATTTTGCAGGTTTTCCTACTTACAAAGCATGTAGAGGTCTGTAATTTTTATCATAGGTACACTTCAACTGTGAGAGACGGAATCTAAAACAAAAATCCAGAAAATCACATTGTATGATTTTTAAGTAATTAATTTGCATTTTATTGCATGACATAAGTATTTGATCACCTACCAACCAGTAAGAATTCCGGCTCTCACAGACCTGTTAGTTTTTCTTTAAGAAGCCCTCCTGTTCTCCACTCATTACCTGTATTAACTGCACCTGTTTGAACTCGTTACCTGTATAAAAGACACCTGTCCACACACTCAATCAAACAAACCTCTCCACAATGGCCAAGACCAGAGAGCTGTGTAAGGACATCAGGGATAAAATTGTAGACCTGCACAAGGCTGGGATGGGCTACAGGACAATAAGCAAGCAGCTTGGTGAGAAGGCAACAACTGTTGCCGCAATTATTAGAAAATGGAAGAAGTTCAAGATGACGGTCAATCACCCTCGGTCTGGGGCTCCTTGCAAGATCTCACCTCGTGGGGCATCAATGATCATGAGGAAGGTGAGGGATCAGCCCAGAACTACACGGCAGGACCTGGTCAATTACCTGAAGAGAGCTGGGACCACAGTCTCAAAGAAAACCATTAGTAACACACTACGCCGTCATGGATTAAAATCCTGCAGCGCACGCAAGGTCCCCCTGCTCAAGCCAGCGCATGTCCAGGCCCGTCTGAAGTTTGCCAATGACCATCTGGATGATCCAGAGGAGGAATGGGAGAAGGTCATGTGGTCTGATGAGACAAAAATATAGCTTTTTGGTCTAAACTCCACTCGCCGTGTTTGGAGGAAGAAGAAGGATGAGTACAACCCCAAGAACACCATCCCAACCGTGAAGCATGGAGGTGGAAACATCATTCTTTGGGGATGCTTTCTGCAAAGGGGACAGGACGACTGCACCGTATTGAGGGGAGGATGGATGGGGCCATGTATCACGAGATCTTGGCCAACAACCTCCTTCCCTCAGTAAGAGCATTGAAGATGGGTCGTGGCTGGGTCTTCCAGCATGACAACGACCCGAAACACACAGCCAGGGCAACTAAGGAGTGGCTCCATAAGAAGCATCTCAAGGTCCTGGAGTGGCCTAGCCAGTCTCCAGACCTGAACCCAATAGAAAATCTTTGGAGGGAGCTGAAAGTCCGTATTGCCCAGCGACCGCCCCGAAACCTGAAGGATCTGGAGAAGGTCTGTATGGAGGAGTGGGCCAAAATCCCTGCTGCAGTGTGTGCAAACCTGGTCAAGACAATAATAATAATAATAATAATAATAATAATAATAATATGCCATTTAGCAGACGCTTTTATCGAAAGCGACTTACAGTCATGCGTGCATACATTTTTGTGTATGGGTGGTCCCGGGGATCGAACCCACTAACCTGGCGTTACAAGCGCTGTGCTCTACCAGCTGAGCTACAACAGACCTACAGGAAAGGTATGATCTCTGTAATTGCAAACAAAGGTTTCTGTACCAAATATTAAGTTCTGCTTTTCTGATGTATCAAATACTTATGTCATGCAATAAAATGCAAATTAATTACTTAAAAATCATACAATGTGATTTCTGTCTCTCACAGTTGAAGTGTACCTATGATAAAAATTACAGACCTCTACATGCTTTGTAAGTAGGAAAACCTGCAAAATCGGCAGTGTATCAAATACTTGTTCTCCCCACTGTATGTATATATATATTTATTTTTTGTCATTTAGCAGACGCTCTTATCCAGAGCGACTTACAGTTAGTGAGTGCATACATTATTTTTTTCATACTGGCCCCCCGTGGGAATCGAACCCACAACCCTGGCGTTGCAAACGCCATGCTCTACCAACTGAGCTACACGGGACCTATATTCAATCTGAGTATGCCAGAGCGCAGAATAACTGATGAATTTACGAACGCTCAACACCCGTAGAATATGGCTGTGTCAGTAAAAAAAAAAGCAAAAAAGCATAATTAAATTGTTGCCAGCAGCACAGTCACCAACGCTTTGGATAACATGAAAACAGCCTAACGAGCTCTGCTAGGGCGAGTAAAATAGTCAGTGGGGTGTTCTCTCATTTGTGTCTGGAAGTAGCTAGCAAGCTAGCCAATGTTAGCCAGTTAGCTTGGGTGCTTGACTGCTGTTGAGGTCAGAACGCTCGGATCAACCCTACTCCTCGGCCAGAGCGTCCAGTGTGCGCTCTGAACAAAACGAGATGGGTGGGGCTAAAGCATAAGAGGGTGTGAACAATGCTGAATAGGTGTAGACAAAGAAGAGCTCTCCAGCAGGTACCAAAACATTCAAAGGCCATGTTCTCAAAAGTGAGGTTACAAGTTTATCAACTTTCAAAGCAGAATTACTTTCCCATTGTTCCTCAAATGCAGTGTATGACATACAGTGAGGGAAAAAAGTATTTGATCCCCTGCTGATTTTGTATGTTTGCCCACTGACAAAGACATGATCAGCCTATAATTTTAATGGTAGGTTTATTTGAACAGTGAGAGACAGAATAACAACAAAAAAATCCAGAAAAAAGCATGTCAAAAATGTTATAAATGTATATGCATTTTAATGAGGGAAATAAGTATTTGACCCCTCTGCTAAACATGACTTAGTACATGGTGGCAAAACCCTTGTTGGCAATCACAGAGGTCAGACGTTTCTTGTAGTTTGCCACCAGGTTTGCACACATCTCAGGAGGGATTTTGTTCCACTCCTCTTTGCAGATCTTCTCCAAGTCATTAAGGTTTCGAGGCTGACGTTTGGCAACTCGAACATTCAGCTCCCTACACAGATTTTCTATGGGATTAAGGTCTGGAGACTGACTAGGCCACTCCAGGACCTTAATGTGCTTCTTCTTGAGCCACTCCTTTGTTGCCTTGGCCGTGTGTTTTGGGTCATTGTCATGCTGGAATACCCATCCACGACCCATTTTCAATGCCCTGGCTGAGGGAAGGAGGTTCTCACCCAAGATTTGACGGTACATGGCCCCGTCCATCGTCCCTTTGATGCGGTGAAGTTGTCCTGTCCCCTTAGCAGAAAAACACCCCCAAAGCATAATGTTTCTGTCACGGATTCTGCCGAGGCTGCTCCTCCTCCTGGTTCGGGCAGGTTCGTTCGTCGTCCCCGGAGTACTAGCTGCCACCGTTGAATGTTTCTATGTTTGATTGCTTTTGTCTGTCTATTACACCTGTGTCCGTTTGTGTCTGATTACGTGTTCTATAAGTTGCCTGTTTTGTATTGGTTAGGTTGTGTGTTGTTTTTCGCCTGTCCGTAGTGCTGCATGTCTTTTCTCTGTTTTGTTGTTTTATTGTTTTACGCATAGTTGCGTAATTGCTCGCCTCTGTTTTGTTTTGAGGCCGATCATTGTATCTTTGCCTTGTGGTTTCACAAGTAAACTTTGTTGGACTAAGCTTCGGTGTCCTGCGCCTGACTCCCACACCACATACACCTCAGCCTTGACAGAACAACACACCAGTATGGAGTCAGCAGGAGCAGTGGCGGCACCCAAGTCGCTGGAGGATCGGATCAGCGACCAAGACACCATGATCCGGCAACTTGGGGCCGCCATGAACGACGTGTCCAACACTCTGCGCCGGTTGGTTACGGGAGAGGTGCCCACGCCTTCTCACACCATACCATCACCAACGGCCAGTCCTCCTCTCTCAGCACCGGAACCCAGTGGCATTCGGCTCTCGCTCCCGAGGGCATATGATGGTTCTGCAGCCGGGTGTCAGGGGTTCCTCCTGCAGGTGGAACTCTACCTGGCCACCATACACCCAGCGCCCTCGGGATACGAGAGCGTCTCCGCCCTCATCTCCTGTCTATCCGGCAAGGCGTTGGAGTGGGCCAACGCCGAATGGAGGGGAATAGACGCCGCTACCATCACCTACGCAGAGTTCTCCCGCCGCTTCAGGGCTGTCTTCGATCATCCACCTGAGGGGAAGGCGGCGGGGGAGCGTCTGTTCCACCTTCGACAGGGGAAGAGGAGCGCACAGGAGTTCGCCCTGGAGTTCCGGACTCTAGCGGCGGATGCGGGGTGGAATGAGAGGGCCCTCATCGACCATTACCGGTGTAGCCTACGAGAGGACGTTCGTCGTGAGCTGGCCTGCAGGGACACCAACCTATCATTCGACCAGTTGGTGGACATCTCCATCCGTCTCGACACCCTGCTGGCTACCCGCGGACGTCCCGAGTGGGGGTCGTCCATTCCACCCTCCAGCACCTCCGAGCCGATTCCCATGGAGCTCGGGGGTGCTGGCGCTAGAGAGAGGAGGAGAGAGAACCCGAGGGGGGCCATCCCCTGCACCAACTGTGGCCGTGGAGGACACACCGCGGCCAGGTGCTGGGGAGGGTCTCCTGGGAGAGGGGACAACAGGTCACGCACTGGGGAGTCATTTCAGGTGAGTAGGCGCCCCACTTACCCAGAGCTCTCTGTTGGTCACATGTGTATACCTGTGAGATTTCCACAGGTGGCACCTCATTCCCAGCATAAGGCGCTAGTAGATTCAGGCGCAGCTGGGAATTTTGTTGATCGTGCATTTTGTTATAGGTTAGGTATTCCCCTTCGGCCGGTAGAAGCCCCCTTTCCTGTTCATGCCCTAGACAGCCGGCCGTTGGGGTCGGGGTTGATCAGAGAAGTCACAGCACCACTTAAGATGACGACGCAGGGGGGTCATGAGGAGATCATTCAGTTTTATCTGATTGACTCTCCTGCGTATCCCGTGGTGCTGGGGCTTCCCTGGTTAAGCGCCCATGATCCTACCATTGCGTGGCAACAGAGGGCTCTTATGGAGTGGTCTGCCCAGTGTGTAGGGAGATGTCTAGGTGTTTCCTTAGGGGCGACCTCGGTAGAGAGTCCGAACCAAGTGCCCGCAATGCGCATTCCCCCCGAATATGAGGATTTAGCACTTGTGTTCAGCAAAACGAGGGCAACACGGCTACCACCTCATAGACAGGGGGATTGTGCGATAGATCTCCAAACAGGAGCGGCACTTCCGCGGAGCCGTGTGTATCCCCTGTCTCAAGAGGAGACAGCGGCTATGGAAACTTACATAGCCGAGTCCTTGGCACAGGGATACATACGGTCCTCCACTTCCCCGGTTTCCTCGAGTTTCTTCTTTGTGAAGAAGAAGGACGGGGGTTTGCGCCCGTGTATTGATTACCGTAGTCTCAATCAGATCACGGTTAAGTACAGTTACCCTCTTCCACTGATTGCGACTATGACAGAATCATTACGCGGAGCGCGGTTCTTCACAAAGTTGGATCTCAGGAGCGCGTACAATCTGGTGCGCATTAGGGAGGGGGATGAATGGAAAACAGCATTTAGCACCACCTCGGGTCATTACGAGTACAGTGGGGAAAAAAAGTATTTAGTCAGCCACCAATTGTGCAAGTTCTCCCACTTAAAAAGATGAGAGAGGCCTGTAATTTTCATCATAGGTACACGTCAACTATGACAGACAAATTGAGAAAAGAAAATCCAGAAAATCACATTGTAGGATTTTTTATGAATTTATTTGCAAATTATGGTGAAAAATAATTATTTGGTCACCTACAAACAAGCAAGATTTCTGGCTCTCACAGACCTGTAACTTCTTCTTTAAGATGCTCCTCTGTCCTCCACTCGTTACCTGTATTAATGGCACCTGTTTGAACTTGTTATCAGTATAAAAGACACATGTCCACAACCTCAAACAGTCACACTCCAAACTCCACTATGGCCAAGACCAAAGAGCTGCCAAAGGACACCAGAAACAAAATTGTAGACCTGCACCAGGATGGGAAGACTGAATCTGCAATAGGTAAGCAACTTGGTTTGAAGAAATCAACTGTGGGAGCAATTATTAGGAAATGGAAGACATACAAGACCACTGATAATCTCCCTCGATCTGGGGCTCCACGCAAGATCTCACCCCGTTGGTTCAAAATGATCACAAGAACGGTGAGCAAAAATCCCAGAACCACACGGGGGGACCTAGTGAATGACCTGCAGAGAGTTGGGACCAAAGTAACAAAGCCTACCATCAATAACACACTACGCCGCCAGGGACTCAAATCCTTCAGTGCCAGACGTGTCCCCCTGCTTAAGCCAGTACATGTCCAGGCCCGTCTGAAGTTTGCTAGAGTGCATTTGGATGATCCAGAAGAGGATTGGGAGAATGTCATATGGTCAGGTGAAACCAAAATAGAACATTTAGGTAAAAACTCAACTCGTCGTGTTTGGAGGACAAAGAATGCTGAGTTGCATCCAAAGAACACCATACCTACTGTGAAGCATGGGGTTGGAAACATCATGCTTTGGGGCTGTTTTTCTGCAAAGGGACCAGGACGACTGATCCGTGTAAAGGAAAGAATGAATGGGGCCATGTATCGTGAGATTTTGAGTGAAAACCTCCTTCCATCAGCAAGGGCATTGAAGATGAAACGTGGCTGGGTCTTTCAGCATGACAATGATCCCAAACACACCGCCCGGGCAACGAAGGAGTGGCTTCGTAAGAAGCATTTCAAGGTCCTGGAGTGGCCTAACCAGTCTCCAGATCTCAACCCCATAGAAAACCTTTGGAGGGAGTTGAAAGTCTGTGTTGCCCAGCGACAGCCCCAAAACATCACTACTCTAGAGGAGATCTCCATGGAGGAATGGGCCAAAATACCAGCAACAGTGTGTGAAAACCTTGTGAAGACTTACAGAAAACGTTTGACCTGTGTCATTGCCAACAAAGGGTATATAACAAAGTATTGAGAAACTTTTTTGTTATTGACCAAATACTTATTTTCCACCATAATTTGCAAATAAATTCATTAAAAATCCTACAATGTGATTTTCTGGAATTTTTTTCTTCTCATTTTCTCTGTCATAGTTGACGTGTACCTATGATGAAAATTACAAGCCTCTCTCATCTTTTTAAGTGGGAGAACTTGCACAATTGGTGGCTGACTAAATACTTTTTTCCCCCACTGTATCTCGTCATGCCATACGGGTTAATGAATGCTCCTTCAGTCTTCCAATCCTTTGTTGACGAGATTTTCCGGGACATGCATGGGCAGGGTGTGGTAGTATACATCGACGACATCCTAGTGTACTCTTCTACACGAGCCGAGCATGTAGCCCTGGTGCGCCGAGTGTTGAGGAGACTGTTGGAGCATGACTTGTATGTCAAGGCAGAGAAATGCTTGTTCTTCCAGGAGTCCGTCTCCTTTTTGGGTTATCGGTTGTCCGCGTCTGGTGTGAAGATAGAGGTTGACCGTGTGTCGGCCGTGCGTAATTGGCAAACTCCAACCACTGTAAAAGAGGTGCAGCAGTTTTTGGGTTTTGCTAATTACTACCGGAGGTTTATCCGGGGCTTTGGACAGGTTGCAGCTCCCATTACGTCCCTGCTAAAGGGGGGTCCGGTTCGCTTGCAGTGGTCAGCTGAGGCGGACAGGGCATTTGTCAAACTGAAAAACCTGTTCACCTCGGCTCCGGTGCTGGCGCATCCGGATCCCTCTTTACCATTCCAAGTAGAGGTAGACGCGTCCGAGGCCAGTATTGGGGCAGTCCTGTCGCAACGGTCCGGCACGCCACCTAAGCTCCGCCCCTGTGCGTTCTATTCTAAGAAGCTCAGCTCGGCGGAGCGTAATTATGACGTAGGGGACAGGGAGCTGTTAGCTGTAGTCCAGGCCCTAAAGGTGTGGAGGCATTGGCTTGAGGGGGCTCAACACCCTTTCCTCATTCTGACTGACCACCGTAACCTGGAGTACATCCGGGCAGCTAGGAGATTGAACCCTCGTCAGGCTAGGTGGAACATGTTCCTGACCCGGTTTGTTTTTAAGATCACATACATCCCAGGGTCCCAGAACGGTAAGGCAGACGCCCTGTCCCGGCGGTATGACACAGAGGAGAGGTCCATTGAGCCTACTCCCATACTGCCGGAGTCTTGTCTGGTGGCTCCGGTGGTGTGGGAGGTCGATGCGGAGATCGAGCGGGCACTGCGTACCGACCCTACTCCCCCCGAGTGTCCTGTGGGGCGGACGTACGTTCCGCTCGAGGTTCGTGATCGCCTTATTTATTGGGCTCATACATCACCCTCCTCTGGACATCCAGGTATTGGCCGGACAGTGCACTGCCTTAGCGTGAAATACTGGTGGCCAACGTTAGCTAAGGATGTGAGGGTTTATGTCTCCTCCTGCTCGGTGTGCGCCCAGTGTAAGGCACCTAGACATTTGCCCAGGGGAAAGTTACATCCCCTGCCCGTTCCACAACGACCATGGTCCCACCTCTCGGTGGATTTTGTGACCGACCTACCCCCCTCCCAGGGGAATACCACCATTTTGGTCGTTGTGGATCGGTTTTCCAAGGCCTGTCGTCTCCTCCCAATGCCGGGTCTCCCTACTGCCCTACAGACCGCTGAGGCCCTATTTACCCACGTGTTCCGGCACTATGGGGTCCCCGAGGATATTGTGTCTGACCGAGGTCCCCAGTTCACCTCCAGAGTCTGGGGGGCATTCATGGAACGCTTGGGGGTCTCAGTGAGCCTTACCTCGGGGTACCACCCAGAGAGCAATGGGCAGGTTGAACGAGTCAACCAGGATGTGGGTAGGTTTCTGAGGTCCTATTGCCAGGGCCGGCCGGAGGAGTGGTCTAGGTATATCCCCTGGGCAGAGATGGCCCAGAACTCTCTCCGCCACTCCTCCACCAATTTAACACCTTTCCAGTGTGTTTTAGGGTATCAGCCGGTTCTGGCACCATGGCACGAGAGCCAGATCGAGGCCCCTGCGGTGGATGAGTGGATTCGGCGCTCGGAGGAGACGTGGGACGCTGCCCATGTCCATCTGCAGCGGGCCATCCGTCGACAAAAGGCGAGCGCCGATCGCCACCGCAGTGAGGGACCGGTGTACTCGAAACCTGCCCCTCCGCCTGCCCTGCCGGAAGCTGGGTCGGCGGTTTGTGGGGCCCTTTAAAGTCCTGAGAAGATTGAACGAGGTGTGTTACAGGTTACAACTGCCTATTGATTACAAGAATATTAACCCCTCGTTCCATGTGTCTCTTCTCAGGCCGGTGGTAGCTGGCCCACTCCAAGAAGATGAGATAGGAGAGACCCCTCCGCCCCCTTTGGACATCGAGGGGGCCCCGGCGTACAGGGTCCGGACCATCTTGGACTCGAGGCGCCGGATGAGTGGTCTCCAGTATCTCGTGGAGTGGGAGGGGTACGGTCCGGAGGAACGGTGCTGGGTGCCTAGGAGGGACATCCTAGATCCATCCCTCCTGACTGAATTCCACCGTGGGCATCCCACGCGCCCGGGTCTGCGTCCTCCTGGCCGTCCCCGAGGCCGGGGTCGGCGCACGGCTGGAGCCGCGCGTCAAGGGGGGGGTACTGTCACGGATTCTGCCGAGGCTGCTCCTCCTCCTGGTTCGGGCAGGCTTCGGCGTTCGTCGTCCCCGGAGTACTAGCTGCCACCGTTGAATGTTTCTATGTTTGATTGCTTTTGTCTGTCTATTACACCTGTGTCCGTTTGTGTCTGATTACGTGTTCTATAAGTTGCCTGTTTTGTATTGGTTAGGTTGTGTGTTGTTTTTCGCCTGTCCGTAGTGCTGCGTGTCTTTTCTCTGTTTTGTTGTTTTATTGTTTTACGCATAGTTGCGTAATTGCTCGCCTCTGTTTTGTTTTGAGGCCGATCATTGTATCTTTGCCTTGTGGTTTCACAAGTAAACTTTGTTGGACTAAGCTTCGGTGTCCTGCGCCTGACTCCCACACCACATACACCTCAGCCTTGACAGTTTCCACCTCCATGTTTGACGGTGGGGATGGTGTTCTTGGGGTCATAGGCAGCATTCCTCCTCCTCCAAACACGGCGAGTTGAGTTGATGCCAAAGAGCTCGATTTTGGTCTCATCTGAACACAACACTTTCACCCAGTTCTCCTCTGAATCATTCAGATGTTCATTGGCAAACGGCCCTGTATATGTGCTTTCTTGAGCAGGGGGACCTTGCGGGCGCTGCATGATTTCAGTCGGCGTAGTGTGTTACCAATTGTTTTCTTGGTGACTATGGTCCGAGCTGCCTTGAGATCATTGACAAGATCCTCCCGTGTAGTTCTGGGCTGATTCCTCACCGTTCTCATGATCATTGCAACTCCACGAGGTGAAATCTTGCATGGAGCCCCAGGCCGAGGGAGATTGACAGTTATTTTGTTTCTCTTCCATTTGCGAATAATCGTACCAACTGTTGTCACCTTCTCACCAAGCTGCTTGGCGATGGTCTTGTAGCCCATTCCAGCCTTGTGTAGGTCTACAATCTTGTCCCTGACATCCTTGGAGAGCTCTTTGGTCTTGGCCATGGTGGAGAGTTTGGAATCTGATTGATTGATTGCGTCTGTGGACAGGTGTCTTTTATACAGGTAACAAACTGAGATTAGGAGCACTCCCTTTAAGAGTGTGCTCCTAATCTCAGCTCGTTACCTGTATAAAAGACACCTGGGAGCCATAAATCTTTCTGATTGAGAGGGGGTCAAATACTTATTTCCCTCATTAAAATGCAAATTAATTTATACGATTTTTGACATGCGTTTTTCTGGATTCTTTTGTTGTTATTCTGTCTCTCACTGTTCAAATAAACCTACCATTACAATTATAGACTGATCATTTCTTTGTCAGTGGGCAAACGTACAAAATCAGCAGGGGATCAAATACTTTTTTCCCTCACTGTACCATGTTGTAGCTTTGTGTCTCTGCTTTGATCCAATGTAAAAAACACAATTTCAAATGTTTCTACATAAGACCGAATCAAGGAGGTCGGTCACATATGTCTAGACAGCAGCTCTGCTCTGGGGGAACAGACCTCTCCAACCCTGTTCCTGGAGAGCTAACCCCTCCTGTAGGGTTTCACTCCAACCCTGTTCCTGGAGCGCTATCCCCTTCTGTAGGGTTTCACACCAACCCTGTTCCTGGAGAGCCAACCCCTCCTGTAGGTTTTCACTCCAACCCCAGTTGTAACTAACCTGATTCAGCTTATCAACCAGCTAATTATAAGAATCAGTTGTGCTAGATCAGGGTTGGAGTGAACACCTACAGGACAGTAGCTCTCCAGGAACAGGGTTGGAGTGAAAACCTAATGGACAGTAGCTCTCCAGGAACAGGGTTGGAGTGAAAACCTACAGGATGGTAGCTCTCCAGGAACAGGGTTGGAGTGAAAACCTACAGGACGGTAGCTCTCCAGGAACAGGGTTGGTGTGAAAACCTACAGGACGGTAGCTCTCCAGGAACAGGGTTGGAGTGAACACCTACAGGACAGTAGCTCTCCAGGAACAGGGTTAGAGTGAAAACCTACAGGACAGTAGCTCTCCAGGAACAGGGTTGGAGAGCCTTGGACCAGACAGACACCTGGTGAACATTACAGACAGAACCTGTGGTGAGCACTGAGCAGCATCACCTGCACAATAGAAGATCCACACCTCCTACCAGACAACACCAAGTAAAAACTAATACATCAACTCAATCAATAATGCTGTCAATCCAAACTTTTACCAAACTAGGGGTAAAATACAAGAAAAACAAACGTTTAACTGGCTGGCCATGCAGAATAAATATTTTAGTTATTCAGTAAGTTGGACCAATGAAGCAAGGTGCAACCTTCACCTGCACCTTCAGGCAAAGCATGCCTGAAGTTCATATCAACACCCTGATCAGGGTCAATTTGAATTGAAAGGGTAGGAAGCATTACTTTTTGCTCACCAATGTAACAACACAGTGTTGTCAAAGACTTAGTGAGTTAGTTGTAGTCACAATCTGGTTACCTATAAGTACAAACATAGCTATGATTTTGGGTTATTACATATTTATTCACTTATTTCCGGATATCTTCGAAACTACCCACAATGCACTATTTCTCAATGTCATATGGCTGATCTGTGCTACCGAGTTCGTATACTAGCTCGGTAGCTTGCTGAAGCTGGCAAACATTAGCAGCTAGCCATGCTAGCAAGTAATTACATTCCGGACAAAGTGTTGGCTGTGGTGAGCTACAATCCACCAATCACAGGAACTGTGATGTAAACAAGAAGCAGATGGGGCACGTGCGGCCATGCAGCATGCACTTCACCGACTTTGTGGCTGTTAAACCCCTACAACTTATCCAGAACGCTGCAGCCCGTCTGGTGTTCGACCTTCCCAAGTTCTCTAATGTCACCCCGCTCCTCCGCACACTCCACTGGCTTCCAGTTGAGGCTCGCATCTACTACAAGACCATGGTGCTTGCCTACGGAGCTGTGAGGGGAACGGCACCTCCTTACCTTCAGGCTTTGATCAGACCCTACACCCAAACGAGGGCACTACGTTCATCCACCTCTGGCCTGCTAGCTCCCCTACCTCTACGGAAGCACAGTTCCCGCTCAGCCCAGTCAAAGCTATTTGCTGCTCTGGCACCCCAATGGTAGAACAAGCTCCCCCACGACGCCAGGACAGCGGAGTCACTGACCACCTTCCGGAGACACTTGAAACCCTACCTCTTTAAGGAATACCTGGAATAGTATAAAGTAATCATTTTAACCCCCCCACCCCCCTCCCCCCATAAAAAAAAGAAGAAAAAAGTGGTTGTCCCACTGGCTATCATAAGTTGAATGCACCAATTTGTAAGTCGCTCTAGATAAGAGCTTCTGCTAAATGATGTAAATGTAGTGGGAACCCGTTAACACAGCAGGTGCCTTCTTCCTGTGGGCTCAAAACGAAAGAGAAAATCATACCTGCTCTAATTGTGTAGTACCTCGTCTGTTCTCCTTTTTGTTGTCAACTTTTCGGCATGTTCTCTGTGAAGCAGTCTACGGGAGTTATGTAACTTTTTCCACCATGGCATAGTGCTAGCACGCTAGCTGACGGACATCTGGAATCTATTTGGGATTTCCCTGACTCTCCATCGGCCGGTGAAGCGCCCGCCTCCCCCTGGCTTTGGTAGCTAACTCAGCCTGCACGTTTCTACAAGTTTTACCATCGGATGGGCCCCAGCCATTAACCTGTAAGACTCTGCTCTAATATTCTTTGATAACTGGTTAGATGGCGTTATGTATTTCCAAAACTTTGGTTTACTTGAATGTAGCCGTAAGTTAGGTGTTGATAGCAACTAGTTGTCTCATGTAGTGCTAACGTAATATTAGCAGGCTAGTAGGGCTAACGTTTGCAGGCTAGTTGGCTAGAAACCTTGAAAGTTAATGTGTAACAATAACTTCATAAAGTATTTCCTTGTAAGTTGGCTGAAAATGTAATTGAAATCAGTAGTCATGAGTGCAAACGATTTGGTTTAATTTGAAGTTATACATTTTAAGTTATTTCTGTTGTTTACTTTATAGGGAATAATAGTCTGGCTTGCAGGTTCCCCCAGATTACATCACCTCACCGGAAAAACATTTTCCGACATGACTTCAACATTCTTCTGATCGGTTTTAAGTAATAACTCGAAAAATAGAAAAGTGAGGTGTAACTTTGCATTGGGACTTATCAATAAATAGCTTCTCCTTTAATAAATAGCTTCTCCTTTTCAGTTTATTTAGAAATAATTGAAAATAAATGCAATTTTCTCAATTATTGAATCCTGAATTGACTGACTTCACTTTGAATTGACCCCAAACCTGCCCCTGATCTTCCATCTCCCAGGCTCACCTTGTATGAGGTCCTTGGCTTGCTGTGAGACACTCCGCCAGGCCTTTCCCTCGAAGGAGAAGTCTCCCTGTTTAATCTTCTTCATGATCTCTTCAGCGCTGGTGCGGGCCATACTCTTCCCCTGGCACTGGAACGGCACTTGGCCCGACAGCATGGTGTACTAAAATATAATAATCATAAAAATAAAATAAATATATCATAATAAATATAATAATAAATATATGATCCAATATAATAATAATATAATAAATACTATGTACCATAATCCTACATGTAGCCTATATGTTGAGATTGTGTATACTATTGCATGCATGTTCTCTATGCATGTGTACACATCTTTAAACCGTTAGCTTACTAAATAATGTACCAGGTGTACTCTCACCTGATCTAAACCTGATTAAGGTTGGCCTGGTTTCTAATACCTCATCAAACAAACAAGACTTTTCCAGTGCATGTTTATCTCTCTTGCTCTGTGGCATGTGTGTCCTCTCCTCTCCCCTTGGCTCACTATGCTTCCAGGGCACTCTGCTGTACAGAGCCTGGCCTGTCAGGAAGCATCACATCACAGCTATGTACACACATTCAGCCCAGCCAGCACACTACTATACTGAACCCCCAGGGGGTGAAGCAGAAAGAGAAGAAAGGAGAGAAAGCCTCAAGGCTGCACGCTCGAGAGGCCAAGCGGAGAAATCGCTCTTCCTCCCTCCCCCCTCTCTTCCTCAAGCTACAGTCTGATTTAAAAAAAAAACACATCTGCTTAAGGATGGGGCTAGGGAGATGTAACCCTTCTCAAATTCATAGACAGCGCTTTCAAATGCAAAGACCGACAGTCCGTGACAGCCGAGAGATTGTTTAGCCATCTTTTGACCCTACACATTGTTTGTTTACATTAAGAAAACTTCATGTTTTGGGTTATGATAGAAATCAAGAATTGAAGGAGCATTGAAAAGCTTCCCAAAAGGCAGACTGTAGCCTAGCCATTAACCCACTGTGCTCTGAGTAAGCATGTAGCTGCAGAGTCCTGCTGGTAGCGCTTCATTTACAGAACAGACCACAGGACAACAGAAGAGCAGCATGTTAACTGTCCTCAATAAGATAGATGGGTATCAGACAGGCCCTAACCACATAACACAATACCACAGCATGCAGAGAACACCAGAACAGCTCCCCATGTGAATGGCCTTGTCACACAGAATGTTGACACACAACTGCGAAATCAAGCTGCAATTTCTGTAGCTGTATCGAAGTGTCAATGAAAATGTCAGATCTACGAGAAGTGCAGCTAATTGGTATAGAGCAGGAGTGTCGAGCTCATTTTTCCCACGGGCTGCACTCAGTCTTCACCGAGCTCCGGCGGGCCGCACTGAAAATGTGTTATATTTTCTTGTGATCAAAATGTGCAAAAAAACAGCCCTCTGTCCAATTTTCGATGCTCCCTGCCTGTCTAGCTTTCATTTTGGTGTTTTTTTTGCGAGCTGGACAGAGTGAAGAGACTGTATTAATATAGGTCCATTAGCATTTCTACACAGTTTCAATTTGGTTGTAGTCTTTTAAATTAAATATAGATTGAGGTAGTTTTCTCACCCAAAAAAAAAGATTTATAAAAAATGTATTTATTTATATGTTACTCAAACCACCTGCGGCCGGATTGAATAAGCTTGAGTTTGACACATGGTACAGAGGCCAAGTTTTGATTTGGGATTGGGCAGCTCTCCCTCTCCCTGGGTGAAACTTTTTTTTAAATCCTTGGTTCCCTCGAACTCCTTTTCAAAACGCATCGGAGGAGAAGTTCTGAGGGAAGGAACCTTGGATCTTCTCATCCAATGCATTTTAAGGGTATAAAGATTTACACCTCTGTACCCCCTCGGACCCCCACTCACCAGGATGACCCCCAGGCTCCAGAGGTCACATGACTCATCATAGCCGTCGTATTTGAGGATCTCTGGCGCGGCGTAGGCCAGGGTGAAACACGGCGTCTTCAGCAGCTGGTTGTCTGGAGGCTTCAGCCGGGCAAAACCAAAGTCTATGATCTTTATCTCCGAGTTCTCACTCTCATCTGTGAACAGCAGGTTCTGAAAGACGGGTTTCAAGAGAGAAACATGTTTCTGTTTTTCTACTCCGTCTAAATGTATCACTGCCATTTAATAAATGGCACCCAGATGACCATTTCTAGCCTTATGACAGGAAGGATGAGATGCAACACTTCTGAGATGTCAGTTTCAGTTCCATTTCTCCAAGTATTTGGTACTATTAATTGATGATACACACACACACACACACACACACACACACACACACACACACACACACACTGAGTGCTTCAGTAATACCTCTGGTTTGAGGTCTCTGTGTACCACTCCTACATCGTGCATATGGCTGACGGCTGACACCAGTCTCCTCATGATGCGGCTGGCCTCTGTCTCACTGAAGTGCTGCTTCCTCCGGATCCTCTCCAGCAGCTCTCCACCACGCAGCAGCTCCAACACCAGGTACGTATGCAGCTAGAGAGAGACAGAAAGACGGACAGTTACTCCTAGTGTCTCCAGAGAGAAGCATTACAGTGTAGAGTACAATATAATGAGTCATGTTTACTATGTATTAATAGTTCATATACACATGTAAATATTCCTAGATATTTTGTAATTATATGTAATTATTTTGTAGTTATATTATATTTGTAATGAAGTCATATGCTTTACTGAGTCAATATGATCCATCCTGCTCGGAGTGCTCTGAGCCAAGGATGTAGTTACACAATAGCTGAAATTGTTTAGGAAATTCAAACAGTAGAAACCCTGAATCCACATTTCCATATTCCTAATAACAATCCAGCTCTTACAGTGACTGAGAGATGAGGAGCGGATGTGGGGAGCGGGCGGGGGGTGGTGTGCGTCCAGATTGACAGGGAGTCTGCAAGTGCACACTTTGTGAAAAGGGTGGAGAACTGGGAGGCAGATTGGGAGGGGGGCTTTGCTTTGATCTAGGTCAAAGCCCTCACTCTGCCTGCGTCCCAAATGGCACCCTATTCCCTTTTATAGTGTACTTCTTTTGACCAGGGCCCATAGGGCTATGGTCAAAAGTAGTGCACTTTAAAGGGAACAGGGTGCCATTTAGGTCCCATCCCTCTCTGAGGTACCAGTATAGTAAGAATCCAGCAGAGCTCATCAAAGCTAGTGGTGCTGCTAGGCCTGAAGGGCCCCAGCTAATGAACCCCAGCAATATCAGCCACACACACACACAGACATGAACACACACACACACAGAGAGACATGAACACACACACACACACACACACACACACACACACACACACACACACACACTTGTTTGACCCAATTTGGAGCAAATTGTTTTTTTGTTCACTAAACTCTAGGCCCACATACAGATATGAAATATGTTCCATGTGGGTTTGATTAATCTATATCTATAGTGAATGTACCTGTATGTGGTTCAGCTGCTGTAATGTACTCAAACAGATACAACCTGAAAGATGAGGGGGATAGTGTAGTGTTTATTACAGGACAACAGGAAGGAGAGAACAGAGGGAGAATGTCCCAGGAGGAATCTAGTTTCCACATTCATCTGCTCTGTTCCACTTCAGTGACTTAATAAGGCTACCTGTCTGACGTGTCTTGTCTCCATCACTGGCTCTGTCAGATAGCGACTATTTCTGAAGATGGGCTTATACTGGCAATACTTGGGATTTCAGGTCTCTCTTGTAAAATAGACTTTATCAAAATGAGAAGAACATGTATAAATAAAAGTTCAATGGAAATATGTGGTTGTTTTTTGCCTACTTCAGCTGAATCCGATGAGTGTCTGCTAAATGACTAAAATGTAATGTTTTCACTGACTGAATAGCATGATGCACTTATTTCTAACCAGAACTCATCATCTGATAGCAAACAGAACAGGTGTTTCTTGCAAAAAAACAGTATAGAGATTGGGGTTAACAAAAAAAATCCTTACCTGGTCATGGTAAATCTCGTGAGTCTTGACGATGTTGGGGTGGCCGTCGCAGAGCTTCAGAGCTGCAATCTCTTTCTGTGTCTGAGCCTTCATCCTAGAGGGGAGAGAGGAGACAGAACACATGGTCACACAGAGAGAGTGTCATCGGCCTCCCGAGTAGCGCAGCGGCCTAAGGCACTGCATCGCAGTGCTTGAGGCGTCACTACAGACCTGGGTTCGATCCCAGGCTGTGTCACAACCGGCCGTGACCTGGAGTCCCATAGGACGGCGCACAATTGGCCTAGCGTCGTCCGGGTTAGGGGAGGGTTTGGCCGGGGGGGGGGGCTTTACTTAGCTCATCGCGCTCTAGCGACTCCTTGTGGTGGGCCGAGCGACTGCAGGCTGACTTCAGTCGTCAGTTGAACAGTGTTTCCTCCGACACATTGGTGTGGATGGCTTCCGGGTTAAGCGGGTGGGTGTTAAGGAGCGCGGTTTGGTGGGTCATGTTTCGGAGGACGCATGACTCGACCTTCACCTCTCCCGAGCCAGTTGGGGAGTTGCAGCGATGAGACAAGATCGTAATTGGATATGACGAAATTGGGGAGAAAAAGGGGGGTAAAATAAAAAATAAATAATATAAACATCCTCTCACTGACAACTGTGTTTATTTTCAGCAAACTTAACATGTGGAAATATTTGTATGACCATAACAAGATTCAACAACTGCAGTGCATCTCCTCCTCATGGACTGCACCAGATTTGCCAGTTCTTGCTGTGAGATGTTACCCCACTCTTCCACCAAGGCACCTGCAAGTTCCCGGACATTTCTGGGGGGAATGGCCCTAGCCCTCACCCTCTGATCCAACAGGTCCCAGACGTGCTCAATGGGATTGAGATTCGGGCTCTCTGACATTCCTGTCTTGCAGGAAATCACGCACAGAACGAGCAGTATGGCTGGTGGCATTGTCATGCTGGAGGGTCATGTCAGGATCAGCCCGCAGGAAGGGTACCACATGAGGGAGGAGGATGTCTTCCCTGTAACGCACAGCGTTGAGATTGCCTACAATGACAACAAGCTCAGTCCGATGATGCAGTGACACACCGCCCCAGACCATGACGGACCCTCCACCTCCAAATCGATCCCGCTCCAGAGTACAGGCCTCGGTGTAACGCTTATTCCTTCGACGATAAACACGAATCCGACCATCACCCCTGGTGAGACAAAACCGCGACTCGTCAAGGAAGAGCACTTTTTGCCAGTCCTGTCTGGTCCAGCGACGGTGGGTTTGTGCCCATAGGCGACGTTGTTGCTGGTGATGTCTGGTGAGGACCTGCCTTACAACAGGCCTACAAGCCCTCAGTCCAGCCTCTCTCAGCCTATTGCGGACAGTCTGAGCAATGATTGAGGGATTTTGTGCGTTCCTGGTGTAACTCGGGCAGTTGTTGTTGCCATCCTGTACCTGTCCCGCAGGTGTGATGTTCGGATGTACCGATCCTATGCAGGTGTTACACGTGGTCTGCCACTGCGAGGACGATCAGCTGTCCGTCCTGTCTCCCTGTAGCGCTGTCTTAGGCATCTCACAGTACGGACATTGCAATTTATTGCCCTGGCCACATCTGCAGTCCTCATGCCTCCTTGCAGCATGCCTAAGGCACGTTCACAAAGATGAGCAGGGACCCTGGGCATCTTTCTTTTTGTGTTTTTCAGACTCAGTAGAAAGGCCTCTTTAGTGTCCTAAGTTTTCATAACTGTTACCTTAATTGCCTACCGTCTGTAAGCTGTTAGTGTCTTAACGACCGTTCCACAGGTGCATGTTCATTAATTGTTTATGGTTCATTGAACAAGCATGGGAAACAGTGTTTAACCCTTTACAATGAAGATCTGTGAAGTTATTTGGATTTATACTAACTATCTTTCAAAGACAGGGTCCTAAAAAAGGGGCATTTCTTTTTTTGCTGAGTTTATATACAGTACCAGTCAAAAGTTTGGACACACCTACTCATTTTTACTATTTTCTACATTGCAGAATAATAGTGAAGACATCAAAACTATGTAATAACACATATGGAATCATGTAGTAAACAAAAAGTGTTAAACAAATCAAAATATATTTTATATTTGAGATTCTTCAAACAGCCACCCTTTGCCTTCATGACAGCTTTGCACACTCTTGGCATTCTCTCAAACAGCTTCATGAGGTAATCACCTGGAATGCATTTCAATTAACAGGTGTGCCTTGTTAAAAAGGTAATTTGTGGAATTTCTTTCCTTCTTAATGTGTTTGAGCCAATCAGTTGTGTTGTGACAAGGTAGAGGGGGTATACAGAAGATGGTATTTTACCAAATATGGCTAAGTCCATATTATGGCAAGAACAGCTCAAATAAGCAAAGAGAAATGACAGTCCATCATTACTTTAAGACACGAAGGTCAGTCAATAGGGAACATTTCAAGAACTTTGAAAGTTTCTTCAAGTGCAGTCGCAAAAACCATCAAGCACTATGATGAAACTGGCTCTCATGAGGACCGCCACAGGAATGGAAGACCCAGAGTTACCTCTGCTGCAGAGGATAAGTTCATTAGTTACCAGCCTCAGAAATTGCAGCCCAAATAAATGCTTCACAGAGTTCAAGTAACAGACAAATCTCAACATCAACTGTTCAGAGGAGACTGTGTGAATCAGGCCTTCATGGTCGAATTGCTGCAAAGAAACCACTACTAAAGGACACCAATAAGAAGAAGAGACCTGCTTGGGCCAAGAAACATGAGCAATGGACATTAGACCGGTGGAAATGTGTCCTTTGGTCTAGAGTCCAAATTTGAGATTTTTGGTTCCAACCGCCGTGTCTTTGTGAGATGCAGTGTGGGTGAACGGATGATCTCCGCATGTGTATTTCCCACCGTAAAGTATGGAGGAGGTGGTGTTATGGTGTGGGGGTGCTTTGCTGGTGACACGGTCTGTGATTTATTTAGAATTCAAGGCACACTTAACCAGCATGGCTACCAAAGCGTGGTCCTCTGTAGCTCAGCTGGTAGAGCACGGCGCTTGTAACGCCAAGGTAGTGGGTTCGATCCCCGGGACCACCCATACACAAAAATGTATGCACGCACGACTGTAAGTCACTTTGGATGAAAGCGTCTGCTAAATGGCATATTATATTATTATTATTATAAAGCATTCTACACCTGGCCTCAACAATCCCCGACATCAACCCAAATGAGATGGTTTGGGATTTGGGATGAGTCGGACTGCAGAGTGAAGGAAAAGTAGCCAACAAGTGCTCAGCATATGTGGGAACTCCTTCAAGACTGTTGGAAAAGCATTCCAGGTGAAGCTGGTTGAGAGAATGCCAAGAGTGTGCAAAACTGTCATCAAGGCAAAGGGTGGCTATTTGAAGAATCTCAAATATAAAATATATTTTGATTTGTTTAACACTTTCTGTTTACTACATGATTCCATATGTGTTATTTCATCGTTTTGATGTCTTCACTATTATTCTACAATGTAAAAAATTGTAAAAATAAAGAAAAACCCTTGAATGAGTAGGTGTGTCCAAACTTTTCACATGTAATGTATATTTCTATACAGTGGGGAAAAAAGTATTTAGTCAGCCACCAATTGTGCAAGTTCTCCCACTTAAAATGATGAGAGAGGCCTGTAATTTTCATCATAGGTACACGTCAAGTATGACAGACAAATTGAGAAAAAAAAATCCAGAAAATCACATTGTAGGATTTTTTATGAATTTATTAGCAAATGATGGTGGAAAATAAGTATTTGGTCACCTACAAACAAGCAAGATTTCTGGCTCTCACAGACCTGTAACTTCTTCTTTAAGAGGCTCCTCTGTCCTCCACTCGTTACCTGTATTAATGGCACCTGTTTGAACTTGTTATCAGTATAAAAGACACCTGTCCACAACCTCAAACAGTCACACTCTAAACTCCACTATGGCCAAGACCAAAGAGCTGTCAAAGGACACCATAAAGAAAATTGTAGACCTGCACCAGGCTGGGAAGACTGAATCTGCAATAGGTAAGCAGCTTGGTTTGAAGAAATCAACTGTGGGAGCAATTATTAGGAAATGGAAGACATACAAGACCACTGATAATCTCCCTCGATCTGGGGCTCCACGCAAGATCTCACCCCGTGGGGTCAAAATGATCACAAGAACGGTGAGCAAAAATCCCAGAACCACACGGGGGGACCTAGTGAATGACCGGCAGAGAGCTGGGACCAAAGTAACAAAGCCTACCATCAGTAACACACTACGCCGCCAGGGAGTCAAATCCTGCAGTGCCAGACGTGTCCCCCTGCTTAAGCCAGTACATGTCCAGGCCCGTCTGAAGTTTGCTAGAGTGCATTTGGATGATCCAGAAGAGGATTGGGAGAATGTCATATGGTCAGATGAAACCAAAATATAACTTTTTGGTTAAAAAAACTCAACTCGTCGTGTTTGGAGGACAAAGAATGCTGAGTTCCATCCAAAGAACACCATACCTACTGTGAAGCATGGGGGTGGAAACATCATGCTTTGGGGCTGTTTTTCTGCAAAGGGACCAGGACGACTGATCCGTGTAAAGGAAAGAATGAATGGGGCCATGTTTTGTGAGATTTTGAGTGAAAACCTCCTTCCATCAGCAAGGGCATTGAAGATGAAACGTGGCTGGGTCTTTCAGCATGACAATGATCCCAAATACACCGCCCGGGCAACGAAGGAGTGGCTTCGTAAGAAGCATTTCAAGGTCCTGGAGTGGCCTAGCCAGTCTCCAGATCTCAACCCCATACAAAATCTTTGGAGGGAGTTGAAAGTCCGTGTTGCCCAGCGACAGCCCCAAAACATCACTGCTCTAGAGGAGATCTGCATGGAGGAATGGGCCAAAATACCAGCAACAGTGTGTGAAAACCTTGTGAAGAGTTACAGAAAACGGTTTGACCTGTGTCATTGCCAACAAAGGGTATATAACAAAGTATTGAGAAACTTTTGTTATTGACCAAATACTTATTTTCCACCATAATTTGCAAATAAATTCATAAAAAATCCTACAATGTGATTTTCTGGATTTTTTTTTCTCATTTTGTCTGTCATAGTTGACGTGTACCTATGATGAAAATTACAGGCCTCTCTCATCTTTTTAAGTGGGAGAACTTGCACAATTGGTGGCTGACTAAATACTTTTTTTCCCCACTGTGTGTATATATATATATATATATATATATACATACACATACATACATATATATACACCATTTAGCAGATGCTTTTATCCAAATCGACTTACAGTCTTGCGTGCATACATTATTTACGTCTGGATGGACCGGCCAATCGAACCCACTAAAGAGCCGTGCTCTACCAATTGAGCTACAGACGACCACACTGACGTAAAAGGACCACAATGACGTCAAACGACCACATTGACATCACATACAGTTAGCTAGTTAGCCAGTGAGCTAGCTCCGGGAAGGTCTAGCCCTGGTAGGTGTCAGTTTGGCATGACAATGGTCATACTGTATGAGCTGGCCATACAGCACCAACAGATCTGGGATCAGGCAGGACTATGGTAACAGTACCTCTTGCTGATGATCTTCACAGCATACATCTGTCCAGTCTTCTTGTGGGTGCACTGCCTACAGATAGAGAAGCCTCCTTCACCCAGGGCATTGTCCTTCAGGTCCATCTCATAGTTCATATAAAACAGAGAGTCCTAAAGGAAGGGGAATCATTGTTTAGGTCAAATCACCATGCTGTTTTTTTTTTTTTCATAGCCATTTTATTACAAACATCTATCTATATCTCATCACGCCTCAGCCCAAACAACTGATTACCAATCCTGTTTCAATGTGATCCAACGCTGCAACCGCAACTATATTTTCTATTGGAGAGACACCACAGTACACAGCCACACACATCAAGACTCATTATAGAGCTTAAATGAAGCAAGGATCAGAGAGCAGAGGAGATAAACCCCCCCCCCCCAAAGAAACACTTAGTTAATGCAGCCAAGCCTAAGTGTGTTTGTGTGGAGGGAAGAGATGTGACCCTATTCATCTAACTGTCGTGTACTGTACACATACCGTCACCCACCCAGTAACAGTGTTGTACCTTCATCATGGTGTTGCAGGCCACAGCAATCCTGAGCCCCCACACGGCTGTGTGTGTGTGTGTGTGTGTGTGTGTGTGTGTGTGTGTGTGTGTGTGTGTGTGTGTGTTGTACCTTAATCATGGCGCTGCGGGCCACAGCAGCAGACCCTGGTCTCTCTGACCCTGATCCTCCACACAGCTGCAGCGTGTCGTCCATCACAGCATTTCTCTTGAACAAGATGGAGGGGGCCATGAACGAGTAGCCCTGTAACCAGAACACACACACAAAGAGAGAGAGAGGGTGTATATTATGCTTCATGTAAAACACCCTCTCTCTCTCTTTGTGAGAGAGGGTGTTTTACATGAAGCATAATATGAAGCAAGAGGGGACCATGAACGAGGTGACGCATACATAGGAAGAGGGGGTTTAATATACACAACTGTCATTTGCAGCACAGGACAGAGACTGGTATACCCTTCACAGTATAGTGCCTACCAGAGACTGGTATACCCTTCACAGTATAGTGCCTACCAGAGACTGGTATACCCTTCACAGTATAGTGCCTACCAGAGACTGGTATACCCTTCACAGTATAGTGCCTACCAGAGACTGGTATACCCTTCACAGTATAGTGCCTACCAGAGACTGGTATACCCTTCACAGTATAGTGCCTACCAGAGACTTCCTTTTTTGTATAACCAGGCCTCCCATTCCAGCTCAGTGAAGAACTAATTATAACCTGTCAATACTGTAGAAACTGGAGTGAGCGTGACAATGGCTGCCATTCATTGGTTGTCCATCTGTGCTCATTGTTAGAACTGTCATCTATGATGAGATTGAGATGTGCTGCCTGGCTCCAGCTGTGCAGGGCCCAGGGTTTACACACACACAAACACACACACACAGCTGCGTGGCATGCATGCAGAGTAAGAGCCATGGATGGACGGAAGGATTGATGGATGAATGAATGAATGGATATGGACGCATCAGAATGCCCAAATTGCCAGGCTTCAATATCTGATTGCTCTGCTGTGAAATTACATCTCGTCGGGGTTCTAATGCAATTTAATTTTGTTTTGTGAGGCAAGGGGGAGAGCAGACCCCAGAGTTAAATGTTGTCATCTCAGCCACTATCTCTATCTAACACAATTGCTAAGGCCTGGCTGCAAATTATAAAGACTAGCCTACAAATCCCAGTATATGTGCAAGGCGGGCTGCAGGCGTGAAATAAAACAAGACTAGCCAAGATAAAGCTGGCAATCACAGGTTTAAGGCGTAACTGAGGCAGACATGGCGATTCTCTGGAACTGTAACCACTTATTCCAGCAGAGAAAAAGAGAGAAGCCCCTTTTTTAATGGGCCTATTGATCAGCCAGGCTCGAGGAGCCAGAAGGCATGGCAATCACAGCTGAGATTTCACGCAATAGCCTACATCAAATCAGACACATAACCAAAAGCTGGCACACAGCTGTATCCGTAAAGCACCTCAGTGTAGGAGTGCAGATCTAGGATCCGGTCACCTCAGTGTAGGAGTGCAGATCTAGGATCCGGTCACCTCAGTGTAGGAGTGCAGATCTAGGATCCGGTCCCCTCAGTGTAGGAGTGCAGATCTAGGATCCGGTCCCTCTGTCTAAACTGATCCTAGATCAGCCCTCATGCTCTGTGTGACACGCTTTATGAATAGGGGCTCAAAGCCACATTATTGTTCAAAGCTATAGCATAAATAGTCATTCACATCTGTTTGGCCTATCCAAAACGGAGTATGGCTATAATTATGCCTTGAATGAAAAGCCCTTTAGTCAATTTGAATACCAATATACACACAGACAGGCTCGTATTGACCTTAAAATGAGCTATTGAGGACATTTCTGTCCCACCTGAAAGATGCGGTCACAGTTCTGAGGCATAGCTGCAGGGGAATAGGTGGGGTCCATCTCGGTGAACTCCTCCGAAAAGTTGCTGACATCCAGCTCATCCCTGATCACCGGCTTGAACGGGGCGAGCACCCGCTTAGCGGCCAGGTCCTCCCAGTTAATCTTCTAAAAGGAGAGAAGATGAAACCCAACAGAACGCTTTTAAAATCAGCAAACATTTCTCCTTCAAGCACCGTTTTATCAACAAAGGCAAATATACTGTATGGTATGTACCAATAGACCTCAATGTATCAAGATGCCACAGAGAAGAAAAAACTAAGACCTTCTAAGATGGACAATATATTCTCAATGTGTTAGAGAGGAGATACTAGCCTGGTCCCAGATCTCTTTGGCTGTATAGCTAACTCATATGGTCCTTAGCAATGACAATGTCCATAGGGGCTGGCTATGCAGCACAAACAGATCTGAGATCAGGCTAAGGAAATGGCTCTGGTACCAGGTTAAGGACCCGCCCCTCTCTCTTACCTGGTAGAATGGATGTTTCTTAACGTTGTCAGCTCCGTCAGGCCCAGAGCCCAGTCTCTTCTTTGGGTCTTTAATGAGGAGGCGCTGGATGAGGTCTTTGGCCAGAGGGCCCATGTCTTTGGGGAACGGAGGGTCCTTCTTCGAGATCCTCCTGAGAGGTGACAGAGGTCAGGGTTGGACAGGATTTAAAAATAAAATAAATCAATAATACATACATCAAGCAAATTCAAATCTGGACCTCGAAGGCAGTTCCACTGCTGATGTTCCTTCCTCCACTGTAATCAGGGACTGATTTAGACCTGGGACACCAAGTAGAGCAGAAAACCAGCAGTACTGGGGACTTCCAGGATCGGATTTGAACACCCGTCACTGACATACAG